>NC_052349.1:27778696-27980454 GCF_009727055.1 Benincasa hispida | reverse complement strand
AAAAAAAAAAAAAAAAAAAAAAAAAAAAAAAAAAAAACTCCTAAGGGAAAATGTTTCCATTGTGGAGAAGTTGGGCATTGGAAATGAAACTGTCCAAAATATCTAGCTGATAAGAAAGCAGAAAAGGCTAAACAAGGTAAATATGATTTATTGGTTGTTGAAACATGTCTAGTGGAAAATTTTCACCTTACCTGGATATTGGATTCTAGCGCCGCTAATCATGTTTGTACTTTTCTACAGGAAACTAGTTCTTGGAGAAGACTTTCTGAATTTGAGATGACTTTAAAGGTGGGAACAAGTGAAGTCATTTCAGCTGAAGCAGTGGGCGATGGAAAGTTGTTTTTTGGAGATTATTTTATCTTGCTTAAGAATGTGTTCTATGCACCAAAAATGAAAAGAAATCTAATCTCCATTTCCTGTCTGTTAGAAAATATGTACAGTGCATCTTTTGAATGTAATGAAGTGTTTGTTTATTCAAGAGGTGTACATATCTGTTCTGCAAGACTTGATAGCAACTGATACATATTAAAACCAACTGAAGCCAAAGCCATTTTAAATATAGAGATGTTTAAAACGGCTGAGACTCATAATAAAAAGCAAAAAATTTCTCCTAACGCCTATCTTTGGCACTTTAGGTTTGGTCATATTAATCTCAACAAGATTGAGAGATTGGTAAAAAAAGGTCACCTAAATCAGTTGGAAGACAGTTCCCTACCTCCATGTGAATCATGTCTTGAGGGAAAAATGACGAAAAGATCGTTTTCTGGTAGAGGTCTTCATACCAAAGAACCTATTGAACTTATACATTCAGACCTATGTGGTTCGATGAATGTTAAAGCTTGAGGAGGATATCAGGAGAAGGATATCAATACTTCATCAGTTTTATTGACGATTACTCTCGATATGGCTATATTTACTTAATCAGTCCTAAGTCTGAAACTCTTGAAAAGTTCAAAAATTTTAAGGCTGAGACTATAAATCAGTTAAGTAAAAGAATTAAAATACTTCGATCTGATCGAGGTGATGAGTATATAGATTTTCAATACCAGAACTATGTAGTAGATCATGGAATTCGATCCCAACTCACAACACGTAGAACATCACAACAAAATGGTATTGCAGAAAGGAGAAATTGAATCTTGTTAGACATGGTTCGATCTATGATGAGTTATGCTCAATTACCTTAATCTTTTTAGGGGTATGCATTATAGACTACAGTTTATATTTTGAACGTTATTCCGTCCGAAAGTGTTTCAGAAACACCATATGAATCGTGGAAATGACGCAAAGCGAGTTTATGTCATTTTCGTATCTGGGGTTTTCCAGCACACGTGTTGGTACAAAATCCTAAGAAATTGGAAACACGTTCAAAATTATGCCTATTTGTAGGATACCCCATAGAAACAAAAGGAGGATACTTTTATGATCCCCAAGAAGATAAAGTGTTTGTATCGACAAATGCAACGTTCTTGGAAGAGGATCATATTAAAAATCATCTACCTTGCAGTAAACTAATATTGCAAGAACTGTCTAAAGATACTACAGAAAGATCAACAAGAGTTATTGATCAAGCTGGTCCATCAACAACGGTTTTTGTCCTGTCACGTCCATCCCAAGAATTGGGGATGCCTCGTTGTAGTGGGAGAGTTATTCAACAACCTGAATGATACATGGGTTTAACAGAAACTCAAAACATCATACAAGATGATGGTTTAGAGGATCCATTAACCTTTAAGAAGGCAATGGAAGATGTCGACAGAGAATAATGGATAAAAGTCATAGACGATGAAATGGAGTCTATGCACTTCAACTCTGTCTGGGAACTTGTAGATCAACCACATGGTGTTACACCTATAGGTTTTAAATGGATCTACAAGAGAAAACGAGATCAAACTGGTAAGGTACAGACCTATAAAGACAGGTTTTCTAAATGGCTATCTTAATGAAAGTATTTTTATGTCTCAACCAAAAGGGTTCATGGAAAAAGGACAGGAACAGAAGGTCTGTAAGCTTAATCGATCCATTTATGGATTGAAACAAGCGTCCAGATCCTGGAATATAAGATTTGACATTGCAATCAAATCTTGTGGCTTTGAATAGAACGTTGACGAACCTTATGTATATAAGAAGATAGTCAACAAAACCATAGCATTCTTAGTTTTATATGTTGATGATATCTTGCTCATTGGGAATGAGACAAGTTTTCTTGCTGACATAAAGAGATGGTTAACAACATAGTTCCAAATGAAAGATTTGGGTGATGCTCAATATGTTCTAGGAATACAAATCTTTCAAAATCGAAAGAATAGAATATTGGCACTATCTCAGGCATCTTATATTAATAAGATGTTATCAAGGTATAATATTCAAAATTCCAAGAAAGGTTTATTACCTTTTAGGCATGGAATTCATTTGTCAAAGGAACAATGTCCTAAGAAACCTCAAGAAGTTGAGGAAATGAACAGAATTTCATATGCATCTGCAGTTGGGAGTTTGATGTACATTATGTTGTGTACACGTCCTGCCATATGTTTTGCAGGTAGAATCGTCAACAAGTTCCAATCCAATCTAGGACACGGTCATTGGACCGCTGTAAAAAATATCCTCAAGTATCTAAGGATAACGAGGGACTATATGCTTATGTATGGACCTAAGGATTTGATCCTTACAGGATACATTGATTCTGATTTTCAGACTAACGTAGATTCCAGGAAATCTATCTCAGGATCCGTTTTCACTCTTAACAGAGGAGCTATAGTTTGGAGAAGCATCAAGCAAAGTTGTATAGCTGACTCCACCATGGAAGCGGAATGCATAGTTGTATGCAAAGCTACTAAACAAGTAATATGGCTACACAAATTCTTGGCTGATTTGGAAGTTGTTCCAAATATGCACCTACCTATCACACTGTATTGTGTTAATAGTGGTGGAGTTGCCAACTCAAAGGAACCCAGGACTCACAAACGTGGAAAACACATTGAAAGAAAGTACCATCTCATCTGGGAGATGGTAAACAGTGGAGATGTGATAGTCATAAAGATAGCCTGTGAAGACAACCATGCTAATCCATTCATAAAGACCCTTTCGGCTAAAGTAATGGAGGGCCACGTAGATGGACTAGGACTCTGAGTAGTGTAACCTAGGTCAAGTGGGAGAATGTCTATGGTATTAGAGATGCCCTAGTTTATTGTATTATTCCCATTATGTTTCTCAACATTATATTGTATATATTTGTTCTCACTAGAGTTTTAGTCCAAATGAGAGATTGTTGGGAATGTCCTAGAACTCGCAGTTCGTGTTAAACATTCTATTTATCAATAATAATGACTTGTTGATTTTGCATCTTATTAAGGAAATCCAATAAATGCATACTTGGCTATAGTCTGAATACTGTAACTTTATGTAGTGACATAAATAGGATCAAGTTGACTATATATAGCCTAAATGTTCTAATAAGTCTATGGATGAAATTGGGTATCTCATCCTCGTAACACTATTGGATGTGGCTCACTCTGTAGTTGTTACAAAAAGTTGTAAAGTGCTACAAAAGAAGTGATCCACAAATCGTTCATGTTGAGACATGTGAGTGATGCAATGAGTTTGCATATAGACTAGACCACGAAAATAGTCACTTTTCTTTATAACGACCGTTTATTGTTAAAAATGACTATTTCATTTATCATACAAACTAGGTTAACTCGATCTTAATTTTGAGCTAGCTATGAACTCCCGTTTGTTCAGGATTATCCTTTGATCTACAAATGGTGAGAGTAGTCCAATAGCATTGCTCAATAAGCTTACCATTTTGGGGATAAGACCGGATGAATAGCTGGGGACTTAGCCTTACAAGATGGAATTCACTCCTACCCTATTTAGGGTTAGCATATAGGTTGTTCTCTTAATTACTGATTCTAGATCTTGAAAATTCGAGGCCCTGCCTTTTCATGATAGAGAAAGGATTTGGTTCATAGAAATTATGAATCATAATTGTTCATTAGAGGGTCATTAGGAACTTAAGGAACAAGATGTATTCACAAGGATAAAACGATAATTTTGACCTAGTTGTGATTACGAACAACCCGTGAAGGATCGACTGACTGATTATAGTTATTACGTGGACATAATATATCTACAGTGAGGGGAGTTCAACTATGAGCTATAGTGGAGTGTCCCATTAGTTAGCGAATGGGGGTTAGATCGTACTAATGAGTTTAGCCGATTAATCACGAATTGTTGGAGCCCATGATCTGTAGGTCCACGAAGTCTCCCTACTAGCTCGTAAATGGTTAAGCTTTATAGTAGCTTGAGAAATTAATTTGAAACATTCAAATTAAACGGAATAGGAGAATATATATTTAAATATGATTTAAATATATGAAGATGATTATTGTGCAAAAATTAATTTAATATTTGATATTAAAATAATTAATATTTTTAATTAATTTATGAAATTAATTTTAGAAAATTATTTTTCAGTTTTATAAATCAAAATGGTTTGTGAAATCAAATTTTGATTTTAAAAGAAAATTGAAAAATCGGTTTGCATGCATTAAGATGGAAACTGTTAATTTTCCAATATCATCTTCTTCATGTTCACACAAAGCCCATTTTCTTCCTTTATTAATACTCCAAGCATGAGCTACAAGCCATGCAGTTCTTTTCTTTGCATGTTCATCTGCAATAAATAAAGAAGATTGGAGTGATTTGAAGGCATGTATAACGCTGAAATTTTGAGAGAAAATTTCAGTGAGAAGAAAGGGTTCTTCGTAGGAGCTATTGTGAGTGTCTCTCTATTCTTCATCGTTTCAAGCTGTTCTTGAGTCCCACAACTCGATCTAAAGCTCCAAGAGGATGTGGGAAAGATCTTAAGGTGGTTCACGGTGATCTTTCGTGAAGACTGCTGATGATTGATCAAGTTCTTGAAGAGTTCTTCAAAGATATGATCTTAAAACCTTCTTTTTAGAAAAACATGCTTTAATTTCTACCAAAATTAGTAAATTTGAATGCTTAAGGATCCTTGATACTTCCGCTGCATGTTATCTAACTCTAACATATACTATGGTAAGTTGGTTATCATGTATATTTATAATTATATTAATTATTGGATAATTATCTCTTTTTCTCTAATAAATAATTGAGTGGGAGGTTATTGGTAGTTTCATGGTAACTGTGAGACAAAAGAAAAAACGTTTTTCTAAATTTAGTAGTTGATGAATGTGAGATTTCTATTCAAGGAAAGATCTCACGCAAAGACTGTCAAGTGAATGAGATTCATTAAACGATAGCTGAAGAGAGACTAGACGATCGTGGAGTGACTCTACATGATGGTCACTCAACTGGCCGATAGCTAAACGATCGCGAAGCTTTTGCTAAACGATCGCATAGCATTTGTTAAACGATTGGGCATCGTCTATACGATAGACCTTGTCATCTCCCACTTGCTCAATCGTTACACGATTGTTCTTCCTCCAGTCTCGTCCTCTAATCAAGTCCACACCAAACCCACACTTCTAGATTCTCACACCGAGAATACCAAGGTAGCCATGATGGTGGTGTTATACTCAACTTGACATAGTCGAGGTTTTTGGAGGCCGTTCACTGTGTTCATGGTCTTGGAGTTCGTTGTGTTCGTGATTTCTATGATGTGTTGTGCTGCAGTCGTAGTGTTCGAGCGTTCGGGTTTGCAGTCTTGCTGATTGTTTGAGCGTTCGTCATCAAGGGAGATTGAAGATGAGTCTTCAAAGGTATGTTTATTCTTTCACTTGATCAAGGGGGCTGAAGATGTTCAACACTTATCCCAATTGATATATAATAATAATTGAATTATTGAGACACCGGTATTATCAAGACAAATTTTCTTAATTGCATAATCAGGAAATTGTGTTCTTAACTTAATTATTTGGGCTAGTAGTTTTACAAGTGCAAGATTTCAACTTGATAATAAGCACACATGTGTCCATTTACTAGATGCATCAATAAGAACCATAAAATATCTCAATGGTCCACTTGGTGGATTAATAGGCCCACAAATATTACCATGAATTCATTTTAAAAATTTAAGGGATTCAAACCCAACTTTAGCTAATGAGAGTCTAATAATTAATTTTCCTTGAGAGTAAGCAGCATATGACAATTCATCGGATTAAAGAATCTTTCTGTTCTTCAGCGGATGTCCATGTGAATTTTCAGTGATTTTTCTTATCATTATTGACCTAAAATGATCCAATTGATCATGCCAACAGTGAATATATCTAGATTCATGAACTTTGGGTTCATTGTTACATATGTTTCAATTATGCCAATATGAGTGTAGTATAATCCAAAAGAAAAGGTAAGTGTTTATACTATACGTTTTTCATTTGAAACAACAGATGTAATACAATTGTTATTATTAGTTTCAACATGATAACTATTATAACGTATATCTTTAAAGATCATATATTTCTTTTGGATTTACTAAAGTATAGAGCATGATAGATTGAGATTTTTGTTCCCCTAGGTAAAATAAGGTTTGCTTTTCCAAAACCTTCAATCAAGTTTACAAAACCTAATAATGTATTGTCATTTGCTCCAAGCATTGCCAATTTAGAAAAATATTTTCTACTCTTTAATATTGTAGGTATAGTTGCACAATCTACCAAGCATAAATCTTCATTATTCATTGTTGAACAAGCAAAAAAAAAATGTGAAATTTTCATGATTCTGTATTAAAAAAATAAAATAATAAAGTTACAATGAGTTCAAAATTAAACAAATACTTAAATAAGACCTCAGAGACTAAAAAAAAACTTAACTAATAAGCCTAAGAAAATAGCAAAACATAAAGCAATATTAGTTTTGGGCATTTTCAAAATTAAAAAAAAAACATTTGTAACTCTTTCAGAGGGTGTTTGGCTCATAACATGAGTTGAGTTGAGTTGGTATAATATACCAACTTATTGTTTGGCCAACCAATTTTAAATGTTGGTGGAGTTGAGTTAGTATATTTCACCAACTCACCCTAACTCTCCCTTCTTCCCATGTTTTCAATGGCTCCATCCATTGTTTACTATCACACTCCGAGGACTAACTCCGAGCTTCGATAACCACCTCAGATGACAACTCCGACGACCAACTCCGGGCTCCGACAACCACCTCCGATGACAACTCTAGCGACTAACTTTGGGCTCCGAAAACCACCTCTAATGACAATTCCGGTGACAAAATCCAGACTCCGACAACAACCTTCAATTACAGCTCTAGCGACAACCTCCAAGCTCCGACAACCTTCGTGCGATCAACTCTGACAACCAATTCTGGCCTCCAACAACCACCTCGGGTGACTCAACTTCGATGACCACCTTCGTGCTAAAAACTCCGATGACCAATTGGTTCCAACAACATACTCCGATGACTAACTCCGACAACAACCTTCACAGCTCCAACAACCACCTCCAACTACAAACTTCGATGAAAATCACCTTCGATAATCACCTTTGAGCGAGCAACTCCGACGACCAACTTGAGGCTTCAACAACCACCTTTGACGATAAACTCCGACAACCAACTCTAATACCACCTTCATGCAACTAACTTCGAGCTCAGATGGTCAATTCCGACTATAATCTCTAGCGAAAATCATCTTTGATGATCAACTTCGATAACCACTTTTGTTTGACCAACTCTAGGATTCGAAAACCACCTCCAATGACAAACTTCGACAACCAACTCCAATACACCTTTATGTGACCAACTTCAAGCTCCGACTACAAACTTCAGCAACAACTACTTCCGACTACTATAAGACTGATGATTGTTAAAACCTGTTGTAGGGTTGTTGATTATATAAAAATATTATTTTGTTTATATTAACTACAATATTTATATGTAATGAATTCACATATCAAATGGGTATTAAGAATATTTAGATGAAAAGTATGTATGTAGTTGAAAAGTATGTAACATATAATAAAAAAAAACTATAAAATGAAAATTTTTTTCTTGGAATATTTTCTAGCAAGAATTAGTGAAAAATAGAGATTTGTTCTCTGGTGATCCTCCAAATTTAGAGGAAATGAACGTGAAACTATTGAAGAAATGTGGTGACATTCTATCAGCTATTACAATGATAGGGGAGATTTAATTAAAAAGAATACATGACATAGTAAAATATACAACAACAATAGGAAGAAAAAGAAGAAGAAGAAGATGATAATGAAATTCATGGAGAAAAATTAGCTAGAATCAAAAGTTTTGATTTCTCTTTAGTTTCTCATTTTATTTAACCATATTTCTACAAGAAATGTAATGGATTAATTGTTGTTATTGCCCAAAAAAGAAAAAAAGGAAGAAAGAAAGAAAGAAAGAAAAGTTTTAAAAATTAAAAGAAAAAAATTGCAATCCTTATTTTATTCAAACAAAGATGAGTAGAATTATTGAATAAAAAAGTTTCAAAAGAAAAAGTAGTAATCATAAAAACATATTATTTAGAGTTCAAAAAACTGCATCAGATACCCAGACATATGAACTCAACTCTGTACCCCAAACACAGACATATGAACTCAGACCAAATAACTTACATATGAACTCCATAGATATATAAACTTTACAGACATCAACTCAACGCCCCAAACAACCCCTCAATATAATCAATATTCTCTTCAAGAGGTTCAAAGAAGTCAGCAACATCTAAATGTGTCATGTCGGAAGAGTTAAATACATCATCTTGATATACAAAGTTTGCTTCCACATCTTTTCCTTTCTCCTTCAATAAGGCCTAATAGAGATCAACTAAGTTTTTGGACGTACGATAGGTAAGAGACCAATGCCCATTCATACCACATCAGAAGCATTGATTTCTAACACTTTTAGAGCTCTTATTTTGTAGAGCCTTTTTCTTTATGATCATCACCATTTGTGGGGTTTTTTTTTTTTTCTTTTTGAAATTTGAATGATTATTATCACGGCAAGAATTTATTATTTCATCCTCTATTGTCATCACGACGTCGACCACAACTACGACCTCAATCTCAACTGTGATTATTAGAAATTACAGCATTTTGCTTCAGGAAATGGTGTTGCTCCAGTTGGTCGAGATTCATGGTTTTTCATTAATAGCTCATTATTTTATTTCGTCACAAGACGTGATATAAGTTTAGAAAATATTTTAAAATCTTTTTCTCGATATTACTATTGCAGGAGCATATTTGAAATATGAAATGTAGAAAATGTCTTCTCCAACATGTTTTCATCAATATTTTTTTCTCTGCATAACAATAATTTTGAACTAATTTTAAATAATGTAGAATTATAATCACTCACTGATTTAATCTTGTAACCTTAGGTGCAACCAATCATAATGAACTTTAGGAAGAATTACTATTTTTTGATGATTATACCTTTCTTGTAAACTTTGCTATAAGATATAGAGATCTTTTACCATAACATATTCAATCTTTAATCCCTCATGAAAATGATGTAAAAAAAAAATCATTGTGTTTTCCTTTTTTTTGATTAGAAGATGTATTTCCCTTTTTAATAGTCTCTCCAAGATTCATAGCATCCAAATACATTTCAGCATCAAGAATCCATGACAAATAATTTTTCCCATTGATATCAAGAGCTACGATATCTAATTTTACAATATTTGTCATGGTAAAACTATTTTAAAAAATCAACTTTTAGAAAATTTAACTAACAATGCATTCTAAAAGAAGTGAACCATGCTTGTTACTTTATAAATAAATATATATACAATATGTTATTTACATGAAGTAACTTATTTCAAGAATTCTAAAAAAAGAACTTAATCAATATCATAAAAATTGACTAATTCAACTCCCAAATTAGTTTCTAAATAGTTAGAGGTGTTACTTATAGTTAGCTTAAATACCTCAGTCTAGACAAAACAATCCTTAGTTCCCTATAATCATTTTTTATTTCTAGTTCATTAAATTTTCTGTCAAATTAAAATTAAAGATAATCATAAATATTTATTTACATATTTGAAAGATAAAAGATAATATTATCATACGATAATCTTACTATATAAAAGACAATATAAATAGGTGAGAATCTTTATTTTAAAAAAAAATTGATTCTTATCAAGAAGTATACAATCCAATTAAGGAAACAAATATCCTAATTTAATTTTTCATATATAACAATTATATTCAATGATATAGAAATATAAACTAATTAAGAAAATATCTCAATAAAATTATTCAAATACAAGGAAAAACGATTTGCAAATATCTCAATAAAATTATTCAAATATAAAAATTTGCAATCTAAAATGACTTATTTTAGCAACATATATTCTAAAAAAACATTTATAATGTAAATAATTTTTGTAAAAAAATTTAAAGGTCAACAGTTTAAACATATATCTCATGCATAAATAAAATTAAATAGCGAAATTGACCCAAATATTTAGCAATTCTTTGAAACTGAAGACAATTTAAATTAGATTATATTATTTCTTCATTTTCAAATCTTTTCTTTTTTGAGACATTAAAAAATTAATGTTTGAAAAACCCTAAATTTCGATTAATAGAAGAAGCCACCATTTGAACCAAAATTACTATAATAATAATAATAATAATAATAATAATAATAATAATAATAATAATAAATTCTACTGGAAAGAAAAACGTATAGCTATTCATCCCATGCAAAAACAATAATTGATTGAATTTAGCAAAATTTTTAATGATGGCTCCAACTTGCAATTAAACTTCAGATCAAATATTAGTATCTGTGAACTCATATGGTGTGTCAAAAATATGGCAGGGATGTATGAGTACTAAATAAAGACACAAAATCCTGACCCCAGTCAACATTAATTTATATGCCAAAAATCTTGAAACAATCAAACCTTGAAAACCAATATATTACCGACATGATAAAAAAAAGAATACTCACCATCATTGAACTTTAAATTAAATTCTAAATAATTTGAAGTATATAGAGAAAATTCTAGTAGGTCTTTAACGTTCTTATTATTCCAATAAAACAATATCAATCTTTAGAGTGGCAGAGCCTAGTTATCAATTCAAACCGATAGAACTTCGTGTTGATAATGTGTTGTAAAACAAAACAATAAAAAACAAAATAGGGAGAAAAGAAAGTAGAGAGTAAATGTATTCTCTATTCAATTGTATATCTCAAAAGTCCCAGTGACCACTATTTATAGAGTTTACATGATATAGAAATGTAAAGGGATCTTTTTAAATATAAAAAATAATTTAAAAATATTTAGACTTTATAGCAAAAAATTCCAAAAGTACAATGCAATTTTGAAACTTTTTGCTATAAAATCTAAATAGTTTTTAGGCTATTCTATTTATACGATTTTTTCAAAGGTAGGGATCTCTATATAATCTATCAACATCTATATCTAATAGTCAAATATTTATAACAAAGTACCTTTAATAACCATTTTTCACTTTTATGATTTATATAGATAGCGATGTTTGGGAGTAATTTGCTTTTAATGTGTTTTTTACTATGTGTTTGGTGTATCATATATTTACAAAATAAGCAACAATTTAAAAAATTCTACCTAATATATTTGGTAATATATTTATGAATAATAAAAAAATATATTTTAAATGATAAAAATATTAAAAATATTTACAAATAATAGTAAAATATCACAGTCTATCCAAACTACTATCTGTATCAGATAGATAGATAGTGAAATCTTGTTATATTTGTAAATATTTTTGTTTATTTTTTATATTTAAAAATAGCTCTCATAAAAATAAATTAAGTGACCAGTTAAATATTTCTTTTTTTAGAAAAGGTTACCAGTTAAATATTTGGTTGAATCTTAATTATTATTATTAATTAAATTAAAATACTATTTTGGTCTTATACTTTGAGGTTATGTTCAATTTTTTATTTTAACAAGATACCGATGGGAGAGGGATTAGGAAGTGCACGAGAACATCTCAACGAGATTTGTTCAATTTTAGTCTCTGTATTTTTTAATATCCAATTTTAGTTCTTATATTTTCAATAAATAATAAATTTAATTCTTCAAAAAAAAATTTTAGAAAAATTGACTAAATAATAATAATAATTTTTATGTAAGAAAATATAACATGTGAATGTGTTTTTCAAAATTTTGAGTGAAAAGATTATTAAGTAACAAAAACGTTCCTTTCTAAAAAAAATAATAACCAAGCAGCTAAGGTTGGCTTAAACTATAGCCGAATGAGGCAGTCGCTTAAGGACCAATTTCAGAAAGACTTCATATGTATATATATATATTGGTATCTATTTAATAAAATTAAAATTAAAATATAAAAGAATCCATAATAAATGGTTCAAAACTCTTTCAATTTTGATTGACTGACATTTCAAATTTATTAACTTTTTATCTTTTTATTCATAATTCCTTTTCAAATCTCCTTTTCAAATCTCCATCATTAATATAATTTCCTCAAAACTCTAGTAAGTTTACATTGGGAGAGTTGAGGACCCTTCATATATTTTTTTTCTTCAAAATTAAAACCCTTCTAGTTCCTCTCATAAATACATTGCGCATGCTAGGTTAGATTCATTTTAAGTCGAATTCTCTCCCTCTCTCCAAATCTCTCTCAATGCTCACATTTTCATCGATATTCTATATAGTCTCACGAGTTCAAGTTTGATTATCAATTGCTAGAGCAGAAATCATTTCCTTAAATCAACCCAACTATTTCAAAGTTCTAGTTCTTTTCGTTCAAATTCTTATACATTTTTTTTAAAAATTATTTCATATTGAATATCTTAACATCTAAGATTTATTTATATTTGCATACTTAGAATATCAATATGTCTACTAGAAAATATGAGTCTGGATATGAAAAGCTCAAGAATAAAAGAAAAATAGAAAAATTGATTGAATCTAAAAAAGATACTCTTGATAAATTTGTTGTTGGAAGTAAAAGTAACGAAATAGATGAAATGATAGAAGAAATGATAGGTATAGACAAACTGAAAGATGAAACAAAAATAGTAGATAATTATATGGTTGAAAATGAAGTATATAATCAAATAAATTGGAATGAAAAAAAAAAAACTAATGAGCACGAGGACTAGGAGGAAATTGAAAAAAGAAAAAAACAATGATGATAGTAGTAATGATAATGAGACATTTATGATGCATTATGAATATAATATATATGATTCAAGAAGGTGAAAAATATTGATTGTAAATCAATTGACTTATTGGTAGAAAAAGATCCTATTAAAGAAAGTCTATTTTTCCAAAAGATGAAAATTCTAAACATTTTTCTAACATACATTATACTAAAAGATTATCTAATGGCAAAAAATATAATAGAAATTGGTTAATTTATTCAAAAGATTTCGATAAAAGTTATTATTTTTGTTGTAAGTTATTTGGTACTAAATCTAATACAGTTCAATTGGCTAATGAATGAGTTAATTATTAGAAAAATCTTAATTCTCGGCTTAAAAGTCATGAATAGTAATTAACATATATCTAATATAAATGTTTGGGTTGTTTTACAAATTAGATTATTAAAAAAAAAAAAAAACAATTGACAAAGTTGTTCAAGAATTAACTAATAAAAAAAATAACATTGGAATAAAGCATGAACACGAATTGTTGTCGTTTTTAAAATTCTCTCTAAAAATGATTTAGCATTTCGAGGAAGTAAGGAAAAAAATTTATCAAGAAAATAATTAAATTTTTTTAAATTTAATTGAAATGATTGCCGAATTTAATCTAATAATGCAAGAACATGTTGGTCGTATTCAAAATAAAGAAATTCGTTATCATTATCTTAGACATAATATATATAAAAAATGAACTCATATAGCTATTAGAATTTGAAATCAAAAAATATAATTATTGAAAAAAGTAAAGAAGCAAAATGTCTTTCGGTTATATTAGATTGTACACCTGATGTAAATCATCAAGAACAAATGTCTCTTATATTGAGGTATGTTAATATTTCAACAAGTTCAATAAAAATAGAAGAATATTTCTTAGAATTTTTAAAAGTTGAAGATACTATTGAAAAAAAGTTTATTTGATGTGCTTATAAACACAAGTAAGGATCTTAAACTTGATATATCGAATATAAGAGGACAAGGATATGATTATGAAAGAAAAACAACATGGTACACAAAAACGATTACTGGAAATTAATCCTAGAACATTTTTATACACATTGTGCTTGTCGTAATCTCAATCTAGTACTTTCTGATATGGCCAGCTCATGTCATAGAGCTATAACATTTTTTGGAGTTGTGCAACGTATTTATTCTTTATTCTCTTAATGGTGGAAACTTTTGCTAGATCACATAATCAACTTGACTATCAAACCATTGTCACGAACACAATGTGAAAGTCGAATTGAGAGTATTAAAGCAATAAGATTTCAAGTGCCTCAAATAAGGGAGGCTTCATTAAAGTTAAAAAAAAATAGTGAAGATCCTAAAGTGAAAAGTGAAGCTAATTATTTAGCTACTTATGAATTTGAAAATTTTGAATTTTTGTTAGGCATGGCTATATGTGATATCTTATTTGCTATAAATTCTGTGAGTAAAGTCTTAAAACATAAAAATATGCATATTGATGTTGTTTTAGATCACTTGAAAGATTTAGATTCACTTTTAGAAAAATATAGAGAAAATGGATTTACAGATGCTATGATTTTAGTTAAAGAAATTGCAAATGATATGGAAATACAACCATTATTAAAAAAGAATGATTCAAAGAAAAAAAACAATTTGATGAGAATGTTGACATTGAAGAAACATGATCACCTGATTACTTTTACTATATTATAGATCAAGCAATTTCTTCATTTAAAAATAGATCTGAACTATTCGACATCTTATTTGATATGAAAATTTTAAAGTCATTAGATGATGATAATTTGAAAATATATTGTATTAATGTGAAAATACATTAAAACATGATATATTTTCTGATATTAGCGGTTTTAATTTATTTTTTAAATTAAAAATATTAAGAGAAGTTTTGCAAAATGAAATTAATTATCCTATTAAAATATTAAATTATATGAAAAAAGGTAAATGCTTTTCCAAATGCATATATTGCTTATAAAATATTATTAACAATACTATTAACGGTTGCTTTTACTTAAACAAACTTTTCAAAGTTTAAATTAATTAAATCTTATTTAAGGTCAACTATGTCGAAAGAAAGATTAAATGAATTGGTAATATTATCCATTAAAAAAGATATATTAATGAACTTAGATTATCAAAATTTAATACATAATTTTGCATCTTAAAAAGCAAGAAAATTAAATTTTAGACAATATTTTCTATATGAAGGCATCTCTATCAAAGTTTTGCCTAAGGCCTCATCTAATCTCAAGTCACCCACAGTAGGGACTAAAATTAAAATCTCTTAAAAAAATATGAACTAAATTGAACATTTTAAGGGGACTAAAATTGAACAGGACCAAAATGATATTTTAACCTATTAACTAATAAAAGAATATGTTTATATATATATATATATATATATATATAATAATATATATATATATATATATATATATATATATATATAATTTGTGTTATCATTATTATATTACCCATTTTAAGCTAAATATTTTATAAGATATCATGTTATACTTAGACATGTTTTAATTTTAACCAAAATAAAATTAGTTGAAAAGAAATAGTATATATATATATAATTCAAATTAAATTCTACCTTAAACTATTTTTCCCCCAATTTTAAGATTTAGATACGATATATAGGAAAAATTTCATAAATATAAAAAATATCAAACTATTTATAAAAATAAAAAAATTGATAAAAAATGATAAAAATTTATCATTAATAAGTCTAAAATGATTAAATTTTATTATTTCTTATTTTTCTACTTTTGAAAATCCTCTATTTATATATTTTGACAACAGATTTAGATACAATAAAACTATAAAAAGGTTAGTTTTCAAAATTTGTAGACTTTACCCTAGATTTTTGTGTACAAATTTCTGCGTCAAATTCTCTTTGTTATCGTGCTTAGCACATGCGCTTCCATCGGTCAACTCGCGGTTGCATTTGCTGAGCCTCGACGTTTCGTTTTGCCTGCAAAACTGAGCTTACTTTCCCCCATCGAAGAGCCCCCAGTTTCCGAGATCTCGCTATCCCCATTTTCTCGCAGTCAATAGTCGCTTTAAGAAGCTGGGTTTTTTCGTTTGGATCAAATCCAGAATCCTTTTAACCCATTCTCGATTCTGATTCTGATTCCCTATCAAGAAATTGTTTTCAGAAACAATGGGTTCTGATCCCTCTCTTTTGCCTGAGATTGGCCCCGATGGCCTTGCCAGGGAAGCTCCTGTAATTGCCTACACCGAAAAGGTAATGAATCTGAATTTTGGGCTGCAACATTTTCCCCAATTTAGTTCTTATTTCTTCTTTTCAATTTTGCTTACTTGTTATTGAACTGTGTTACAGATAATCGAGGAAGGGAGTCTTCAATTGAGAAAGTACGAATTTCGTTCATTACCTTCTCAGATCTAGTTTCTCGCGCATTTTATACTTTGGTTTTTTTGTGTTTCTTTTGCTTACAATTCGTAAAAGTAGAGCTATCATCACTTATTATTCTATCTTTCCTGTTGACGGAAATTTAAGTGTGGGCCGGTACCCTTGTTTACATTCTTTAGATGATAACGGATATGGATATAGCAAGTGTTTATTTATAATGCACAATGCACTACTATTCAATTAATGGTACCTGAGGAAATCCTGAAGGAACCATCCTGGATTAGTTAATTTCACTTTTTCTTAAGAGTATTTAGAAGTTTGAGCCTTCAATTTATGGAGAGGAACCAATGTCCATCCTCTGAGCTAATAGGATCAGCCTTTATCTTTGAGAATGATTCCACCTCAGAAATGACATTTGGGCCTGTTGTTACTCCAAGCATGAAATTAATGGAATGAAGTTGAATATCCTGCATCAAGTTTTCTTGTTCTCTTTTTACCTCTTTCCTTAAACAAGAAATGTTCTTCATGACCTGGTTTGTTATTTTATTCAGATGTATTGATGAAAATTTATCTAAAATTCGGGATGTTGAACGGGAGTTGGCAAATCTTACAATGGAGATGAAACTCACATCTGGACCAAAAAAAGCAGGTTGAGCTTACTTTCAGTTGTTTTATTTTGATTCTTGATTTTCATGAAATGGCTGACTCACAATCAACCATGGTTGCATATCTCTAGCACTTGAACTTTTGCGGAAGAAAATAGAAGTGTCAACCGAGAGAGTGCGTGCAGCTAAGTTGAAAGAAGAACAAGCAAAGAAGGTTTGCCCCTTTATTGTACAGTAACTTTGTGCCTGCTCCACAAGTTGCACAATTCTTTGTATGATGTTTTGAACCTAGAATTTAGGGGAAAACGATATATGGAGGATTTATTCAGCAGAATTGTTCTGGCCTTGCTAAATTATAACCATTTTCCCCTATTTTTGTCCAAATTTCATGTCTTTGCATTTTATTTAGATGTTTGAAGATGCATATCGATAACATCTTTTCAAGAAAATAAAAATGATAGGTAAGTTCTGTGAAAATATATTCTCATGCTTGCCATTTGTATCTTTTTCTTACTGCATTTCACACAAACTATATCTTTTCTCTGGGATTTTCACAAAATGGGTGTCAACCGTTTGCTTCTAATACATGTGTTTAACACTGTACATTCATTCGGGCTTGCTTCTTAAGATTGTTAATCGCTACTCAGGAATCTTATATGATGTTTTACCTTCAGGTTTGGGAAGCAGCATCAAAGGTAGTGCAGGACGAGGAAGCAGCTAAGCAAAAACTATGTGAAGACTTGAATCATCTGGTACATATCTCTGCGTTATTCTTTCTTGTGTTAAAATAATGCAGTTGCTTTGATAACATCGTCATTTGTTCTCCATAGGTTCAAGAAAGCAGTAACTTTCAGTTGACTAGACTAGAAGAACTAAAACGGCGCATGGAAGCTTTGAATTCAAATCGAGTATCAACCTCTATTTCTCATGTAAGTCTTGTATTAGATTGCATATAATATCTCTAATGCAAATCAGAACTATAGTGGCTTCTGCTGGTTTGCCATTAACATAGCCCTGTTGAGATATGACGTAATATGTATGCCTTTTGGGTTACAAAGGATGTCAAGACAATGGGAGGTGCCCAGAATAGCAGAGATGCAGATTCTTCTGGAGTTGCCACATCAACAGAAACAGGTGCAAAAGCAAGTGAAAATGTCCCCAATCACATAGCCAGGGATGGAGCTCCAGTGATAAATGGGCAAAATCAAAAGCCCCCTTCTGAGACAGAAGGAAGAGGGAAAAAGAAAAACCAGTTTCATGGTAGAGGGAAAGGAATTGGAGCAGTGCCTAAAGGAAGAAGCTCTGCGGACTCTGGCTGGACTGGCTCTGGCTTTGATGTAGATGGTAGGGCGTGAGCTTAAGCATTACAATATCAAGATCCCAAATTGTCAATATCAATATCAAAATGGTTTTTTTATTTGAAAAAAAAAATAGTAATAAGTTTATTATTTTTGCTACATGTTCACTGCCATTCCTTAGATGATGCCTTAGATGATGCCTTAGATGATGGAGTTAGGAATATACTATAGACTGGAATAGAACTACAGATTTAGCTTCGAGTTCTTTGGTGTTTTCATTTGTCTCTTTATAATGTTTCTGTGTTGTCACTAACTGGTCTGTTAAGATGATTGTTCTATTGATGATATTTGACCAAAGGAGAATGGTCTTTATAAGGTCGTGAGTGGTGACCATGACTTGTAAGAAGAGTTGCCTATCATAATTACTCTGTTTTATTCTCACTGAAATATTTGGCTTAAAATAGATGGGCTAAATCAAAAGTTTATGTTTACTAGGTAGTTTGAAATTTAAGAAGGGGTTGATAACTTTCTAAACTTTCAATTTTGACATATTCGAGATTTTAAAACTTCATAGATTTTAGTTTTGTGAATTAAATATGTAGGGTTGGAGTATTTGAATATTTGACTTTTTGGTTAAGAATATATGTTTTTACGGAGTAAGTTGACATAAATATCTCTCTATATACGTAAAGTTAAATTTAGTGTGTAATAAGAGCTTAAACTTTTTAAGTTTGTATCTAATAAGTTGATGAATTTAGAAAATATTGAATATGGAAGAAGATGATCTTCGGAGACAATTTATCTCTCAACAATTGTTATATGGGAAGGGAGGGGAAAATGAGGGTGGACAGAACAATAAATTTATGTAATGGAAATGAAAATGTCAAGAGAAAATACATATACTATGTACAATATTTGTTAGACGCGTTCTTATCGTCTCTTGTGCCACAAATTTTTTTTTATTAGTGAGTATGATGTATTTGTGTAACTTAATGTTAAGTTATTCAGTTGGTTCAAAATTTCATCATTCCTTCATTATTTTCCAATAATCAATAAAATGGGTTCAATAATAAGAAAAAAAATTACAAGACTACCCTTATGTAATGAAATTACATATTTACCCTTAATACTCTCCCTCAAGATAGCAAGTGAATGTCAATCACACCCATCTTGAATAATAAGGGAACAGAGACTTTGGATGAAAGAGCTTTATTGAAAACGTCTACTAGTTGTTGTTGAGACCTCACAAGAAGAAGCTTAACAATGCCTTTAACAACCTTTTCTCGAACAAAATGGAAATCTAACTCGATATGTTTCGTTCTCTCATGAAACATAGGGTTAGAAGCAATATAAAGAGTAACATCATTATCACAAAAAATGAGAGCAGAATCCAAATAATTTCACAAGTAATAGCAGCAAGAACTCTGTATTCAGCTTTAGCTGATGATCTGGATACAGTTGGTTGTTTCTTAGTCTTCCAAGAGATAATGGAATCACCCATGAACACATAAAAGTCAGTTGTGTATTTACGAGAATCCACATAAGATGCCCAATTAGAAACTAAGTAAGCCTTAAGTTGAAACTCTGTACATGACTAAAGAAAAATCTCGTGACTTGGAAAACTCTTCAATATCGAAGAAGATGATGGGCAACATCAAGATGACATTGACGAGGCTGAGAAACATATTGACTAAGTTTATGAATTGTAAATACAATGTCAGGTCTAGAGATAGTGAGATATAAATGTCTACCAATTAAAAAACGATAAGTAGTTGAATCTTTTAACAAAGGACCACCACCAAGAGACAAGTGCAAGTTAGGATTCCTAGGATAATTTAAACGTTTACAACCCGAATGACAACATCTTCAAGAATCTGTAGAGTACAATGTCGTTGAGATAGAAAAATACCTTGAGAAGAACGTGCAAGTTCAAGACCCAAGAAGTAGTGAAGATCCCCCAAATACTTTAACTTGAAGGTAGTATTTAACTAGGCTTTAAGGTCATTAATAATCACAATATAAGCACCCGTTAGTACAATATGATCAACATAAACAAGTAATGCAGTGAAACTGGCACCAAATCCTCTGATAAAAAGAGAATAATCAGATTTTGATTGTCTAAAACCAAGAAGAAATAAGGCATGAGAGTGCTTGTCAAACCATATTCTAGAAGCCTATTTGAGACCATAGATTGACTTATGTAAACGAAAAACTAAACGCTCTCCCTGAGGTGTAGCAACGTTATGCTTATAGCCAAAAGGCAAGTCCATATAAACTTCCTCAAGAAGATCTCTATGCAATAAGGCATTATTCACATCAAGTTGGATTAAAGACCATTGATAAGAAACTACAAGAGTGAGCAAGA
This sequence comes from Benincasa hispida, assembly GCF_009727055.1. NCBI lineage: Eukaryota > Viridiplantae > Streptophyta > Magnoliopsida > Cucurbitales > Cucurbitaceae > Benincasa > Benincasa hispida. The sequence goes on along the minus strand of NC_052349.1, from coordinate 27,959,715 downwards.
CTTTTATACTAACCATTTTGGCAATGAGTGAAAATTCTTAATGTAATCAAGCCCTTCTTGTTGATTGTATCTTTTTGCAACCAGCCGAGCTTTGTAATGTTCAATTGTGCCATCAGAATATTGCTTAACTTTTTATACCCATTTACATCCAATGGTGTGTTGACATGATGGAAAGGGAAGAACAGGCCATGTACGATTATTCTCCATCACAGTCAATTCACATTCCAGAACTTGCTGCCAATGAGGAAATGTGACAGCTTGATGAAAACAGGGTTCACAGGAAGCATAAATCTATAGTACAAAATTTGATAGCCAATAGACAAGTGATTATAAGACAAATAATTTTGTAAAGGGTACTTCGTAAAGGTGGTGACACTCGGGATCATGACATCCTAAGATAACAATATGTTACGATGATAGTCCTTCAAGTAAGTTTGAGGTCTTAAGATCCGACAAGACTTTCTAACATCCACCTGTTCTAAATCCTGAGAAGATTCAAAGACAGGCAACTCAATATCATTTGGTACAACCCCATCATGACTAGATCTCACTGCATTAGTATAATGAACAACATCTAAGGGAGGAATAATGTCAGTTGGAGAAGTAAGAGCCTCAACAAAATCAAAAGACTTAATTAACAACATCATCAAAAGGTGTTTTCAAGTAAACTTGGTCAACCACTGAAGCAAAAGGAAATATATGCTCATGGAAAAAAACATCTTGAGATATAAAAAAATGCATATATTCAATATCATATAACCTATAGCCCTTCATACTAGCAAGGTACCTAATAAACACCATAGGAGTGGCACGAGGATCAAATTTGGACCTATGAGTGGATAAAGTGGATGCAAAGCACAAACACCCAAATGACCTCAACATGGAATAATCAACAGGTTTACCATATAATGTAGCACAAGGAATCTCCCACTTTAATAATGATGAAGTGGTACAATTGATTAAGAATGCAGAAGTAAGAATATAGTTAGTCCAAAACTGAATAAGAACTCGAGACTGAAAAAATAAAGATCAGGCAACATTCAATAAATGTTGATACTTCCTTTCAACAACAAAATTCTGTTCAGGTTGAGCAACACATGAAAATTGATGAACACCTTTAGAATGAAAGAAATTTGTAAAGGCCAACTCCAAGGCATTATCTGATCGAAATTGTTTAATTGGCCTACCAAATTGAGTTTCAACCATATAAAAAACCGAGGTACAATAACCAAAGTCTCACCTTTTGTTTTCATCATAAAGGTCCAGGTAAAATGAGAATAATCATCCACTATGGTTAAAAAGTAGTGATAGTAAAAAAAAAATATATGAGAAGCAACATGATTTTGTGATACAAAAGAAAATTTCTTTTGTTTTGCTAGAAGACATATAGAACAAGGGGAATTAAAATTCTTAGGGTCAATATGAATCACATCCTTAAGAGTAGACATGTTTAACATAAGGATGCCCAAGACGACAATACCAAGTATCAAAAGTAACAATAGGGCAAGTAACATATGAAATAGATTCAACAACCAATGAATGGGAACTAATATCCAAAATGTACACTCTATGAGCAATGCTAGCCCTACCAATCGTTGTCGAAGAGACTTGTCTTGAACAACACAAAAATCACCAACAAACTTAATGGCAAGAGGCTACTGATGAGTTAAAGCACTGATGGATATAAGATTGAAAGTAAAAGTGGGAATGTATAAAACATTAGTCAACATAATGTATTCATTGAGACGTATGTCACCCACAAATTCAACATCAACTCAAGAGGAATAAGGTAATAAAATAGACATCCTTGAAACATCCCTTAAATCATGAAAATATTTGCAAGATTCACAAATATGGCTTGAGGATAAGGTTAGCAAGAGGGGTCGAGGTGGGGCTGGGGGGGGGGGGGGTGGGGAATTCACCCCATCCCTGCCATTTAAAGTAGAGATAAGGTGGGATTCCTCATCGAGGAAACAAGGTCCCGCAGAGACCCATTCCCAATTTTCCCATGGGATTCCCCTATTAATTCCTCGCGAGGATTCTCTTTTTAATTCCTCACAGGAATTCCTCTGTTAATTCCCCACAAGGATTCCTCTATGACATTTTTTTTTAATTTGAGTCACTTATTTAAAATTCACTAGTCCACAAAAAATAAACAAAATTTATATAAACTAATCAATAAATAAACACAATTTAGAAGCTCACAAATCCATTAAATAAGTTTACAACTTAAATTAAATAAAGTTCAAATAAAAGTTGGAAGTCAATTAAAGGCAAAAGTCTCATACAATTACAAATACGACAACCACAATCATAAATTGCTCGTCTTTATCTCTTCATCGATGACTTTACATTTAAAATTTTCTCATTTCTTGACATCATCCATCCTTAGTTATGAGTATTATTCCTACATTTAAAATATAATTAATAAATAATGTCACAAAAAAAAAAAAAAAAAATAGCAACAAGCTTTAAAAAGTGTCATAAAAAAATAATGTCAATTCTTGAGCATACATCAGTCACCACTCCATCTTCATCAGAATCGTCTGCATCTTCTAAAATAGTTGCTAAATGTTTAGCCATTTCTTTTCCTTGCTTGTACCTTATATTGTCACATATCTATAATAAAATAAAATAAAATATTTATTAATATATTAAATGCTGAAAAGAGGTCAAACAAAATACACAAACTAACAATATTTGTCAAAAACTTCAGTTGCAATCCACTTTTGAGTGCACATCAAAGTATGTATTGTCTTTGGATGAAGTTGTTACGATGTGGGCTTACAATTCTACCACAGGTACTAAAAGCAACCTCTGATGCAACGAGATGGCTAAGATGCCTCTTGCAATTTCTTGTAAAATGGATACTTGACTCCATTCAATTTCCACCAACTCAGAATGTCAAAATCAGATGATCGGGGTAAGACAAGTTCATCCAAATATACATCAAATTGTTGCTTCTTATTCATATTATCAGAATTTGATATAAACAAGTCATAATCATTAAAATCATCAAATTCTATATTCTATGATGTTCCATTTAAATTTCTAAAGCGAGTATCATCACCTTTACCTTCATTCTCCAACTGATATTCTTTTTCCAAATTTGAACAAATTTTTTTAATCATTTCCACCTCAGGAAAAAAAGTACCTCCATAAATTTTAGGGAAGTAAAACTCAATCAACTTCAATTTGTAACGTGGATCTAAAACTGCAGCTATGGCCATTACCCCATGAATTTTCTTCCATCATTTATCAAACTTTGAAATCATATTTTAAGCCATGTCTCTTATCTCTTGAAAGCCAAAATTTGTTGAGTCAGAAATAGCCAATTTCAGTTTACAAATTTTTGGAAAAAAAAAAAAAGATTAGCAGTAGGATATTTGGATCTAGAAAATATTTTAGTCACGTGATGAAATATTTTCAGTTTCTCAAATATCTTTTTTGCTAATACTCAATCTTGATCCAATGACAAACACATGCACTTTGGTTCTTGTTGTTTTAATTGATAAAAAAACAACCTTGTACTTCAATGCAATGACTAACATAAAATATGTAGAATTTCACCTAGTACAACAATCAAGACTCAACATCCGACCATCATAAAAATTCAACTGACGAGTAGTTTTCTCAAATTTCTCCTTCTTTCTTTGTGTATGCACCCAAAAAGCGCACACTACTACGAACTCTTTCAATCCCATCTTCTATCACTGCCAACCCATCTTTTACAATTAAATCAGAATATGAGCACAACATCGCATATGAAATAAACTCCCGTCCAATATTAAGTTTCCACACACAAACATATTAACCATGGAGTCATTTGTACTATAATTATCTATAGTTATAGATGACAATTTTCGGTCAATATTCGAGTCTAACAAACATTCCATTATTTTTTCATGAAGCATCTTAGAAGTGTGTGGAGAAGGGACATATATAAACCTAATTATTTTGTTTCGTAGAACCAAACTATCATCAAGAAAATGTGCAGTGATAGCCATATAACCTTTTGTTTGGTGGTAAGAGGTCCACATGTCTATTGTAAGGGCAATTTTTCCTTTGATCACATTCAACAATGTCATGGTTTTCAACTTCTCAGTCTTGTAAATTTTCAAAATCTACTCTTTATTATGTTTCTTGACACCATCTTAGATAACGGTTAGATGATATTACAGAATCCTCTAAAACCTTCATGCTCAACTATTGACAGAGGATATTCATGTTTGATTATCATCCTAACCAATGCTTTTTTTGCAGCTTCCTGATTAGAGTTATATAAACCCAATGAATTGTTCTTCTCTCTGTTAGGATTTAATAGGGATTGTCATATTTCCTTTTGTCCTTTATTTGGACATATCTTGATATGGTCATGCAAATGTTTAGTCCTATTTTTACTTTCATCTCCTAACTTTTGTTTGCAATAATTACAAACCGCCTTGTCTACTCCATTTATTCTTTTTCTTTTTAAAATGGTTCCAAACAACCAATCTCAATCTTTTCTTTGAAGATCACTTCTCAGTATCCTCACCAAAAATAACACAATCATTAACATTCAAATTATCATCATTTCAGGAGCATAGAGTTGAATTTTGGGTTGGACTTAGAATTGGACTTGAAATAAGACTTGGAGAATCTTTATTTGTAGAAGGTGATGAAGATATTGTGTAACCTAGCAAAGATTTAACTTAAAGTGGAAAGGGGCTGGTAGTGGCCGGCTAACTGGGCTAATAAAGCTGGCGCGATGGTGGCAGACTGACAGGTCATGGGCCTGACGGAACTAGTGTGATAATGGCAAGTTGACGGCATGGCGATGGCGGGATGACGGGCAAACCGAATGGCGTCAACGACTCACTGCCTCAGCCTCAGCGTGTCGACCGGAGATTAGAGAAGAACAGAGGGGACTGGGGACGGCTAGACGAGGAGGACAATGGTCTTCTCTTCTCTTGGATGGGATGGAGGTTCCTGGTGCAGTGAAAATTGCAAAATAACAAAAATAAATAAATAAATAAAAAGTAAATGATGGTTTAAGGTTTTTACTTTTTAGATTTGGACTTAGGGAAATAGGAGTTGGGCTTAAACTTCTTGGGTAGTTTTAAGTTTAGAGGAGTTTGGGCTGCAACAATAATACAAATTATATTATATATTATAAATATATATTTTAAAAAATATATAAAACTATTTTGGGGTCGGGGTTTAATCAGGGTTGGAGTTGGGGTTAGGGTTGGGGTTGGGGTGGGGCTATTGTCCCCGTCCTCATGTGGGGACCCAAAAACCTCCCCTAGTTTGACCCCATCCCCTGATCAAATTGGGACTCCCAGGCCCGCGGGTTTTTTTGCCAACTCTACTCAAGCACCCAAGTGTAAAATCCAATTGTCAATCAAAGATTTAAAGGTAGAAATAGATAAGCATATACCTGCAACAAGAGGCGTGGTTTGACCAGTTTCTGAAGATGTTGCTTTGGTTAAGTGAGACTACAACATGGCCAAGTGGCTTTAACACTACTTACTACTAATGGAAGCTAGAGGGTCAACTGATTTGAAAGAAGATATGACTATTGCTAAAATAGAGGATTCCACTGATTTGGAAGATGAACGTCAATTGCTATGTTAATAACTAGGAGGATATCCATGGAGTATAATACTTGTCAATGATATGTCCCAGAATGTTACAATATGTGTAGAATGGGCGATCTCGATATTTGTTCTATCCAATGTAGTTTGTGGACTCAAAAATTGAGTGTTTAAAGATGATGAAGAGTTTCAAATAGCAAAATTCGCAGGAATTTGAGACATATGAAAAGAGCTAGAGATAGAGGGTTGTTCAAATTTTTAAGTAACCAGTACGAACACTTTGTTAATTGATGGTTCTGGCTCCTTCAATAAAAGTTTAGTACGAAAGTAAGCAAAAGATTCATCCAATCCTATGAGGAATCACTCTATTCGGTTTGATAAAACTCAGTTTAGTCTTTTAACTCCTCCACAAGTGCACTTGTCACAGGTGTATGGCCAATGCCATAACGTCTTAAATCGAGTGAAATAAGTAGTCACAGTCTATTGATCTTGTGTCAAGTTAGAGAGATCTCGACGTAACTGGAAAATGCATGGTTGATTCTTCATCTAGTATCATTCTTGAAGTTCCTTCCAAATTGCTTCGACATTGTTAGAACACAAAACACTTGTAGAGATTTCCTTAGAAATTGAGTTAAGAATCTACACAATAAAATGATTACATATGATCTAAGAATGACATTGAGAGGAGTCATGATCTGGCTTGGAAATAGTTCCATCAACAAAGTCGATTTTGTTCTTCATTGTTAAAGCAATAATCATTCATCAACTCCGCGAAACATTGTTATTTTCGGTGAGCAGATCTGAAACTAGAACAAGACTAGTGTTGTTAGTATAATGAAGATAGTAAGGATCCACGTAATTATTAGTAGCTGGTTGAGATACATCAGATGCAGCCAACGAAGTGTGATTCAATAGTTCGTTGTCTACCATTGATCAAAGGGTAAATCAGTATTACCGAGAGATAAAAGGAACAAGCTGTAATGTGGTACCCGACAAAAAAAAAACAAAAAAAACAAAAGATCTGAAGCAGCAAAAGTAGTATTTTTAACCCAAAGCTGAAGTGGCAACGTGACACCCACCAAAATGTAGAAATCTAAAATATGAAAATAGACCTTGTGAGCAGTGTAAACGGACGGTAATCAGCGTAAAGGGCGTAAACAGACGATGGAAGACGAGGCATTTGTGGTCGCGACGGAAATGGAAACAGGCTGGGTCTTCGATGTCGACAGAAATAGGCAGGAGGTTGAGGCATTTGCGGTTGCGACGGAAATGAAAACAGATGGGGTCTTCAACGTCGATGAAAACGGGCGGTGCGACGGAGGTGACACCTAGGGTTAGAGTAGTTGACGCTCTGATACCATATTCAATTGTTCAAAATTTCATCCTCCCTTTATTATTTTCAAATAATTAATAAAATTGTTCAACAATAAGAAAAAAAGGAATTAGAAGACTACCATTATGTAATGGAATTACAAGTTTACCCTTAATATAAATACATGATAGTAGAATATTATTATTTAAATAATGTGATTTAAATAATTAATTACAAAAATAAAGTTAAAAGGAAACTATTCCCAAAAATAGGGTTGCTAAATGGTGGACGAAGTACCATATCCACAATTTAAGGGCAGATCGTATACCATGTCCACGATTTTAGGGTAAATCATGTACCGAACACGAGTTACCTCGACAATAGATTTGCCAATTGGATGCAAACAGATGGCGCATGGGTACCATGTGTTCACCAAGAAAATCGTGTAAATAGTCCACGATTTGTGCGCACATTCCTGAAAGATTTTTTTTCAATTAGTAATTAGAAAATAGATTTTTATTCCACATTTTTATACATGTTTGATTTATTAAAATTATTATATTTTTCAATGTTAAATAAAAATATCACAATAACGATTTAATAAATTTTTTATTAAAAATGGAATCAAAATTTTAACTAAATATGGATTTAGCCCATAATAAATATTTGATATAATTACCTTAAATGAATTTAACCAATTATAAAGGGAAAAAAATAACCTAATAAAAAGGAGGAATAGCACTAAAAAAGAATGAGAAATAATTTGGAAAATAATATTTTCAATTAAATCTTAATGTCTAGATTCGAATTTTTCCGCAAATGTAGTTTTTTTTTAAAAAGAAAAATAATTATCTTAAATGAATTTAGTCAATTAGAAAAGAATAAATCAACCTAATAAATTTGAAAATTTTTCACAAATGTTGCTATTAAAAAAAAAAAAAAATCCACAATGATCACCATATCTTACCCAATTCTCTTCTTAATTTCCTCAATTAGATAACAGTAATTCAACCTTTTAGTTATTCATATATATATATAATCCCATATAAAAAAAATTATTAATTAAGGAAGCTCGTGTACAAGGTACACGATTTAATGACACGTGGATGCTGATTTGGAGGATTGAAATGGTACACGAGTTTTAACTACCCTATTTTTATCAATAATTTATGTTTCTACCTTATATCTGAAATTTCATTTTATATTTATGTTATTTTTTAGAATAATTTTTTGAACTGCCCTAAATATGTCATTTTTTTTCTTTCTAAAAACTTCATTATTTGAGAACTTAACCCATGATAGTATTCTTACATTTCGTAAAAAAAGAAAAAAGAAAAAAAAAAAGAAGCTTGTCAGAAACGTTGGGAGAGAAATTCAAGCACAAGGTTTGATGTTTGTAGAGACTGAAACTCTCACTCTTACATTATCAATTTGTCCATGAATACCAACTAGTTATGCCAACAAAATTCCTTAGTTTCAGATTCGATTTTGTGAAATGTCCTTTCTTGAGTTTGTGAAACAACTTAGTTATTTAATTTTTATTCCACAAATCTTGGATTTATTATTGATTTTATCTCATATGTAAGGTCAGGCATGGTTTGACTAACGAAAAAAGTGTTTTTCAAAAACTTATTTTCATTTAACCACTTTTCATAAAAAGTGCTTAAAATAAAAACAATTATGTAATTACACTTTCTCAAATGTATTTTATTTTCAAGTTTGTTTAGTTTGCCATAACTAAAAATGTTTTTATTAATTTTAAATTACTATAAAGACTGACTATTAAATATTATGAACTAATAATTTAAAAACACATTTTTTTTAATATTCGTGAGTGTCTGGATTAACTTACGTGTATCTCTACTAATCACATAGGAGAACCCAACTTACGTGTATCTCTACTAATCTCAAAGGAGAACCCTTCAGACCTTACAATATTTGAATGTCAAAGAAACTCATAGAATATTAAATCCTAACTAAGTAGGAAACTTTCGTAAAATGACCCAAAACAAAAACTTTTCTACGATTGACTTCTTTCTAAAAACTTTATTGCTATTGGCCTTTTTGCCATATGAAATTATTAACCCCAAATTTAAGACTTCTTCTCAACTTGTCTATCTTCTTCCTCCTCAATGATTTCTTCAGCGATTAATAATAGGTGTATTCAATGCAACATCAACATTCCACTAAAGCATTTATTTTCAACTTATATTCTACCAAAAGCATTGAATGTTATTGATATCAAGAACGAGCAAGTAATGGAAAGTTACTCTCAGTTATTCAATTTTAGTCGAACTCCCCAGTTTCTCCTATTGTTCGCTCAGAGTTTCAGTACAACATTCTCATTATCAATCGCTTTCATCGATCATTCAATTCATTTTGTTGTTAAGTATAGAGAAAGACCGTTCGTCAGAACTAGAAACGAAGAGAACATAATATCTGCGAAGTATTTTTTCTTACAATATCACTTTCATAAAGATAAGAGATCGCTCACCACAATGTAAGTGATCGTTTAGTATTATATAAATGATCGCTTATATATAACTAAAAAATCCTTTACATTAATATAGGTGATCACTTATAATTTGATGGCCAAATACTTATAATTTACTAGGCAATTGCTTATAGTTTGTTGGACAATCACTTATTACTTACTAGGTGATTGCTTACTTTAATAGCAATTCAAATCCAGTTGTGAATTTTTTGATTGCAAATTTATGACACAACTTTGTATCTTTGTACGATTTGGTGGGGAAAGGAACAAGTCCAAAAGCAATTATGTTGAAGGTCTTGTGAAAAGTTTGAAGGTTTGAAATGATATAACATGTAATGAATTAGTGAGTATTATGCACCTACGACTGAATATCGATCCGAATATGTTTGATATATACATCAAACATTGTTATAATCTATTGGCCCTAACTCCTCAAATTGACATAGTTGACGACGAAGACTTTAGCTTCTTTTTAGAAGGAAGTAATGCATTCCAAATGTCATTGTTTGTATATGTTACTTGTCATGAAAGTCATGGAGTAGACACAATTAATATGTTCCAGTAGTATAATCAAACCATTCCAACTAGTTAAAGCTTTGGGTTTGCAACCAATCCAACATATAATATTCCCACCATGTCTCTGCTAGATGAGAATATTGTGCCATGTAACCTGTGTTGGGGTTGATGCCCTAAATCTCGTAGGGTCCTATAGTTTGTAATTGTAATGTTCATACATTTTATTTATGTAATAAAATATTTTATGTCTTTTTTCAAAATTAGTTGTATTAACCACAAACCAATAAACTAACATCCAAGATTATCATATAGCTTAAACATGTATGTAAAGACATACGGGTGGATCATATTTTAAGTGATAACCTAAATGGTCTGTAATAGATGGATAAGGTTAGATATCTTATCCTAGTGACACTATGAGTATGACCCGCTTTGTAGGTGTTACAATTGTTGTAAAGTGCTACAAATGATCAGATCCTTATCATTCATATGGAGACATATGAGTAGGAATATTCTATATAAAGGAGTTTGTATAAAATCGGACCATGAAATGTTTAGTTACATTATAATGTTGTTCATAATACAGACTTACATTTCACCAGGATGACCATAGGTAACATGACTTGAATCCTGAGTGAGTAGTGAACTCCGCCTATGAGGGCAGTCCTTTGATTTGTATGGGTGAGAGTGGCCAGATTGTCGACTCAACAAACCTACCATTTTGAGGATTCATTTGATTAGGGAGCTAGGAACGCAACTATACAAGAAGAAATTCACTCCTTCTCCAATGTTGGGACAAGTAGATAAATTGATCTCTTAATAGCTGATTCCGGGGCTTGAAAAATGTGGCACCACGCCCTCTCTTGGCCCGAAAGGGATTTGATCATAGTTGGACTATGATTTCTTGTTCATTAAAGGGATTAGTGGTACTTAAGGAGTTAGATGTAACTATACAGGCAAAACGGTAATTTTGGCCTAACTGTACTTACGAGCAATTTGTGAAGAGTCATCATACTGTTGATTGGTTATATCCAATGGACACAAAAATATATCTGTAGTGTGAAGAGTGCAGCTGTCGGTTTTCAGTGGAATCCCGACAGTTAATCGATGGTGAATAATTTAATTAAAGAGTTTAATTAATTATTCACGTACCGTTGGAGCCTCAAGCTACAGGTCCATGAGGTCCTCTGAGTAGCTCAACACGATTTAATAAAAATAAGTTTTTGGATTAATTTGAATCGTTCAAATTAATTGAGGGAATTTATTATATATGATATAATTAAGTTAAATTAATTATATATGATATAATTATTATGATGTATTTGATACATTACAATATAAAGTTTATTTGAAAAGAAATAAATACTTGAATATGATTCAAATATATTAATTATGTGAATTAGATTCATATGATTAAATTTAATATAAATTTGATTTATATTAAATTTCATGAGTGAGAGAAAAGAAACGATAGGTTATATTGTATATGATATTGTATTCAATCAATATAGCCTCTGAAAATTATCATCATCCACCAAAATTTCTTTTATATTAATAAATAAAATCTTCCCAAACAAGACAAATTCATCAAAGTAATCCATGAATACCAAAAAGAACTCCCACTTGGTTAGTTCAAGCTTATATACTATCTAATAATAGAAAGAAAAAGAACAGCAGTCTAATAGGTACAAAAAACTCATAGTCAAAGAACATAAACGGCAGCGACAGTAGATGGAATTGACAGCAGTGATAGTAGCTGAACTCAGTAGTGATGATGGTAGAACCTCAGCTCGACGGTAGCAGTGGTGAAGATCGTGATAGAGGCGATGGCTGAAATGGAAGAGATGAAGAAAAGAGGATGCTAGTGTTAGGTTGAAAGATGGTGGAGGTGATGGGACATGGAAGAAGATTGAGGGTAAAGCTAGGGTTTCAACTTTCAAGAGATGTTAGGCTTCATTTGGGAAGTTGGGTCATATCTTTTTGATTCAACTAACTTTACATTCTAAATAAAATAAATATTTATTTTTAAAATTAACTAATATATATAATTATAGGGTTTAGACCTTTTACAGTATATATATAGTATAAAATACATATATAATTAAAAAATTAATTGAGGTTGGGGACGAGGCGAGGCTTGTATTCCAACCCAACCATTTATAAATATACCCAGACCATTGAAGGACCCATTGTATGATGACTTCATCACATTATCTCACGACTTTCTGAATGACGATGATATAAAGATTGGTAAGATTTTCTTTTGCAAACATGATTTATTAGTTAAATTGTCAATGGTTGCAATAAGAAAGAACTTTGAATACTGTGCAAAGAAGTCGACAAAGAGCTTGCTAACTATACGATGTTTGGTAGATGAGTGCAAGTTGGAGGGTTCATGCAAAAAAATTGGAAGGAAGTGATTCCTTAAAAGTGACGAAGTATCCAAGCGTCCATACATGCACTCTTGAAATGAAAATGGATAATCATCAACAAACAAAAAGTTGGGTTATTGGACACTTAATCAAGTCTAAATATGATCAAGTTGGCGAACATACTGCCAAAGGGATATAATTGAAGATGCCCGACAAGATTATGGGGTGAATATAAGCTACAAGCAGGCTTACCGTGTAAGAGAGTATGCATTTGTCTTTGCACGAGGGCTGCTGGAAGGATCATATGCTATATTGACACATATGGCAAGGCATTGAAGCTTGCAAATTTGGGCACGGTCTTTAAGGTTGAAGTAGAAGATGAACAATACTTTAAGTATGTTTTCATGGCATTCAGTCTATGTATTAGGGGATTTTTTAACAGCATCCACCCTGTAATTGTTGATGGGACCTATTTGCATGATAAATACAAAGGTATATTATTAATAGTAGCGTATGTTGATGGCAATAGCAACATAATAATATTATAGATGGTGAGAATGATGCATCATGGACTTGGTTCATGACCCATTTGAAGGCTTCAATTTAAGACATTCCAGAAAATGGTTATATCAGATTCACACATCTCCAATGGAAAGGTTGTTGATGAGGAGTAAGTTGTCGAGGTTTCTACCAATCAAATAATATTTATTTTCACAATCCAACATTATAACTAACAAGTAGTCTTAATGGAAAGATCTGGTTGAACCATAGGGAGTCTAAACATAAAACTTCTTGAAGTTAAATTAATCTTTAGAAAGCAGTAAAAATGGGGGGTTTTGAGATTGAGTTGCCAAGAAAACTACATTGTATGAAATTAAAGTGCAAAAAATAAAATAGATTAAAAGAGAGATACAAAAATTTACCTTCGTCAATTTACAGGTTGTTAGACTTTCTATGGATTAATTGATTGATTATCATACAAGATTCATTGGTTATCTAATTATCAAGCCTAATCGAATGTTTGGAAAAGTCAGACAAACTCCCTGAAAACCAACGCGGATGTTGATTCCTAAATTTACTAAGTGTTGTCACGCAAGCATATTCACTTAGCGAATCACATTAATCACTTGGTTTGATTAGAACATTAGACTAAATTGGCCAAATCTATTCTAACAAATTTCTATTATCTAGGTTTCATTATCTTTCGTTACTAGGGTGATCCTAGAAATCTAGCAATCAAACTATAACATAACTAAAGCCTAATTTACTCAAATTAAGCATGTTATTGATACAATTATGGATACGTACAACATGCATAGCATGGGGTGAACGAACATACAAGTATTAATGATTTAGTTGTCAATTAAATCTACAACCATGGTCATCCTAGAAATTAAATCAAGGAATAAAAAACAAACATAAATAGAGAACTCGGGAACATTAAAATAAAAATCTCATTAAACCATAGAAAGTGTCCAAAACGACGTTTGGGCCTTTAGCCTAGGGAACAATACATGAATCCTGACACTAAAATAAAGATTACAGAACAAAATATGAAAAAATCTCATAGGTAGAATGGTCGAAAACGAGCCTAATGGTGTAAAAGTCAGCTAATCTTTCCTCCTTTGGCCTAAAATTCCCAGAAGATATTTTTAGACAGTATGTAGCACCGCGACACTGATGGGAATCCTCACACGTCTGGAGTTCGAAGCGCTGCAAAACTACACCAAATTCAGTGGTACTAGAAAAAGCGTCGAGCACTAACGCCGTTGCATTTTGCACTGTGCTTCCAAGGGAATTTTGGTCATTTTGGTCTTCTCTTTCTCGATTGATGCAATTAAGCTCTGCTTTGGCTCGTTTTAGCTTCATTTTGTCACTAATGCACCATTCTACCTGTTAAGTACTCGAAACCTATAAAATAGACAAATAAACACATTAAATCCAAGAACAATCCCGAATTAAAGGAAGCTAGATAACACATTTTCAGTGCTATCAGCTGTCGTAAGTATATTCCCCGAGGCATTTCATACCCTATGTATAAACCACATCCAAAATAATTTGATGGACAAATTCAAGGATAAGGACATAATCCCACACTTCTATCTTGAGGCCAAAGCTTATAGAATGCTGAGTTTTAGATATCTTGGGCTAAGCTCAGTGAATATCCCAAGGTGGCGACATATCTCGAGGAAGTTGGATAACAATGGTGGGCAAGGGTTTATCAAGTCTATTGTAGGTATGACATGACGACAACTAATATATAGAATGCCTCAATGGAGTGTTAAAAGATGCACAAGAACTTCCAATCACGAAGTTGTTGGAGCATATATGTGAGTGGATGCAAGGCAGTTTTATATCCGACGTATACACGCAATGGCATGCATAAACATTGTATCTAATTACACAATAACTGTTCTTAAGGAGGCAGAATTGATGTAATTGATGTCTAGAACATATCATGTTTCTCCAGTAGACATGCATGTAACTAATGTGGACAATGGAGATCTAAGAGGATTGGTTCATCTTTGTTCACGAACATGTACTTGTATGAAGTTTAATTGCATGGAAATTCGTGCTCTCATGCAATAGCGTGGCAGCCCTTCGAAACATTAATGTTCAAACATTATGCACAAAGTGGTTTATCGTTGAGTGTATGCTTGTTTCTTACACAGGACTGATCTACCCAGTTGGATATAGACAAGAATGGAGACGAAGACTAGAATTTGAAGACTTTGCAAATTTTACCACCATGAAAGGTACCAAGTGTCAATTGACGTCAAACCGTTAGAATAACTTCTACTGGGGAGCAGCCATAACAAATCCACAGGTATACACGGTGTGGTTAGAGAGGACCTAACAAGAAAACATTCAGACATATGTTGATAACACTCGAAACAGGTCCATCTAGGGAACACCTAAATGATCCCTTATATTATATTAAGCGATCGTTTAATAAAATATACGAAATCACTTAGACTAATGCACGCGATTGCTTAACAAACACTAAATGATCGCCTAAAGTTGACCATGCGATCATTTACTTAACAAATATCAATTACTAAACGATCACTTATTGTTTAATTTTATTGTTTTACTATTATTCAATTGAACTCAATCAGTGTAGACACTCGTGTTAGAATAACTATCTAATAGTTGTAAAATATACAATGAAATTCAAATTGATTACATATTGCCATATATATTTATTTGTCCAAAATTGGACAACATTTTGTTTCCTAAATAGTGACATATGTTCTTATTTTAGGCTACTTGTATCATTCCTTCTTATAAGATATTCCACGAACTTAGCACAAAATATACCACAATCAAGAGATTTTCCTATTTGGAGAGTGTCATTCGAGTGCTTAACTTCCCATGGTCCATATTTGAATTTTCGTTGTTGCTTATCAAACCCAACGCATATCAAGATGGACGGTATTAATCTGGCTACCAATTGCAGACTATGATTCAGGATATTGCTACCGATGTAGTTGGCATGGAATTAAATATGTACATCCTGCATGAATATAGGTCAATTGTAGCCATGAGTCGATGTGATTGAATGTTGATTGGCCCAAAGATGAAGTCCACCTCCGTCCATTCAGGTTTTCTCAAGTGTTTGGATGAACTTCTTGGTCTAAGAGGTATATACCACCTTTCGCTTCTCATTTTTTGTTTTTGGATTGCCTCTCCATTTTGTTTATGTTGACCATAGAACATCTAGTACTGAGAATAAAGGGTCATATGATGTAATGTTCCTTAAGGGAAAGTCAATGATAGAGGCCAATGAATTAGGTTTTATAACACTCGTGGGTGATTTCAATTCCTTAGCATGTGGTTGAGGTTCGTTTATATAGAGTTGATGTTCATCTGTAGGTGGTTGAGGTTCATTTGTAGGTGGTTTAGCTCAGCTTCTTCATGTTGGTTTGGCCTCTCTTTTGATGGTTAAGATTTTGGTTGAGCTTCACTTTCAGCTTTTTGAGACTCGACCTCTTTATTTAAAATCAAAGAGGTTTTTTTTTCCCTTTTGATCTCTTTGGGTGAAAACTTGGTTGTCTTCTTCCTTTTCTAATGTCAGGGACAATCATTTTTCTTCTGTATCTAAATTTAAATCATTTACTATAATGTTAATATCAACAATGCATACAGCAGTCGTACCTTGTGTTTAAGTGACATCGTTTTTAATTACACTCCTCAAACCTCGGCTTAGGATTCATCTATTGAATTCAAGTTGAAGTGGCTCCTAAGCATGAACGGTTGTACGGAGAGTTGTTGTCCTTCAACAAAGGTTTGATCACATGATGTTTCGTTGACAGTTCAATCATCGGTTCCTTCATCGACAATTCTTTCTTCAGTCATTTGTTCTTCAACAACCACAAAATGAACCTCCACATTTATGTCCAGTTGTTGATGTTCATCAACTGTGGTGTCCACCAAAATTTTCAATTGTGCTTCTTCATCAACTAACTGATGACCTACAACTGTCCCAATGTCGTTGTCATCAACCAAACCGTGTTGAGTTTTGGGTTTCTTATAAAGGGGTTTTTTTTTTCTAATATTACCCTTTTGATCATCCACTTGATGATCATTTTGATCACGTACAACACATGATGAGACATTATCTAGAGAAAGAGTCATGGCCACATACTACATTATGAAGCGCATTAGTCTTGGCATAGGATGCATCTTCGCTAGCAAAGTTAGAAGTGTCAAGAGTAATCCACACAAAAAACTATACTTTCCATGGATGATTTGTGAGCAATGATCCAATGTAGCGATGCCTATAGGAGAAGAAATGGCAGAAGTGGATGGGCTCATTGACAATATGCTCCTCCAGACCCTACTGAGAGGGTCACTATATTAGTCTCCCCCTCTTATCTCCAAGTCCAAAAAGGTTAATTCTAAGCCTCGGCCTTCCAGCATGAGAAAAAGTGCATGCGAGAAGTTTCTTCTATAGAAGAACTAAGAGATGAAGCCTCACTCAACGTAGATCAATCAATAGCTGAGTGTGAGTTTGAAAAAAGAATTCCATGATTAGAATCTACCAACTTTACCTAGAGAAAGAAAATTCATTCCTCTTCTCATTCAGAAGATAAGTGTGAGAAAACGCCTTCTCTTATGCAAGAAACATATAAGACTTCCTCTATTCTAAAATCAACGCCTGATATGTCCCTCCGACATCTAACTCTCATTCATGACACAACGGGCCTAGGCGTAAGCACTTCACACCAAATACCTGGGCCAAGGATTTGTGAAACGAGTGCTCCACATGCTAAGAATGAGCTTGCGTGCAACTTTACCTGTGACCTTAATGCAGATTATGTTGACTTTGATATAGTTGACCTCTACCAATATTTGCACATATCCATCTTGCAACCTCTGGTGCAGTTAATCAATAGGTTGGTCGGCCAGTAAGAAATGTTTATCTGTTAGCAGCATGCACTAAGGGAATTCGTTCACCCTAAGCTCAAAGACAAGACGATCAATTTCATACAATGATGAATTATATTCATGAAGTCTTTGTCCAGTGCATTCTTGCCCCTACCATCCTTCCATCCCTTCAACAACCCTTGTGATGCCTTGACAACAATGGAGATAATCCTGCCCTTGCGCCCAACAATGATAATGACGCAAGGGAAAGCTAAATTTGGGGGTGTATTTTTTTTTTTTTTTTTTTATCTTTATTAATTTCACAACATTGAATGCAATTTCTTATCTTTCACATTGAATGAATTTGAAAGCTCAATGCATTGTATAATGTGTGTCATATAGTTTTTAAAATCCCACCTTAAAATAAACATTTATCATGCATTATATTTAATATAAAAGTTATATTATATAGTTGCATGTTATTATTGTTGGGGTTTATGCTCTAAATCTCATAGGGTCCTATAGTTTGTAATTGTAATGTACAAACATAATATTTATTTAATAATATATATGATGTTTTATTTCAATTTTAGTTGCATTAATCATAAACCAATAAACTAAAATCCAAGGTTATCTTATAGCTTAAATATGTATGTAGAGACATACGGGTGGATCATGTTTAAGTGATAACTTAAATGGTCTTAGTTGATGGATAAGCCTGGATACCTTATCTTGGTGACACTACGAGTATGACCTGCTTTGTAGATGTTACAATCGCTGTAAAGTGCTACAAATGATCTGATCTTGATCGACATGTGGAGACATGTGAGCAGGGATATTATTACAAAGGAGTTTGTATAAGTCCAAACCACAAAATGTTTAGTCTCATTATATAAGCCGTTCATAATAAAGACTTACATTTCACTAAGATAACCATAGGTAATATGATCTGAATCCTGAGTGAGTTATGAACTCATGCCTATGAAAGTGGTCTTTTGATTTGTATGGGTGAGAATGGCCAGATCGTCGATTTACTAAACCTACCATTTTGGCGATTCTGATTGAGGAGATAGGAACACAGCTACACAAGAAGGAATTCATGTCTTTTCCAACGTTGGGGTAAGTAAATAAATTGTTCCCTTAAGGGTTGATTCTGGGGCTTGAACAATGTGGCACCACACCCTCTCCTGAGTCGAGAGGGGTTTAGTCACAGTTGAACTATGATTTATTGTTTATTAGAGGGATCAGTGGTACTTAAGGAGTTAGATGTAACTACAAGGGCAAAACGGTAATTTTGGCCCAACTGTACTTACGAGCATTTTGTGATGGATTATCGTACTGTTAACTAGTTATATCTAATGGACACAGAAATATATCTGTAGTGTGTATAGTGCAATTATCAGTCTTTAGCGGAGTGTCTGACAGTTAACGGATGGTGAGTAATTAATTGAAAGAGTTTAATTAATTGTTTACGTACTATTGAAACTTCAAGGTACAGACCTATGAGGTCCTTTCGGTTTCTCGACAAAAATAAATGAGAATAAGTTTTTGGATTAGTTTGAATTGTTCAGATTAATTGGGAGAATTAGTTATATATGATATAATTAATTATGATATAATTACTATAATATATTTGATACATTATAATATAAAGTATATTTGAGAGGAAATAAATATTTGAATATGATTCAAATATGAATTATATGAATTGGATTCAAATAGTTAAAATCTAATATAAATGTGATTATATTAAAAGTCGTTGATGAGAGAGAATTGAAACTATAGGTTATATGTTATATTTGATATAATATATAATTTAAGGGGTGTTTTTAAATATAAAAAAAATATTTAAAAATATTTACACTTTTTCCCTATTTGTAAGAATTTTCCATAATTTAATATATATTATATGATAAAGTAGTTATTATATAAATATATATTAAATAATTTATTAAAATAAATAAATAAATTTTATTTATTATTTATCTTTTTTTTAAAAAAAATAATTATGGGAGGGAGTTGTAATCCCCCTTTCCATTCTTTCTCTCTATCACGTTAGTGGGATTGAGGGGTTGGTCATCTTCTTCAGTGGGTTAATAGAGAAAAAGGTGGAGATTCAGAAAAAAGAGCAATAAAAAAAAACTATCTTCTTTCTCTCCTCCATTCTCCTCTCTCATTTTTCCTCTCTACCAAAATAGCCAGAGTCCACAAAATCCTGGGTTCTCATCCCATAGAATACCGAGGTAACCATTATGGTAGTGTCTAGATCGTTTAAGAGAATCCATTGAAGAACTATATTCAAATGTAAGGGTTCTCAAACTCTTATATTCTTCTGTTTTTTTTTATTTTTATTTTTTTATGAGCATGCTGTAATTTCTATACTAAATGCATAATTTTTGCTCTTCCATTGAAAAATCTAAATTTTGTGAAATTGGGAAATTTGGATGATCCATTTCTGCTCAAGGACCTTTAACCAGACTCTTTCAATTATAAGCATGTTCATGCATCATAATGAATATAAATGTAATATTATATGATTGCATGTATTATTAATCATATCCATGCATCATATTTTAATATAATTATTGTATATATATGATGGATATGTTTTATTTTCATCAGAGAACAATATGTATGTTATATTATAGGAAGAAAATGAAATTTTATTCAACATGACATTACTTAGTGAATATAACTATTATATTTATTTAATATCATTAGATGCGTGATTTTAGGTTTTTAATGTTCATTATTTTATAATCTTGATAAGTTTAATAAATTAGATCGAAATCTATAATCTAGTTGCATACAAATGTAGGTTTCAATTAATTTTAAATGGTTTAAAATAAATTCACCTAGACTTATGTCAAAAATATTTATAATATGATTAGAAATAGGTTAATCTTTTATTTTTTTTCTTTTAATAGGATTAATTGAAAAGAAAAAAGATTAAATTTATAAAATAATTGTCTAAAAGGGATCTTTGTCTAAGGAAGGTTCTGTCTAGGATTGGGGTATTTAAGCTGACGGATACAGAATACTCCTACCAAGAAACCGACCTAGAAGGTGAATTAGACAATTCTATAGACATGCGATAAATGATTATATTTATTAAAGTGTTTAATAAATAATTATCATATATTGTTAAAATCTTAAATATAAATGTTATATTGAGTAAGTTAACAATGACTTAGTTAAATTAATTAGCTAGATTTACCTAAGTTAATAAACCCTAGGTTCTAAAACATTTAGTGGGAGGAAAAAATGTATATGATATATCATTTTTTCACTCACGTTCTCCCTAAAAATTCACACCGTGAGATCCATACTCGACCTTGTGATGCCCTGGGCGCATCCTCCCTTAGGAAGGTATTTGCATGGATCAATATTAAGGTGAATGGACAAATTGTTTATAGTAAGTGGGAGAAGGTCATGTGTCAGCACATCCTACGGTCTCCTTCATTAATTTGTATTTTTTTTCCATGCTCGGCCTCGTGGTGCCCTGGAAGCGTCCCCGTTAGGAAAGTGTTTGCATGGAAAAGGATAGAGCGAACTCTAGAAATGGATAAGATTTCTATTGTCAATTGCACCAATTATATTATTTCCTGAGGCAGGCTAATTGGAGCAGTTCTATAGGGTTGAAATGAAGAATTGCACATAGAAGAAAACATTAAGGAAGAATTAAATATTATAGAAATAAAAGTTATTCTGGTGTAATATTTAACTGAGAATGTTTCAATTCAGTAAAGGAATAACTATATACCTCGATGTGACATTTATTCTAAATCATTAAAGTGTCATTACAAAATTAAATGATGTTTGAGTTCATTATTTATTTATTTTTTATTTTTTTGCTAAATTTGGTTGGTTTAAATGAGTTTTTGCAAAGATATCTAATATAAATAATTTTTTCTATTTTGGCTTTTTAAATAATGATTAGCGCTGCTATTACTTTGCTTGGTAACTACAAACTCACCAGCGAAAACTACACTAGTTAGGAAAATACGATAAACATTGTCTTGGTCATTGACGACCTCAAATTTTTTCTAATAGAGGAATGTCTTCCAGCCCCTGGACTCAATGCATCATGAAATGTTCATGATGCCTATAACAGGTAGACAAAGGCCAATGATAAGGTTCGAGTCTACATTTTGGCAAGCTTAACTGAAGTCTTAGCGAAAAAGCATTAGACCATGATCAATGCACGAAAGATCATGGAGTCATAGCATGAGATGTTCGGAAAATCGTCCACACACCTCAAGCATGAAGCTCTCAAGTTCATCTTCAACGCCAGGATAAACAAGGTATTATCGGTTAGAGAGCATGTACTTAACATGATGGTCCACTTCAACGTGGCAGAGATGAATAGTGTTGGGAATGTCCTAGAACTTGCAGTTTGTGTTAAGCGTTCTATTTATCAATAATAATGACTTTTTGATTTTTCATATTATTATGGAAATCTAATAAACATATCCATGGCGATAGTCTGAATACTGTAACTTTATGTAGTGACATAAACAAGATCAAGTTAACAGTATAGCCTAAATGGTCTAATAAGTATATGGATCGGTATCTCATCCTGTTAACACTATTGGATGTGGCCTACTCTGTAGTTGTTACATGAATTGTAAAGTGCTACAAACAATGTGATCCACAGATCGTTCATGTTGAGATATATGAGTGGGGACATCCTATGCAATGAGTTTGCATATAGACTGGACCATGAAAATAGTCACTTTTCTTTATAACGATTGTTTACTGTTAAAACTGACTATTTCATTTATCAAATAACCTAGGTTAACTCGATCTTAATTCTGAGTTGGCTATGAACTCCTGTGTATTCGGGATTATCCTTTGATCTACAAACGGTGAGAGTAGTCCAACAGTATTGCTCAATAAGCTTCCCATTTTAGGGATGAGACCGGATGAATAGCTGGGGACATAGCCTTGCAAGATGAAATTCACTCCTACTCGATTTAGGGTTAGCAGATAGGTTCTTCTCTTAAGTATTGATTCCAGGTCTTGAACAATCGGGGCCCCGCCTTCTCATGATAGAGAAAGGATTTGATTCACAGAGATTATGAATCAGAATCGTTCATTAGAGGGTCTGTAGGAACTTAAGAAAGACGTATTCACAAGGATAAAATGGTAATTTTGATCTAGCTGTGATTACGAACAACTTGTGAAGGATCGACTTACTGATTATGGTTATAAAATGGACATAATATATCTACAGTGAGGGGAGTTCAACTATGGGCTATAGTGGAGTGTCCCATTAGTTAACGAATGAGGGTTAGATCGAACTTATGAGTTTAGCCGATTAATCTTGAATCGTTGGAGCCCATGATCTGTAGGTTCACGAGGTTCTCTTACTAGCTCGTAAATGGGTAAGCTTGAGAGTAGCTTGAGAAATTAATTTGAAACGTTCAAATTAAAGGAAATAGGAGAATATATATTTAAATATGATTTAAATATATGAAGATGATTATTGTACAAAAATTAATTTAATATTTGATATTAAATTGATTTTAAAAAATGATTTTTCAGTTATTAAAATCAAAATTTTTGTTTTAAAATAAAAATGGGAAAAATCGATTTGCATGCACAAAATGGAAAAACTTGATTTTCCAATATCATCTTCTTCATGCTCACACAAAGTCCGCTTCCTCCTCGTCATTAAAGCTCCAAGCATGAGCTTCAAGCCATGCATATCTCTTCTTTGTATGTTCATCTGCAATAAATAAAGAAGATTGGAGTGAATTGAAGGCATGCATTACACAAAAATTTTGAGAGAAAAATTCAGTTGGAAGAAGGGTTCTTCGGAAGTGTGCTGCTGTGAGTATTTCTCTGTTCTTCATCACTTCAAACTATTCTTGAGTCCCACAACTTGATCTAAAGCTCTAAGACGATAGTGGGGAAGATCTTGAGGTGGTTCATAGTGATCTTTGGTGAAGACTGCTGCTGATTAATCAAGTTCTTGAAGAGTTTTACAAAGGTATGATCTAAAACCCTCTTATTTAGATGAGCATGCTTTAGTTTCTGCCAAAACTTTGAATTTGAATGCTTATGGATCCTTGATACTTCCACTGCATGTTTTCTCACTCTGACAATTGGTATTAGAGCATCATATAAGTATTCAATTCGGTTTAATTTTGGTGTGGTGGGTGTCTTTCATGACATATATGAAACTGATGCATTAATATAGTTTTTTGAGTTTTGGCATTTTAATTCTCTTTAATTTCTCAATTGAATTTGTAATTGACTCTTGTTTCATGAGCTTATATGTGTTAGCAAGGATCTGTAATTTATTTGGAGTCATTAGAGTTGAAATTAAGATGTAATTGAGGAAACAAGTGAAGGAGGCCGAGCTGCTGTTCCAGTTTTTTAGCTTCTGCTCAAAATCGTTGTTGAGGTTCGTTGCTAAGCGATCGTCTAGTTCCAGGCGCACGATGTGAAGTAAAGCTAGACGATTGTATAGCAATGGGTGCTGGTCGTTGTGATGTTGAAAGCTAAATGATTGTGTACCTGCGGGAGCTAAACGATGCGTTCAAATGTTATACGATAGCACTACATGATCGTTTAGTTTTTGCATAAGAACTAACGATACGTTGGATTAGCTAAACGATGGAACTACACGATCGTTTAGCTGCGGCACGCGCTAAGCGGTGCAATGAAGTGCTACACCTGTCTCTTATACACATCTAGATGTGTATAAGAGACAGGACTATTGTACAAAAATTAATTTAATATTTGATATTAAATTGATTAAGCTTTATTTAATAATTAATTTATGAAATTAATTATTTTTTCTTTTTTAAAATCAAAATAGTTTTTTTTTTTAAATCAAAATTTTGATATTATGATTAAATTGAAAAGAAAAAAAAAAAAACAAAACACTAAATGGAAAAAAGAGTTTTTCCATTACCCATCTTTGTAGTTGCTCACACATGAAGCATTTGTTTTGGCTTTGTCTTCTCTAAGCCTGAGCTGCAACTCATGCAACTCTTTTCTTTGCCTGTTGATCTTCAATATAATAAAAAGATTGGAGTGAAATTCGGGATGCAATCTATAGAGAATTTTAGAGAAAATTCGGGTTGAAGAAAGGGTTCTTCAACAAGGTTGCTGCAGTGAACTTTTCTCCTTCATCCCTTGATTCAAACTTGTTTTGAGTCCCACAACTCAATCTAGAGTACCAGTGGGGAAGATCTTGAGGGGGCAAGAGCATGCTTTATATTTTGCCAAAATTAGTGAATTTGAGTGTTTAGATGATCCTTGCGCTTTTGTTGTTGTTGATACAATCTTATATATGGATCCTTGATACTTCCACTGCATGTTTTCTTACTCTAACAAATATGACTGTCATAGACGAGTCCAGCCAGGTAAACTTTAGTCTAGAGACTCTATCGTAGAGTTTCCTACAATTTTGTAGAAATGCTGTAATGAAAAAAATAGAATACAACCTTATCACCCTCATCAACAAGATGTAGACTTATGAGTCCTTGATGAAAGTCAAAGGATAGCACTGTGAGGCAAATGTTACCAGTTCCTCGAAAAATTTCCACAAGGGTTCTACATTTGGGACTGTGTCTTCGCCTTCTTCCTCTAGCATAAATAAATGGAAGAAAAAGAAAGGTGGAAAACGGAATAAAGCTAATCTTATTGTTGTTGCCCAGAAGTGCAAAAAGGCTAAGCTTGCAAAAGAAACTTGTTTTCACTGCAACCAAGATGGGCACTAAAAAGTAATTGCCCAAAATATTTGGCTGAGAAAGAGAAAGCAAAAGAAGGTAAATATGATTTACTTGTTTAAGAAATTTTTTTAGTGAAAAATGGCGATACTGCCAGGATACATGATTCTGGGGCCATTAACCACATTTGTTCATCTTTACAGAAAACTAGTTCCTGGCAGCAGTTGGAGGCTGAAGACATGACTCTGCAGGTTGAGATAGGACAGGTCGTCTTGACAATTGCAGTTGGGAGCTTAAAGTCATTTTTCAATCCTAAATTTATATTATTTGACAATGTATACTTTGTAACTCATTTTAAGAGGAATTCGGTTTCTTTGTCTAGATTGTAGAAAAAGTCATAAATACATCATTCATTCGTGATAAAGCATTCAATTCGAAAAATGGTATTGACATCTATTTAGCAATCATCGAAAATAACTTATATGTGCTAAGATCATTAGCATAAAAATGCTCCATAATGTTGAAATATTCAACACTACAACAACACAAAATAAAAGACTAAAAGTTTCTTTAAAAGAAAATGTCCAGCTTTGGAATCTAAGACTAGGTCACATAAATCTCAATAGGATTGAGATGTTGGTCAAGAATAGACTTCTAAAAGAGTTAGAAGAAAATTTTTTACCTGTATGTGAATCTTGTCTAGAAGAAAAAAAAATAACAAAATGACCTTTTACTGGAAAAGATTATTGAGGCAAAGAGCATCAAAATCTTGTACATCCAGACCTTTATGGTTCGATGGGCAAAAAGATGGTATGAATACTTCATCACTTTTACAAATGATGATTCTAGATATGGGTATGTTTACCTAATGCAACATAGGTTTGATACACTTGAAAAGTTCAATGAGTACAAGGCTGAAGTTGAGAATTTATTATGTAAAAATATAAAAAGACTTTGATCAGATTGAGGTGGAAAGTATTTAGATATAGGATTCCAAAACTATTTGATACACATCTCAACTCTCAGCACCTGGTATACCTCAACAAAATGACGTATCAGAAAGGAGAAACAGAATTCTGTTAGACGTGGTTCAGTCAATGATGAGTTATGCTTCTTTACCTAACTTATTATGGGGTTATGCAGTGGAGACTGCAACTTATCTTTTGAACCAAGTTCCATGAAAAAAAATGTTTCTGAAACACCTTTTGAATTATGGAGAGGTCGTAAAAGTGGCTTATGGCATCTCAAGATTTGGAGGTATTCAACTCATGTGCCAGTGGCCAACCCAAACAAATTGGAATCACGTACGAAGTTATGCCTCTTTGTAAGCTATTCCAAAGAAATGAGAGGTGGTCTCTTTTATGATCCAAAAGTGAATAAATTATTTGTATCGACAAATACAACTTTCTTGAAGGAAGACTACATTAAGAAGCATAAACCAAGAAGTAAAATCATATTGAATGAGCATTCCAATAAAAATACTGAAACTTCAACAAGGGTTATTGAATAAGGAAACACTTCAATAAGAGTTGTTGATGTTACTTTATGTTGATTATTTTCTTTGTTATGAAATTCTATATTGTATTTGTTATTTTTTATTCTTTCCTTTTTTGTAATTGGGTGTTTCTTCTATTTAAGAAAGTCTTTTCCTCCTAAGAGAAATAAGAGAGGAAATTACTTTTTGCACATGGTATCAGAGCATTAAATCATACTGAAACCCTAAAATCCTTATTTTTTTTTAAAAAAAAAACCTAAAAACCCTAGTCGTACCGCAGCTGCCGTCGTCGAGCTCTTCCTTGTTCATTGTTATGTTGGTCCCATAGAGCCATGTCAGACATCACATCACCATCAGAGTCATCGATCATTTATACCCTAAAGTCGATTTTTGTGTTTCTACTACAGTCAGTCCTTTTTACGGAGCCATAAATCGTCAGTCGTTTTTGCTTAACCGTTCACCTCTGTCTATGCCAGCCAGTCAAGTTTACAACCACCATTGTTGTGTTCCACTGCTCACAGTCGTGTTTCGCCATCAGTCGCCACCTCCTACTGTCGCCACCATTTTTTTCTTCAATTTTTTTGGTTTTTTCTTTCCAGATCTACTGCTCTTTCTTTTTGTTTTTTTTTTTAAAAAAAATATGTCGAAAACTAAGGCACCCATCGCTAAAGTTTGCAACAATTGTATCCAT
Organism: Benincasa hispida; assembly: GCF_009727055.1. Taxonomy (NCBI): domain Eukaryota; kingdom Viridiplantae; phylum Streptophyta; class Magnoliopsida; order Cucurbitales; family Cucurbitaceae; genus Benincasa; species Benincasa hispida. The sequence goes on along the minus strand of NC_052349.1, from coordinate 27,932,204 downwards.
TCAACCGGTCCCACTATCCATATAACCATAATTTGACCTAATAGAGATAATTTTTTTCGTTGGTCTCAAAGTTTTTGGATGCATATTCATGGACAAAGGAAGATTGCCTACATCACGGGAGAAAAAACCGTCCCTAGTCCAAATAATCCATCATTCGTCGGAGGGATGTTGAAATCTCCATGGTTATGACTCTGCTTGTCAATTACATGGTTGAAGACATCAGCTGTAACTACATGTGTTACACTACTGTCAAGGAATTATGGGATAGTGTAACTCAGATGTATAACCAGTCACAAGTGTTTGAGTTGAACCTGAAATTGAGTGATATACAACAAGGAACTAACTCAGTTACACAACACTTTCACTCCCTAAAACGGATTTGGAAAGACCTTGACCTTTTTGACATGTATGAGTGGACGTCTATAGAGGACTAAAGCACTATAGGAAAATTGTTGAAGATGGTCGTATTTACAAGTTCTTTTCCGGCCTCAATGTTGAGTTTAATGAAGTTAGAGGTAGAATACTTGGAAAAACTACTCTTCCAACTATTAATGATGTTTTTTTAGAAGTTCACAGGGATGAAAGTTGCAGGAATGTTATGATTTGCAAAAAAAACTGTCAGTGATTGAGAATACTGCAACGAAAGCTTTTGAGAAATCCAATAGGCATAATGAAAAGCCTTGTTTCTGGTGCAACCATTGCAATAAACCTCGACATATGCGTGAAACTTACTGGAAACTTCATGGAAAACCTACGAATTGGAAAAGTTTAAGTAAGGTGAGCGAATTTCTCATCCACATACCTCTAATGCTAATGTTGTTTACTCCAGCCCGCTTAGTAAAGAGAAAATTTATTAAATCCTGAAGCTGCTAAAGACCACTTCATCATCTAGTAGTTCTAGTGTTTCCTTGACACAATCAGGTGTTGGGTTTTATGTCCTAAAAACTCGTAGTTTGTAAAATGATAAACATTTTCTATAACCAATATATTTATTATTGATTTCATTAATTGTACGAAAGTCTAAATCCAATAAACGAAGACCCATGACTATTGTTTAAGTACTTGAACTTTATATGGAGACATAAGAGTGGATCAGTTCAAGTAAATAGTCAAAATGATCTATGGTACATGAATAAGGTTGGGTACCTTATTCTAGTAACACCATTGAATGCGGCCTACTCTATAGTTGTTACAAAGAGTTGTAAAGTTTTACATACGATGTGATTCTAATTCGTAAATGTTATGACATGAGTAGTAGGGGTGTCTTATGCAATGAGTTTGCATAAGATCAGGACCAAGAAATAAGTCACTCTTACTTCATAACGTTATTTACTGTTTAAGACTGACTATTTCACTTATATAACCTATGTTAACTCGATCTTAATCCTGAGCTAGCTATGAACTTCTGTTTGTTCGGGATTATCCTTTAATTTGCAAACGGTGAGAGTAGTCCAATAGCAATGCTCAATAAGCTTACATTTTGGGGATAAGACCGGATGAATAGCTGGAGAAATAGCCTTGCAAGATGGAGTTCACGCCCACCCGATTTAGGGATAGGAGAAAGGTTGTTCTCTCAAGTACTGAATCCAGGTTTTGAAGAAGGGGCCCCACTCTCTCACTAGACTGAGCGAGTTTGGTTTACTGATTGAATCACAAACCAGTTGTTCATTAGAGGATCAGTAGGAACTTGAGAAATAAGACGTATTCTCGGAGGTAAAACAGATATTTGACCCAGCCGTTATTACGAACAACTTGTGAAAGGTCGACTTGCTAGTTATGGTTAAATCATGTGGACATAATATATCTACAGTGAGGGGAGTGCAACTATGGCGTTAATGGAGTAACCAATTAGTTAACGAATGGAGATTAATTTGGTCTAATGAGTTTAGCCAATTAATCTCGGATCGTTGGAGCACATGATTTGTAGGTCCGCGAGGTCCCCCTACTAGTTCGTAACGGACTAGATCTAGAATAGCATTATAAGTTAATTTAAATCGTTCAAATTAGAATTAAAAGAATTAGTAATTATATGAGATATAATTACATGTTTAATTTTAGAATTAAATGGAATAGGAGAATTTATATATTTAAATATGATTTAAATATATAAAGATGGATATGTGTTAGAATTAATTTAATATTTGATATTAAATTAATTAAGTTTTATTTTTAATATAATTAATTTATGAAATAATTAAATTTTTTTCATTTTTAAAAATCAAAATAGATTTTATAAAATCAAATTTTGAATTTTTAGATAAAATTGGAAAATTGGAAAATAAAACAACACAAAATGGAAAAGTTTTTCCATTATCCATCACCTAAGTAGCTCACTCAAATGCCATATCTATGGCCTTGTGTTCTCCAAGCATGAGCTGCAACTCATGCAACTCTTCTCTTTGCAGTTTATTTGCAATATAATGAAGAGAATGGAGTGAAAATCGGGCATGCAATCTATAGAGATTTTGAGAGAAAAATTGGTTTGAAGAAAGAAGTTCTTCAGCTGTTTTCTACAGTGAGCTTTTTTCCTTCTACCCTTGATTCAAACTTGTTTTGAATCCCACAACTCAATCTAGAGTACCAAGAGAATAGTGAAGAAGATCTTGAGGTGGTCTACAACAAGATTTGGAGAAAATAGCAGCTGGTGAAGGAGCTTTGAAGAAGTTCTATAAGAGGTATGTCTTGAAACTCATTTTTTCTACAAAAGCATGCTTTATATTTTGTCAAAATTAGTGAATTTGAGTGCTTAGATGATTCTTGTGCTTCCACTGATGTTTATACAATTCTACAATTGGTATAATAGCATCAAATAAGCATTCAATTCGGTTTAATTTTGGTTTGGTGGGTGTTTTATATGGAAATATGAAACTGGTGCACTGATATGATTTTCTGAGTTTTAGCTTTTTAATTCTCTTTAATTTCTCATTTAAATTTGTAATTGGCTCTTTTTTCATGAGCTCTAATGTGTTCCCAAGAGTTTGTAATTTATTTGGAGTCATTAGAGTTAAAACTAAGTTGTAAATCGAAGAAACAAGCGAAGAGGTCGAGTTGCAGTTCCAGAAAATCAGCCTCTAATCTTATCGTCGTTGAGCTTTAGTAGCTAAACGTTCATTGAGCTTCATGCATTAGACGATGTGAAGAAAAGCTAGACGATCGTATAACAATGGCATTGGTCATTGTGATGTTGAACGCCAAACGACCGTGTACCTATGGGAACTAAACGATGCGTTCAATTTGCTATGTGATAGCATTAAGTGATCGTTTAGCTTTGGTGTGGGAACTAAACGATACGTTGAATTTACTATAGGATGGTACTTCATTTAGCAATGATGCACGCTAAGCGATGCGATGAAGTGCTACACAATAGAGCTGAACGGTCGTTTAGAAGTGGAGTTAAGCGATCGTGTAGACGAAGAGCTAAGCGATGTGTTGAATTTTCTATGCGATGGAACTAAACAATCGCTTACTTACAATGCTGAATGACATGATGATGTTCTATATGATGGAGCTAAGCGATTGTTTAGCTACGACATATACTAAATAATGACATGAAGCGCTAGACGATGGTGTTAAGCGATTGTTTAGTTCTATACGATAGAACTAAGCGATAGCTATACGATAGTTAAGCGATGCGATGAAGAGCTACATGATAGCCTGAGCAATCGCTTACCATGATCACTTACTTTTGTGTGGCAGTTGGGCGATGCATTGAATGCTATGCGATGTTTCATGGGTGAGACGATGGAGCTAAATGATCGTGTAGTAAATTGTCCATGCTAAACGATGGACCTGCGCAATAGTGTTAGACACTAAGCGATCGTGTAGCTTCCTTCGACACTAGACGATGACACTATGCAATAGAAGGAAAATACTACACAATCGTGTAGCATTTACTAAACAATCAGGAAAAATACAAGACGATGGTCATCATTGCTAAACGATAAGACAACGAGATATTGAACATGAATGAGGGCTACCGGTTCGATCAGTTCTCTTGTGGTCTGGTCCGGTTTAGCTTTGAATGGTTCTTGGCTGGTTTGGTTCAGGCGTTTCGGGTTCGGTTCAAGCTACTTGAGTTTGTTTTGGAGTGGTTCGAGCTGTCCGGGAGCGGTTCGGAAGCTATTTTGTAATAATTAGGTTTTGTTTGCTTGTTTTTTTGCCAAAACTAAAAACCATATCAGTCTGTGTTTAACTATTTATGCATTTGATGTATGTTATAATTTAATAAATCTTGTATGTGCATATAGTATTCCATTTAGATTTATAATCCCACCCTAGGAAGCATGTAACATGCATTGAAAGTATGTTATACTTGTTATAATATATAGTATGAATGTCAGGATTTCTCGTATTTAATATAAATTTTATATTAAATGTTGAATGCCTCATGTATGTTATGGATGTTTAGCATGTCTAAAGTTTTATAAGTTGTTATAAAATTGGGCTAGACATTTAAAATCCATAAACAACAGTTGCATGCTCACGTAGGTTGACCACCTGTTTTAATTGTTAAAACTTATAAAACCTAGGTTACAAACTCAACCGGCATATAATTCTGTCTAAGGCTGGGGGTACTTAAGTTGACGATTTACGGAACACCTCCTACCTAGGGATTATGGCTGAATTATTGAGCGTTGGTAACCGGTTTTATGAGCTTACGTGAGTGATGTGAGGTAATAAAATGGTTTATCACCTAGACATCGTAGGTTAAAATCCAATTATAAGAGTTATACTTGGATAAACCACATAGACTTAGGGTTATTTTCTTAACCGAAAAGAACCTAAGTATAAATCTACCCAAAATCGTAAACTTTAGTGAGAGATTAACAATATATTTGATATATAGCTATAACCTCTCACGTCCTCAAGAGTTCACACCGTGAGATCCATGCTCGGCTTCTTGTCGATTTTACCTCGACTGCTCCATACGGAAAGTGTTTGCATGGGTCAATAAAAGGGTGAATGAGGGAAGTGGTTCATAGTAAGTGGGTGAAAGAAATGTGTCAACATTGTCCTATGGTCTCCTCCATTAGTTTAAATCGTGAGATTCCTATGTTATGTCTGCTGTCGTTTTTATGTGGCAATAGCTAGTCGTTAACCGCGACGATCCTTTCGGAGGATTGTAACATAGGATTCGGAAAAACTCAGGCTTTAGTAAAATGAATATGGTCTTATAGTTCCATCTTGGATGTTGTCTTCTATTTCAGAGGCAAATTCATATCGTCTTATAGGATCTGAAAATAGTGGGTCACACTTACAAGAATTACTAAGTTGTTAGTAAAGATCTTGACCGAAAACGATAACTAAATGATTATAGGAATAAGAATTATTCTGAGGATAGTGTTTGGTCAAAATTTTTTGTTTTAGTGAAGGAGTATCTGATTGCCTCACGGTAGCACATATTCTGACTCATTAAAATATCGTTGCAAATAAATAATGGTTATGGGTACATTATTACTTTTTGCTAAAAATTTGATTTTGGATTTAGCAATTTGCTAATTAGAATTTCTTTGAATTTTATAAGCATGTCGAATTCTAGAATATTCACTTCCGAAATTATTAACAGTAAAATCAAATCAACAAACAAATTACTAGCGGTTGATTACACCAACTGAGTTTTAATAGAGGATTGTCCTCCATCTCCCAATTCATCTAAAATTATGAATTATGTAGATGAGAATGTTGAATTCGAACAACAAGATAAATATGATTTACTTGTTTTCGAAGTATGTTTAGTGGAAAATGATAAAATCTGGATAATTAATTCAGGTTCCGCTAATCATGTATGTACTATCTCACAGGAAACAGGTTCCTGGAGACAGTTGACAGAAAGTGAAACAGTCTTGAAGGTAGGGACTGGAGAGATTATTTCAGCCAAAGCAGTGGGAGATATGAAGTTATTTATAGGAGATAAGTATATTTATTTGAAAAATGTATATTATATTCCTTCTATGAAAAGGAATCTAATATCCGTCTCCTATTTTCTAGAACAAAATTATAAAGTTTTCGAAAATGGTGAAGTGTTCATTAAAATGGGAAATAAACAGATTTACGATGCAAAATTAGAAAATAACTTGTACATATTAAAACCAACTGAGGTCAAAGTTCTTTTGAACATAGAGATGTTTAAAACTGTCGGGACTCATAAGAAGAGGAAGATTTCTCCAAATGCCTATCTTTGGCACTTGAGATTGGGTCACATAAATCTCAACAGGATTGAGAGATTGATTAAGAACCGTCATCTAAACAAGTTGGAAGACAGTTCATTACCACCATGTGAGTCCTGTCTTAAGGGTAAAATGACAAAAAGATCTTTTTCTGGAAAAGGTCTTAGAGCCAAAGAACCCCTAGAGCTGATTCACTCAAACCTTTGTGGACCTCTAAATGTTAGAGCAAGAGAATGGTATGAATATTTTATCAGTTTTATAGATGATTATTCAAGGTATGGGTATGTTTACCTAATGTGCCAAAAGTCTGAAACCTTTGAAAATTTCAAAGAGTATAAGGCTGAGGTTGAGAACCAATTAGGTAAAAAGATTAAAACACTTCGATCGGATCGAGGTAGTAAGTATATGGACATAGAATTCCAAAACTATTTAATAGAACATGGAATTTAGTCTCAACTCACAGCCCTTGGCACACCTCAGCAGAATGGTGTGGTAGAGAGGAGAAACAGAACCTTGTTGGATGATGCGTAAAATTATGATGCGATGGTGTGAGTATGCAATGATGTATGTTATGTGATGGTCGTACAAGTTTTCCTAACAAAGCCTAAGTATAAGCCTTCTTAGGTTCTTGGTAAGTCCAGGGTTAAGCACAGAGACTACTAAATAGATATGCGACAGACTCTTTGATTCTCTTGCAGTGGTGAAAAAGAAGTGGATGGTGTTTTGATTTAGATTTCCCTATGCGACGGAGTTAAGCGCAGAGTGATGACAACGTAAAGTTACAATAAGTATGCGATGAAGGGGTTGAGAAGGGGTTTAGCTAACATTTTTCAAGATTGTGCACAAGTTATGCAATCATGCTATACACAAATATCAGTACTACATTTCTCAAAGCATAATGCCATAATTCTATTTCTAGGACGCATGCGATGTATATGCAAAACAGCCGATAGAACTTATGTCTAAGTTTCTACTCTTGCTTATGCGATCTAATCCGACTCTCTCAAGCCTAGATTCTATCTTTAGACTACTCTCTCAAGTATGTCCAAATGATGAATGACGCACACATATGTCTAAGTTTCTAGGGCGCATGTGATATGTAAATAGCATATAGAACTTATGTCTAAGTTTATACTCTCGCTTATGCGATCTAATCCGACTCTCTTAAGCCTAGATTCTATCTTTAGACTACTCTCTCAAGTACGTCTAAAGGGTGACTGATGCATATATAAGACAAGATGATCGCATAAAATGTATATCTTAAGTCATGCTAGCTTAGTACTTCTCAACCCATTCAGAAATTTAGCTACTCATGCATGGTGTGGAGAGATTAAACATGGATTGAAATGAAGTTTCCATTTTCTGCAAATAAAGTACTGAATACAAAATAACAAATGGATTTGAGAGGTAACAAGCCCGGTAAGCAATGTCTTGCTTCCCGTGGCCTTTTACACTACTCTTTATCACTTTAACTCTATTCTAGAGTTGGATTTTTGCTCTTGCAAGGGTTGGCCTTCTCTCCTTTGTATTGCTTTCTAGCAGTCTCTCGATCTGTTCAGAAGCGATTTCTCTCGGCTTCACCTCATCTCCTTGCTCTCTCCATCCTCTATGTATATGTATATGTATGTGCATGGATCCCTCTCTCTCTGGTGACATTCGGTATTTATAAATTTCAAGGTGAAGCAGCTTTTCATACTAATGATTGCAATGATGGGCAACATTAATTTCCCTACTCTGTTGTGCCGTTTAAAAGTCCTCGAAAGTTCAATGTACTTGCTACAGTATGGCTTTTAGTGGCTTGTCAATTGAATTTGGAATCAACCGTAATCAGCTTTACGTCCCATCATAATTTATTGTGTTGTCACCTTGATGCGAGGTCTTTATGCGATCACTTTTTTCGAAACTTCTGACGATCGCATGACTTACGATCGCAACTTTAAGCGCGCTGTCACATTGTGCCTTTAGATCGTAATTTCATATGCGCCATCACACTGTTCCTATACAAAATAGGTAAATTAACTTCTTTTAAGCGATGAGCACTCGCGATCGCAATTCCTTTTAGTTTGGCGCTTTCAGACATGATATTGCCTATTTTACCATCGCTTTCTCTCATTGTTTTACTAATTTGAGTTGTAATAACCTTATTTCTACTAGTTATCATTGGATATGGTTCGTTCCATGATGAGTTACGCTCAGTTTTCAAATTCTTTTTGGGGACACATAGTTAAAACTGTGATGTATATTTTGAACATGGTTCTCTCGAAAAGTGTTTTTGCAACATCTTACGAGCTCTGGAGAGGATGTAGAGGAAATCTATATTACTTCAGGATTTAGGGTTGTCCAGTACATGTGTTCGTGCAAAATCCTAAAAATTTGGAACACCGTTCAAAATTGTGTCTATTTGTAGGCTACCCAAAGGAAACAAAAGGTGGTCTCTTTTATGATCCCTAGGAAGATAAAGTGTTTGTATCGACAAATGCAACCTTCCTAGAATAAGATTATATAAAGAACCATCAACCTCGCAGTAAGTTAGTAATAGAAGAAATGTAGTTCAACCTGAAGGGGTAAAAATCATCGGTTGTAAGTGGATCTACAAGAGAAAACAAGACCAAGCTGGTAAGGTACAGACCTACAAAGATAGACTTGTGGCAAAGGGGTTTACCCAAAGAAAGGGGTTAGATTTTGAAGAAACCTTATCTCCAGTTGCTATGATAAACTCTATTAGAATACTCTTATCCATAGCCACATTTTATGATTATGAAATATGGCAAATAGATGTCAAGACAACTTTTCTAAATGGCTATCATGAAGAGAGTACCTATATGTCTCAACCATAAGGGTTCATACAGCAGGGTCAAGAGCAAAAGGTTTGTAAGCTTAATCGATCCATTTATGGATTAAAACAAGCTTCTAGATCCTAGAATATGAGATTTGACGCCGTGATCAAATCTTATGGCTTTAAACAAAATATTGACGAATATTGTGTATACAAGAAAATCGTCAACAAAACTATCACTTTTCCGGTGTTGTATATTGATGATATTCTACTAATTGGGAATTATGTAGAATATCCAATTGACGTTAAGAGATGGTTGGCTTCACAATTCCAAATGAAAGATTTGGGAGAAGCACAGTATGTTCTTGGAGTCCAAATAGTTTGGAATCGCAAAAACAGAACATTGGCTTTATCTCAAGCATCTTATATAGACAAGATATTGTCTAGGTATAAAATGCAAAATTCCGAGAAAGGATCTTTACCTTTCAGACATGGAATTCACTTGTCTGATGAGTAGAGTCCTAAAACACCTCAAGAGGTTGAGGATCTTACTCAAATTCGATATGCATATGTAATTGGGAGTTTGATGTATGTAATGCTTTGTACTCGTCTCGATATATGTTATGCCATTACAATTGTCAGTAGATTTTAGTCCAATCCTGGTCATGACCATTGGACTGCTGTTAAAAACATTCTCAAATATCTGCGGAGAACAAGAGATTATATGCTTGTGTATGATCCTAAGGATCTGATCCTTACTGGATACACTGATTCTGACTTTCAGACCGATATTGATTCGAGGAAATCAACTTCGGGGTTAGTATTCTCTCTTAACGGAGGAGTAGTTATATGGAGAAGTATCAAGCAGAGTTGTATTACGAACTCGACAATGGAAACTGAGTATGTAGCTCCAAACGAATCAACAAAATTAACATAGCTAATCCATTTACGAAGGCCCTCTCGGCTAAAGTGTTTGAGGGTCACCTAGTAGGACTAGGTCTACGAGTTTTATATCATTAGGGCATGTGGGAGAATTGATGAGTATTGTGATGCCCTAGTTTATTGTATTTGTACATTTTATTCTCTACATGTAAACTAAACATTGTATATATTTATATATATTGATCCACTGGAGTTTTAGTCCAAGTTGGAGTATTGTTGGGTTTTATGTCCTAAAAACTCGCAGTTTGTAAAATGATAAACATTTTCTATAATCAATATATTTGTTATTGATTTCATAAATTGTATGAAAACCTAAATCCAATAAACGAAGACCCATGACTATTATTTGAGTACTTGAACTTTATATGGAGACATAAAAGTGGATCAGGTTCAAGTAAATAGTCAAAATGATCTATGGTACATGAATAAGGTTGGGTACCTTATTTTGGTAACACCACTGGATGTGGTCTACTCTGTAGTTGTTACAAAGATTTGTAAAGTGCTCCATAAGATGTGACCCTAATTCTTACATATTATGACATGAGGAATGGGGGCGTCCTATGCAATGAGTTTGCATAAGATCAGGACCAAGAAATAAGTCACTCTTACTTTATAACGTTGTGTACTATTTAAGACTGACTATTTTACCTGTATAATATAGGTTAACTCGTTCTTAATCCTAAGCTAGCTATGAACTCCTGTTTGTTCGGGATTATCCTTTGATCTGTAAATGGTGAGAGTAGTCCAATAACACTGCTTAATAAGCTTACCATTTTGGGGATAAGACCGGATGAATAACTGGGGACATAGCCTTGCAAGATAGAGTTCACGCCTACCCGATTTAGGGATAGAAGAAAGGTTGTTCTCTCAAGTACTGAATCTAGGTCTTGAACAAGGGGTCCCACCCTCTCACTAGGTTGAGAGAGTTTGGTTTAGTGATTGGATCACAGACCAGTTGTTCATTAGAGGATCAGTAGAGGCTTGAGGAATAAGATGCAATCTCGAGGGTAAAACGGATATTTGACCCAGTCGTTATTACAAACAACTAGTGAAGGGTCGACTTGATGATTATGGTTAAATCATGTGGATAATATATCTACAATGAGGGGAGTACAACTATGGGCGTTAATGGAGTAACCCATTAGTTAACGAATGGAGATTAATTTTTTCTAATGAGTTTAGCAATTAATCTCGGATCGTTAGAGCCCATGATCTTTAGGTCCGCGAGGTTCCCCTACTAGCTCGTAATAGACTAGCCTTAGAATAGCGTGATAAGTTAATCTAAATCGCTCAAATTATAATTAAGGGAATTAGTAATTATATGAGATATAATTACATGCTTAATTTTAGAACTAAACGAAATAGGAGAATTTATATATTTAAATATGATTTAAATATATAAAGATGGATATGTGTTAGAATTAATTTAATATTTGATATTAAATTAATTAAGTTTTATTTAAATAATTAATTTATGAAATTAATTAAATTTTCATTTTTAAAATCAAAATAGATTTTATAAAATCAAATTTTGATTTTTAGATAAAATTGGAAAATTGGAAAATAAAACGCACAAAATGGAAAAAGAAGTTTTTCCATTACCCATCACCTAAGTAGCTCACTCAAATGCCATTATCTTGGCTTTGTCTTCTCCAAGCATGAGTTACAACTCATATAACTCTTCTCTTTGCATGTTGATTTGCAATATAATGAAGAGAATGGAGTGAAAATCGGGCATGCAATCTATAGAGATTTTGAGAGAAAAATTGGTTTGAAGAAAGAAGTTCTTCAGCTGTTTTCTGTAGTGAGCTTTTCTCCTTCTACCCTTGATTCAAACTTGTTTTGAGTCCCACAACTCAATCTAGAGTACCAAGAGAATAGTGGGGAAGATCTGAAGGTGGTATACAACAAGATTTGGAGAAAATAACAACTGGTGAAAGAGCTTTGAAGAAGTTCTACAAGAGGTATGTCTTGAAACTCATTTTTCTACAAAAGCATGCTTTATATTTTGCCAAAATTAGATGATCCTTGTACTTCCACTGCTATTGATACAATCCTACATCATTGTATTGCAATCATATTCTCCTGTGTATAAATCATATTTATATATTCCTATGTATTGCAATGAAAATTTGTTTATTTGAATCATATTCTCCTGTGGATTATAGATTTCGAAGTCTCTAATCATATGACTAGTTCCTCTTGTTTATTTGAATCATATTCTCCTGTGTATTGCAATGAAAAATTTGCATTGTCGATGGTAGCTTCACCTCCATTGCAGGAAAAGAAACTATCCCTTTGACTATAAAACTTACTTTACGTTATGTCCTTCATGTTCCAAAATTAGTTTGTAATTTGTTTTTGTTAGTAAAATCTTTAAGGATGTTAACTGTCATGATATTTTTTATGAAGCTCATTTTATATTTCAAGATCAGAACTCCAGGGGATGAATAGACATGTTAGGATGATTAATGGTCTCTAAATTTTAATGACGTTTCTGAAGGAACTCTTATCAAAGAGTACCTCTGAGTGGAAGCAAGATCGTTCCAAACTCATTGTGATAGAAATACTGCATTCATAATCAAACATACTAGTTATGCATATACAACAAATTACGACATGCTTTGAACTTTAAACAACAAAGGAACGAGATACGTACCAGTTGAAGAACTCTTTTTCGCCTAAAATCTCGCTCTCATCAAAGGATTGCACCTCTCACTGTCGCTGTGCAAGCTAAACTAATCGACCACCAAATCTCGTTGTTGTCTACCCACGAATAGACTCCTCACGAAAAGGGCAACAATGGAGAACACAACCACTCGAAAACCTCGGTATTCTCGGAGTGAGAATCCAGGAAGTGTGGGCTCTGTTGGATTTGGTAGAGGGAAGGAGGAAGGAATGGTCGTTTACCACAACCAAGCAAGTGGGAGATATCAGTAGTCTATTCCATAGACGGATGCTTAATCGTTTAGGTAGAGGTACACGATCGTGTTGTAAACTGGGTTGATCGTATAGATGGTTGTTTAGTAAAATGCTCGGTCACACGATCGCTTAGAAAAAGCTAGACGATCGTTTAGGTGATTTTATGCGATCGTTTAGGAAAAACGCACGTGTACATGATCGTTTAACAAACTTTGAGCTGTCGTGTATGCTCTTGGTTTGCTAGGCGATGGGCAGTATACTCAATCGGTCAACGAATTTCTGATAACTTGCAAAATGAAAACCATTTTCATTTTATCATTCAGTTATGAAAACTGAATGCAACCTCCCACTAACTCATTTAGTTACGGAGAAAAAACCGGCAACAATTATCCCATAATTGTTTAATTAAAAATAAATATAATCATATTATATTTATAACCTATAGTTTAATATCACATCAAATGAAACATATAAACCATAGTCCTTTTCTCCTTCACTAGATATAAATCATATTTATATCTTTTTCCTCCAATTAATGTATATCATACATTATGTCAACTATATCATATATAATTGACTGGTTCAATCATATCATATATAATTGAACCCCCTCTTGTCAATTTGAACACTTTAAACTGACCCAAAAATTGATTCTCAACTTGAATCCATTGAGTTACCAAGGGGACCTTATGAATCTATGGCTCGAAGTTCCAACGGTACGTGAATAGCTGACTAAACTCTTAAGATCCACCATCCGTTAACTGTCAGGCATTCCACTAAAGACCGACAATTGCACTCTTCTCACAACAGATATATTTCTGTGTCCATCGGATATAACCAATCAATAGTGCGATAACCGTTCACAGATGCTAGTAAGTACAGCTGGGCCAATTTACCATTTTGCCCCTGTAGTTACATCTAACTTCTTAAGCACCATTGATCCCTCTAATGAAAAATACAACATAGTCCTACTATGTGTGGATATCTCTCGGGATATGAGAAGGTGTGTGGCACCACATCGTTCAAGCCTCAGAATCAGCCCTAAAGGGAGCAATTTGTCTCCTTACTCTTCATTCGGGGAAGGAGTGAATTCCATCTTGTGTAGCTAAGTTCCTAGCTCCCAAATCAGACAAATTCCCAAAGTGGTAGGTTTGAGTTGGCGATCTGGCTACTCACAACCATGCAAATCAAAGGACTGCTCTCAAAGGATAAAGTTCCTAACTCACTCAGGATTGAGGTCATGTTACCTATGGTCATCCTAGTGAAATGAAGTCTCTATTATGAACGGCATTATATAACGAGACTATAATACTTCGTGGTCCGGTCTTATACAAGCTTCTTTATATAGGATACCCCCGCTCGCATGTCTCCACATGAATGATCAGGATCAGACCATCTGTAGCAAGTCACAACATTTGTAACTATTCTACAATGCAAGTCGCATCTGTAGTGTTACTAGGATAAGGTTTCCCTCCTATATCCATATACTACAAACCATTTTGGTTATCACTAAAAGCATGATCCACCTGTATGTCTCCACATACATGCTTAAATTACAACGACAACCAGGAATCTTAGTTTATTGGTTTGTGGTAAAGCAATTAAAACATCCAATGTTCCATAGACTTGTGAAGAAAATATTATTACATCACAAGCGTTTGTTCAATATTTTGTTTACAAACTACAGGATCCAATGAGAGTTAGGGCATCATCCCCAACAGTTTCAACTATCATAAAAAAAGTTCAGGGCATGAGTAGTGTTTCTTCTCCTTATTTTAAAGAAACTATAATGCTTTGGCATCGTAGATTAGGGCATCCAAATTTCTTCTACTTAAAGTATCTATTTCCTTATTTATTTAAAGGATTTGATGTTTTCGTTTTCCAATGTGAAAGTTGCATTTTTGCCAAACATCACCGATCCACTTATTTGTCTAAACCTTACAAGGTCTCATCACATTTTTTCTTCATTCATACTGATGTTTGAGGTCCGTCTAAAATCTTGAATCATAGTGGTAAGCGTTGGTTTGTTACCTTTATAAATGATCACACTATTTTAACTTGGCTTTATTTGTTAACAAAAAATTCAGAGGTAAAATAGGTTTTTGTTCGGTTTTACAATATGATTGAGACTCATTTCATACTAAAATTCGAATTTTTCACTCTGATAATGACAATAAATATTTTGATGAAAAATTAATCAATTTTTTTGCAAGATAAGGGTATTTTTCATTAAGCTACATGTCATGACACACCAAAGCAGAATGACATTGTTGAGCGAAAAAATAAACACTTGTTTGAAGTTGCTCATGCCCTTATGTTTTCTATGAATTTTCCAAAATATATGTGGGGTGATTTCTTACAGCTGTATATCTGATCAATCAAATTTCGTTTAAGGTTTTGAATTTTAAAACCCCTCTGAATCACTTCAATGAATTTTTTCTTAATAACCGACCGTTCTCTAATTTACCGATTAAATTCTTTGGGTGTACTGCTTATGTCCATTCTCCTACCCTTTCTTAAATTAAACTTGATCCTCAAGCCACTAAATGTATTTTTGTATGTTATGTCTCTCATAAGAAGGCTTACATATGTTTTGATCCTTTGACCAATAAGTATTTTGAGAGTATGGATGTCTTTTTTGGAAAATCAACCGTTTTTAGCCCAAATTTTCTTCAAGGGGAGACATCTTAACTTGAAGATAATTTTTGGGACACTTCATCTCTCCCAAACATTAGTGGTACTGAAATTATGAGTTCTTATCCTTCGATGCCAAGTATGGAGAGTTCTTCTTCAAGGGGAGAAACACTACAAACTGACTTAATAAGTTGGAATCTTTAGCTTCAGGTTTATACTAGAAGAAACTTGACTCAAAGAGATTGAGATTAAATAGGTGACTTATCACAGGACCAATAAAATCTCTGATGAATGATCCTGAAGATCCAGGTTTTAGAAACTCTACTTCTTCTCCTAGTTCTTAATCTCCTTATAATCCTTTACCTTATGTCTCTGATCTTGATATTCCAATTGCCCATAGGAAAGGTAGTCATAAATATACCAAATATTCCATTGCAATCTATCTTTTTTTTTTAATCATAGATTTTCTGACTGTCATAAAGTCATTCGCATCCAAAATAACCAACCTATTTGTTCCAAGGAATATACATAAGGTTCTAAATGACTTGAATTGGAAATTAGCAGTGATAAAAGAGATTAATGCACTAAAACAAAATTGCACATGGGACATCGTCGAACTACCAAAAGATAAGAAAATAGTAGGATGCAAATGGGTGTTCACTGTAAAATATAAAACTAATGGTAGTATTGAAAGGTTCAGACCAGATTGGTTGCCAAGGGGTTCACTTAGACCTATGGAATTTATTATCAAGAAACATTTGCTCCAATAGCTAAAATTAATTCTATCATAATTCTATTGTCTATTGCAATTAACTTTGATTGACCTCTTCATCAACTTGATGTTAAGAATGCCTTTCTCATGAGGATCTTGAAGAATAGGGATTATGGACTTGTCATATGGTTTTGAGGTGGACCTCAGGGTTAACATAGTATGAAAGTTAAATAAATCTTTATACGGTCTTAAACAATCTCCGAGAGCATGGTTTGGATGGTTTGAAAAGCCAGTCAAGAGCTATGGATTCAGTCAAAGCCAAGATAATCATACTATGTTCTATAAACATACGAAAAGTGATAAGGTTATTGTTTTGATAATGTATGTTGATGATATCATACTTACAGGTAATTTGAGACAAGACTAAATATCTTGAAGAAAAACCTTACTAATGATTTTCAAATCAAGGACCTAGGAACCTCAAAATATTTCTTTGCTATGCAGTAGGATTAGTCAAAGATATCGATCTAATCCAAGATTTTCTCACTGGATGGTCGTTAAGACCATTCTTGAGTATCTTAAGAGAACGAGAAAATGTATGTTTGTGTATGGTGCTAAGGATTTGATCCTTAAAAGATACACTGACTCTGATTTTAAGACTGATAAGGATTCCAAGAAATCCACATCAGGACCAATGTTCACTCTCAACGGGGGAGCTATAATATGATGTAGTATCAAGCAAGGCTATATTGTTGACCCTTCTATGGAGGCAGAGTATGTAGTTGTTTGTGAAGCCGCTAAAGAAGTTGTTTGGCTTAGGAAATTTATGATAGACATGGAAATTGTCCCAAACATATCAATGCCCATCGACCTTATTGTGATAATAGTGGTGTTTTGGTAGACTCCAAAGATCCTCGAAGCCACAAATGAGGAAAACACGTCGAGCACAAGTATCATCTCAATAGAGAGATTGTGCTTCAAAGCACAATGTTGCTATTCCATTCACAAAGGCTCTCATGGCTAAAGTATTTGAGGGTCATTTGGAGAGTCTCGGTCTACAGGATATGCATCATCTTGTCTAGGGCAAGTGAATGTATTATGGGGTATATAATATACCCTAGTTTATTATATTGTATACTTTACTTTATATTGTATGTTGTACTGTACACCCCACTCGCTTTCAGAAAAAGTGGGAGATTGTTGGATCTAGTATCCTAAATCTCATGAATTCCGTAGTTTGTATTTTTAAATACAAATCATTTATTTAATAAAATAAAAAGTATTTTATTCGACATTTAGATTGCACTAACTCAATTCAATAAACTAAGATCCAAGGTTATTTTATATAGCTTGAACATTATGTGCTAGATATACAAGTGGATCATTTTCAAGTAACTTAAAAAGTCTACAGTATATGGATAAGGTTGGGTGCCTTATCCTAGTGACACTGCAGATACAGTTCACTTTGTAAATGTTATAATAGTTGTAAATGTTATAAACGATATGATTCATATCATTCATGTGGAGACATGTGAGTGGAGGTATCCTGTATAAAGAGTTTATATTAGATTGGAACGTGAAAGGATTGATTTCTTTTTATAACATTGTTACTTGAATAGACTAACATTTCACTAGGATGACCATAGGTGACTTGAGCTTAATCTTGAATGAGTTGTGAACTCCTACTTATGAGGGCAATCTTTTTATCTGTACGGGTGAGAGAGGCCACTTTTTGCCGACTCAATAAGTCTACTATTTTGGGGATTTGTCCAAGTTGGAAGTTGGGAACATAGCTATACAAGATGGAATTCACTCATTCTCATCTTTAAGGAAAGTAGATGAATTACTCCCTTAATAGCTGATTCCTGGTCTAGAACAATGAGGCCTCACCCTTTCATTGAAAGGAATGGGGTTAGTTTATAGTTGGACTTTAAATTATTAGTCCATTAGAAGAATTAGTGGTACTTAAAGAATTAGATGTAACTACAGGGGTAAAATAGTAATTTGACACATCAATGGTTATGAATAATTCGTGAATGGTCGACTTACGTTGATTGGTTATATTCTTGGACACATAAATATATTTATAGTGTAAAGAATGCAGTTGTGGATCTTTAGTGGAGTGACCCATGGTTAATGAAAGTTGATTAATTTAATTAAAGAGTTAATTAATTAAACTCTATCGTTGTAGCATCTAATCTATAGGTTCATTAGGTTTCTCCGCTATCTCATTAAGGGTAAAATGAGAATTGTTAAAGTTGTGGAAGAATTTGAATTATTCAAATTATAAAGGAAAAATTAGTGTTAATTATATATGATACAATTAATATAATGTATAAAGATACATTATATTATAAAGTTAATTTGAATATAGATTCAAAATTAAACTATATAATGAGAGAATAATATATATTTGAATAAGATTCAAATATTAATTAATATGAATGAGATTCATATTAAAATTATAGGTTATGAGAGAGGATATTCTAATGCACATTTAATTAACTATGTGACATTTAATTAATATTATTTAATATAATTAATTAATACTTATTTAATTAACTTTTTAATTAAACTTTGACTTTAATTTACCTTTTAATTAAATAAACAGAAATAAACTTAACTTAATTTGCAACCTAGAATTAGTCTTATTTTCATATATTATTTATATTAAATAATTGAGATTTGAATTTAATAATAAAATAAAATATTTTGAAAATAAAATAAACTCCCTATGGGCCTGTTTGGTCACCAACATGAGTTGAAATGGAGTTAAGTTTGGTATTATTTTACCAACTAACCCACTCATGCCCTCTAGGTCGCCTTGTTTTCAATAGGTCTCCACCCATCGCCCACTGCACAACTTCTGAGAACTAACTTCCAACTCGACAACCCCTTCAATGACAACCTTCTGACAAACTAACTTCCAGAGCTTCAACAACCATTTCTGGATGACAACTCTATACGACCAACTCTGGGCTCCGAACAACCACTTCCGATGATAATCCTGGCGGCAAAATCCAAACTCTGACAACTACCTCCGATGACAGCTCTGGCGACCAACTTCGAGCTCCGACAACCTTCGCACGATCAATTTTGGCCTCTAACAATCACCTTTGATAATCCAACTCTAACGACCACCTTCACGCTATCAACTCCAACGACCAATTGGCTCCAACTACAAACTTCAATGACCAACTCCGAAAACCACCTCTGACTACAAACTCCAATGAAAATTACCTTCGATGATCACCTTTGAGCAGGCAACTCCAATGACCAACTCAATGCTTCGAAAACCACCTTCGACAACAAACTCTAACAACCAACTCTAATACCAATTTCTTGCGACTAATTTCGGGCTCTAACAGTCACCTCAGACTACAATCTTCAGTGAAAATCATCTTCGATCATCAACTTCGACGACCACTTTCGCTCGACCAACTCCAGGGTTCGAAAACCACCTCCGATGACAAACTTCAACAACTAGCTCTAATACACCTTCTTGTGACTATCTTTCGACTCCACAACCACCTCCGACTACAAACTCCAACAAAAATCATCTTCGATAATCAACTTTGACAACCACTTCCGACTACTATAAGACTGATGACTATTAAAGTATGGTGTAAGGTTGTTTACTATATAAAAAATATTATTTTGTCTATATTAAGTACAATATTTATACGTAATAAATTCACATATCAAATGAGTGCTAAGAATATTTAGACGAGAAGTATGTATGTAGTTAAAAAGTATGTAAAATATCATAAATGAAATTTTTTTCCTAGAAAATTTTCTAGCAAGAACTAGTGAAAAATAGAGATTTGTTCTATGATGATCCTTTGAATTTAGAGGAAATGAAAGTGAAACTGTTGAAGAAATGTGGTGACATTCCATTGGATGTTACGATGATGGGGGATATTTAATTAAGAAATTCATGACGTAGTAAAAATATAGAGCAACAATAGGAAGAAGAAGAAAAAGAAGATGGTAATGAAATTCATGGAAAAAATTAGCTAGGATCAAAAGTTTTGATTTCTCTTTAGTTTCTCATTTTATTTAACCATATTGAAATCTAATGGGTTAATTGTTATTCATTGCCCAAAAAAGAAAGAAAGCAAAAAAGGAAAGAAGAAAGAAAAAAAAAGTTTTAAAAATTAAAAGAAAAAAATTGCAATCAATATTTTATTCAAACAAAGATGGGTAGAATTATTCAATAAAAAAGTTTCAAAACATAAATAGTAATCATAAAAGCATATCATTTAGAGTTCAAAAAACTGCATCAGATACCCAAACATATGAACTCAACTTTACAACCCAAATATAGATATATGAACTCAGACCAAATAACGTTGCAGGCCAAACACAGACATATGAACTCCAGACATCCTATCTCAATTCAACATCCCAAACATCCTTTATGTGTGGAGTATTGTCGGTTTAGTAGGGAAGGGAAATTACCCTTCCCCTTTGTGTTAAACATGATAGGGTTGGAGAGTTCAAAAACCAACTTTGATTCTTCTTTCTCTCATTCACGTTGACAGAAATTCTCTCTAGCTCTCTCTCAAATTTCTTCCCTTTGATCTTTCCAAAGAGTTTCCCATAAACCCCAATCTCACCAGAGAATAGTGAGGATTCTTTGTGGTGGTGTCCAGAGGCATTCTTGTGATCGTGTTGCTCTGTTCGAGAGAAGTGTTCCTGTGTTTGTGTCTTTGGAGAGGAATTTTTGCAAAGAAGAGTAATTCTACGAGGGTGAGTTTTCTCTTCTTCAAACTCTCAGTAGAAAGCATACTTAGAATTTCAATATTTATCCAATAAATTAACATGTTTGCTTCTCCACTTTTTTATAGTTTTTTAAATTGTATTTCAATTGCATGACGTTCATGTGCTTCCATAAGGAATTCAATTCTTTTAATAAAAAATAGCAAACAGTTAATTATATGTTTTTAAAGCATGGGCACATTGCTGAAAAGGTAAAATAAGAATGTTCAGAAATAAGTAAGGAAATTTTGAAGAATAAGTTTGTCACATTTAAATTTAGGAAATATTTCTGTAGGGAGTGAAAAAGACTTTGAGGCGAACCGTTGGTCTAATGAATCTCAAAAGTTGGAGCATGTTGAGAGGTCAAGTTAATGCATTAATTTGAGTTGAGATATATGCTAAGACTTTAAATACATGCTTTAGGACAAGCATTGTTCTAAATTTGTAGAAATACAAGTTATTGTAGTTCTTTATTTAGAACAATCAGAAAAATTCAAGAGATATGCATTAACTTAAGAAAGAAATCGCGATAAAAGATTAGCTTTCCGTTCAACACTTGTGAATCTTGTTAATCCTGAAATATTATTAACTTAAGAAAGAAATCGCATACGATTCCCTAGCCTTGTTTCACCTCACAATTGGGTATAGATAATTATTTAGTATAAATGTTTAGGTAACTAGTTATGTGAATGTTGTGAAAGTCAATCAACACGTTTTAATTAAGTTATATCTGTTAGGATTGGTGTCCTAAATCTCTTTGTTCTCATAGTTTACAAACTTGTATAAACAAATTGTTATTAATAAAATAATAAGTAATTGGCAATAACTCAATCCAATGAACTAAAATTTAAGGTTATTTTATGTAACTTAAACATGTATGTGGTTGACATATAGGTGGATTGTGTTTAAGTAATAACTTAAGACACTAAGGATACAACCCACTTTGTAATTGTTACAGTTGTTGTAAAGTGATACAAATGATTTGATCTTAATCGTTCATGTAGAGACATGTGAGTGGGAATATCCTATAAAAAGAGTTTGTATAAGAACAAATCGCGAAATAATTAATCTCTCTTTATAACACCGTTACTTGAAGAGATTATCATTTTAATAGGATAACCATATGTGACACAACTTTAATTCTGAGTGAATTGTGAATTCATGTCTATGAAGGCAATCCATTGATCTGTATGGGTGAAGATGACTAGATTTTACGACTCAATATGCCTACCATTTTAGGGATTTGTTCGAGTAGGAAGTTGGGAACATAGCTACACAAAATGGAATTCACTTCTTTCCGGTTCTAGAGTAAGTAGATGAATTTCTCCCTTAAGGGCTGATTTCGGATCTTGAACAATGAGAGCCTCATATAATGCCCCAAGTCCAGGATTCAAACAAGGATTCGAAATCTGGATTCGACACTTGATGGCCCTGGCATTCCTCTGCATCTTCTGCGGCCTAGCTATGTCGTCCTTACGTGTTTTCAATGCTTCTTTCAAAACGAGTAACGAGTAATTTCAACATGCTTTGTCCTCAGTCACGTGCAACCTAGGAAAATTCCCAAGAGGTCACCCAACTCCAACTTAAGCACACTTAACTTTGGAGTTCCTATGATTAAGCTACCAAAAAAGAAGGTGCCCCTTTTTAATCTTAATTTACATTTTAATTCTATCATCATCATCATCATCATCATATTATTATTATTATTATTATTACTATCATCTAAATAACATTTAAATGGGTTCTTACACATCACCCTCTCACTGGCCAAAGAGGGATCTAGTTTATATTGGACTATAACTAATTGTTCATTAGAGGAATCAGTGAGACTTAAGGAGTTAGATGTAACTACAAGGGTAAAATGGTAATTTGATCCAGCTGTAGTTACAAGCAATTTGTAAAGAGTCGACTTACTGTTGATTGATCATATCCGTGGGCACATACATATATCTACAATGCGAGGAGTACAGATGTTGGTCACTAGTAGAATGACTGGCGGTTAATGAGTGTTGGTTAATTAATTAAAGAGTTTAATTAATTAATCTAGTATCATTGGAGCTTCTAATCGATAGGTCATTAAGTCTCATTGCTAACTCACTAAGGATAAATCAAGGAATAAATGGTTTTGGTATAATTCAAAATGTTTAAATTATTTAAGAGAAACTTTATATTAATATGATTAATATAAAACATAATGTATATTGATACATTATAGTTAATTATGAATGTGATTAATAGTTAATACTATAAGGGGATTAATACAATGTATATTGATACATTATAGTTAATTATGAATATGATTCATAATTGAAAAAAGAGATAAATATTTGAATAAAATTCAATTATGTAAATTGATACATTATAATATATAGTTAATTATAAATATGATTTATAATACTATATGATATATAAATATAAATATTATAGGTTAAAATTAATATAAATAAGATTCATATTAAAACTATAGGTTATGTGAGAGGATATCATTTGAATATGATTTAAATGAAATTAAATATATGATATTTAATTGTTAATTAATTAATATTATTAATTTATATATATATAATAGCTCTCAAAAAGAGCTAAATTTATATTCTTAACTCTATTGTATTTAAGTAATTCTTATGCATAAAATGTCCATTTTATAGGTAAAATCATCCCAAGAGAGCAACGAAGTCATTTAGAAGAAAAACGATAAAAAAAAAAAAAAAAAAGGAGTTACTTAAGGAGTTAGATGTAACTACAAGGGTAAAATGGTAATTTGATCCAGCTGTAGTTACAAGCAATTTGTAAAGAGTCGACTTACTGTTGATTTATCATATCCGTGGGCACATACATATATCTACAATGCGAGGAGTACAGATGTTGGTCACTAGTAAGAATGACTGGCGGTTAATGAGTGTTGGTTAATTAATTAAAGAGTTTAATTAATTAATCTAGTATCATTGGAGCTTCTAATCGATAGGTCATTAAGTCTCATTGCTAACTCACTAAGGATAAATCAAGGAATAAATGGTTTTGGTATAATTCAAAATGTTTAAATATATTTAAGAGAAACTTTATATTAATATGATTAATATAAAACATAATGTATATTGATACATTATAGTTAATTATGAATGTGATTAATAGTTAATACTATAAGGGGATTAATACAATGTATATTGATACATTATAGTTAATTATGAATATGATTCATAATTGAAAAAAGAGATAAATATTTGAATAAAATTCAATTATGTAAATTGATACATTATAATATATAGTTAATTATAAATATGATTTATAATACTATATGATATATAAATATAAATATTATAGGTTAAAATTAATATAAATAAGATTCATATTAAAACTATAGGTTATGTGAGAGGATATCATTTGAATATGATTTAAATGAAATTAAATATATGATATTTAATGTAATTAATTATTATTAATTTATATATATAAAATATAATAATATAATATAATATATATAATTATATATATAATAATAGCTCTCAAAAAGAGCTAAATTTATATTCTTAACTCTATTGTATTTAAGTAATTCTATGCATAAAATGTCCATTTTATAGGTAAAATCACCCAAGAGAGCAACGAAGTCATTTAGAAGAAAAAACGATAAAAAAAAAAAAAAAAAGGAGTAAAATTAGAGCTTGGAGCATCAAATATCAAAAAGTCAGAAAATTACGAAATTGTCACTGTTCAGCATGGGTTAATTACGCTAGCTTTATGCTTCAGCATTACGCTTGAAGGTAGAAGCTAGCAAAATAGGGCAGCGTAATTATGCTACCCACAGCATAGTTACGCTACAAAAAATTGACAAAAAACTAAAAAATTTCAGCGGCACGCCTCTCATTTCACCCAACATTGCTACCCTGTCGTTACCCTCACTTTACGCTCGAGGGTAGGCTACAACAAGAGCGTAATTAAGCTCGTTATAGCATAATTACATTGAACCTTTAGTATAAAAGGAAATTTTAGCTATTTTATGCAAGAGAATAGATTTTCAATTGATTTTCTTTCAATTTTCTCAGCTTTCTACAGTTTTTCTTTCTTTTCTTACCTTTGATGCATTCATGCTACATTAAGGTAAGTAAATCTAGTTTAATTAGTTTAGGTTATATTCTTAATTTTCTTAATTGAATCTTTTATAATTTCTCACGTAATTTCTTGATTTATGTAATAAACCTTTCTGAAATTTGTTTTTGAATGTTGTGATAACTTCTATGCATAGGATTTTAGAATCTTTGGCCAATTTTCTTTAATTCAATTAATGCTGGAATTTAAGCATGTCTATATGCTTGATTCCATAAGGCAAACAAAACAAAAAAATGCAAATCTGTGAATTTAGGTTATTGGAATTAATCTAGTTCACAATTATGCATGATTAGTAAATTCAAGAATAATTAAATTAGTAATGTAGGCTTTCTGAACTACTAATTCGATCTTAGTCAAGATTGCCTCTTCTTAATGCAAATGCACAATTAATATGGATGCTATCAAACCCAATTATTTGTGTTATTTAGGATTGATTAATTATTTAATCATGAAATTGAGGTTATGCAATTCTAGGCTTTAAGGTTGCATAGACTAAGTGAATAATTAGCAAGAATCTTGATCATGTTAAATGTCAATGAATACCAAGAAGATTAAGAGAACATCTAACTAAACTATATCATTGTAAATATCGAGTTACTATCTTTACATCAATCTCCTCCCCCCTCCCCCTCTCCATCTGAAGAATGGGTTTAATGTATATATATTAAAGTAATAAAAACTCCATTTTGGGAGTTATTAGGCATTGGAAGGAGGGGGTAATAACTCCTTTTCTCCATATCTCTCATGCTAGAGAAAAAAAAAACCTGTAAAAGAAATATCATTTTTTTGGTTTTGTAAGAGTTACAAAGAACAAAGATAAAAGCTTTCAATCTCTCTTAAAACGAAAATCTCTCTCTCCCAAAATTAAAAAGCCCACAATTATGTATTTCTTTCCGGAGAATAGCAAGAAAGTCTAAGTGGTGGTATTCTGTTCGTTGTAGAAGAATTGTTGCACGTTGAGATCTTGTAGAGGACTAGGAGATTGTTCGAGGTTAGGAGAGGAAACAGAGAAGAGTGTCTTAAGGGTAAGTTTCCTCGTGATCTTTATCTTTTCACAATTTCCTCATGATCTTTATCTCTTCACCATTTCTCAGCAGTATGCTTGTTTGGATATTTATCTCTGTTGTTTCTTCTCTGTATTTTGTGTTACTTCAAATTGATTGTCAAATGCACGACGTTCACACGTTTCCACGAGGAATTAGATTCCTTCAACTGGTATCAGAGCCATTTTGTGCATTTTGTTTTTCAATTTGAAATGAAAATCAAAGAACTTGTGGGATTTATTCTGCAATATGAATGTTTGGTTTGCAAAAATGGAGGTTTTTTAATTTGACACTTAGTTTACTGCATTAATTTTAATTAAAACTGTAAGGGCTCATTATTTTAGCTATTTATTTTATGTAATCAAGTTTACAAGTCTGTGTCGATCAAGGAGCAAGAGTTGTTGTGAAGATTGGTAGAAAATGGAGTGGAAACAAGACAAGAACGAAGCAGATATTTGTATTCTATACTGGAGCGTCAAGCAGAGCATTACAATGCTAAGCTTTACACTGCGGCACAGAAGCCCATCACTGTCGCAGTGTTGCCAAGTGTTGTAACGCTAGGGCCAGTATAGTGTTACTCTACAGCATAAGCACCACGAGGCTCTCCAACAGCGTTGCAATGCCCGAGGCCTGGACGCGCGCATTCCAGGTAGTTGAAAGTCATGGATTTGAGCCTCAGATTGGTTTTTTTTTTTTTTTTTTTTTTTTTGCTCCAATTTTAAGAGAAATTGCCTACAAGAAAGAAGAATCCCTTTAGAAAAGACTTCAAGAAGTCAAAGGAACGTGGAAGGGGAGATGTCTCAATTGGAGAGGATGGACTTGAATTCATAGAAGTCCTTGTTACCACTAAGGAAAAGGCACCATGAAATTAACGAAGATTAGGTATTAGAATCAGGGTGCACCTACCATATGACATCATCAAAGACATGGTTTGTTTCCTACTAATCGTGGGATGGTGGTTTCGTTTTCCATGGGAAACAATCACGGTTGCAAAGTGATTGGAATAGGCTCAATAGTGCTTAAGCTCAAACGCAATAAAGATGTACTTCTCAAGAAGGTGAGACATGTTCCACAACTAAGAAGGAATTTGATTTCAATGGGAATGTTTGATGATCAGGACTGTTCTTTTGTTGGGAAGAATGGAAGCCTAGAGATCACAAAATAAGGGAGGACTATCTTTACTGGAATAAAGTCTAATAGATTATATTTCGTAAGAAATGTTACTCTTCCAACTAAGTCTTTTGTTACACAAAAGGATAAAGGGGATGAGATTGACTTATGGCATAGGAGACTCTCACATTTAAGTGAGAAAGGTATACAAGAGCTACAGAAACAAAGGATGATCAAGTCCAGAGACACCAAAAGGCTGAATTTTTGTGAGCATTGTGTATATGAAAAGTCAAAGAGATAGGAATTTGTGAAGGGGACTCCTTCAACCACTGAAATACTTGGTTACACACATGTTACAGACCCCCTCTTTGAGTTGCTTGAGGTATTTTCTCTCCTTAATAGATGATTTCTTAAGAAAAGTTTGGGTATTCATGTTAAATTCTAAAGATCAAACTTTTGACAAATTTAAAAGCTGAAGATCTATTATTGAGAATCAATCTAATAAGAGAGTAAAATATTTTAGGACAGACAATGGACTAGAGTTCTTAGGCAATGATTTTAATAGTTCTGTGCAAGGAATGAGATAACTAGATACAAAACAGTAGCCTACACCCCACAGCAGAATAGAATAGCTGAGAGAATGAATATAACTATCCTAGAAAGGGTTAGGTGTATGATTTCAGAAGCTAAAGTGGTAGAATCCTTTTGGACAGAGGCAATAGCTACAACTTGCTTTACTATCAATAGGAGTCCTTGCACACCTATTGATTTTAAAACACCTAAGGAAGTATGGTCAGGGCATCCTCCTAACATATCCTTCCTTAAACCTTCTGGTTGTATGGGATATATATATGTCAAACAAAGAAAAGTTCAACCTAGGACAGTGAAATGCATATTCATTGGCTATCCTAAAGGAATTAAGGGGTTAAAGCTATGGAATTTCAAAACTAACCGAAGTGTAGTGAGTAGAGATGTTGTTTTTAGAGAAGAAGTGCTTTATATGGATTCTAAAAATCCTAAAAGAACTTGAATTGCATGTTTAAAATCTTTCATCTTCTTTATCGATTTCCTCAAAAGCTCCAAGAACAATTAGAGAGAAAATAGAAAGAGAATAGAGAGTTAGAGAGAGAACGAAATCTGTCGAAATGATAAATCAGATATGAACGAAAAAATTTATCCACTCATCAGGACTTCGGCTACGTGACTTAATCAGTATCACATTTGACAACTACCACCGATCTTCTTTAGGCCAAGCTTAAACCTGTTTTTTTTTTTTGGGCCTTTCCTTTGTGTTGAAGATCTAGGTTTAAAAGGCCAATTCTCTACAAAATTCATTTAGAAAGTGACGTATAAGGTAAATTTTGTATTTTGAGAAATCCTTTAGACTAGAAGAAATGTGGGTATTAAATATTATATAGTTTTAGATGTTAATTGAATATAAGTTGTCACACCAAGTTAAGAGCTTGCAGCAATAAACTTCACTGTCAAATCAACACACAGCGTAGCATTCATTTTCTTTTTTGGAAAAAGGAAAAAACAAGCATTCATGTTATAGCTATACTAGAAAATTTCAGTAGAAATCTCAAAATTTTGATTTCTCCTAATTTTTCAAAATTTCAGTATTTCTTCCAATTTCTCGAAATTTTATAATTTTTATCAAAATTATGAGATTTTTTTATAGATATGCTAGTCCACTGGAAGTTCTTTCTCTTTTCTTATAAAAAAAAAATTATATTTACAAATAAACCATATATTTATTTTTAATTTCAATCCAACTTTTTTCATTAAATTTTTATATCATTTCAATTTAAACCAGACTTGAAGTGAGTTCCCTAAATTTCTCTCACTTTCTCTCTAACTCTATCTGCTTGTAGTGTTTTCTTTTTCTCCTTTCATTATGTTGTGATGTTTAATGTTATGTCTTTTGTATCTCTCTTATATTTAATGTTATAATTTTTATATCCTAATTATATTATATTAGATAAGTTTATTGCTATGATTATTTATTTTTGTATCAACTTCATTTTATAATAACAATTTACAATTATTTTGTAGGCAAATATTTCATATCTTTTAATTTCGTAAGTAATTACCAATAATTAATATTATTTTATAATTAATTTTTTCTTTATCTTTTAAATTTTTAGTCTCACATTGACATTTGTACATATATTTTATAATATTGATCTAAACATTGTCTTACTTTATATAAACAATGATTAAAAATGATCTATTATAATCTAATTCAGCCACAACAAAAGTTCATTAACTAATTATAACCATTTTCATCCATTTCCATAAGGTTTTCTAAAATTTTATTGATATTTTCATAAAAGCGGAACCTCGATATTTCCATCTACACCGATATTTCGAACCTGCCTGTCATTACACATCTTTAATTTTATGCATAAATTCAGTGCACATTTCTATCCTCTAATTCTAATTTAAACTATAACCCTATAAGCCCTCTCTAAGTTTATCGTTCATGTAACGATGAACTTGTCAACTTAAAGTCGGCAACATTATTGCAGCTGAATTTTTTTTAAAAGAATTGTCAGATGATTACTCTTGCAGCAAAGCAGAGAAATATGTTTGGGTTTGGACCAGCCAATTATGAAGACATGTTGGGGGAAAATACTACAAACCCCATTCAATTCCTGTAAATCCAATTTTAATGTGAAAAAGGTAACATTTTATTCAGAGAAAACTTGCAATTCAAGCAAAGTCTTGTTAAATATGGAGTGGCCATCTAAATTATTACTGACCCATCATTTATTTCATAGATATTTGATCTTATGGAACCTCCCCAACTACACTTAATTATGCAAGTTTCCTTTTTATAATTACTCCTTGCTTCATATGCATCCCCCCATCATTGGAAAATTTCCAACCCCATACCAAAATAGTTTTGATCAACATTCTCCTTAATTATGTTTTACCATTTTTTTTTTCTTTTCTGAGAGGGTGGGGGGATAATAATAATAAAAATGGCCGCCTAGATTTAAGTTTGCTCATAAATGACATTTAATTTATTAAAAAACTGAGGCAAACTTTTATGACATGTTATATGTGAATTTAAGATGTGGTGAGTAGAAAAGTCAAAGCTGTGAGAGATGCATTCAATAAGTATTAATTATCTTTTAAACTATTTAATGTTATCTGATATTCAAAATCGAGATTTTATTAATTACAATGTTCGAATTTGAAATTTTGATTACCATTATTACAATAATATTTAACTATTTGATCACATGAAACTAAGTAAACTTATGTAAAATTATATATATTAACTTGGTTAAGATATATAGGTCTCCCTAAACTATAGAAATGTATGATTTATTTAGATCGTTTGGGAACTATTTTTTTTTATTTTTTATTTTTTATTATAAATACTACTTTCAGATTTTTTCATTTATTATCTATTTTTCACAAATAATTTAACAAACCAAGTTAAATTTGGATAACAAAAAAAAGTAAATTTCAAAAAGAATAATTACAATCGATAGTATTTTTAGGAATAATAACCAAGTGTATAATATCATTTAAAACAAATTGCAAATATAGACAAATCTATTAATGATAGACTTCTATCGTTGATAGATTTTTACCAGTGATATGGTCTATCACTGATAGACTCTTACCAATAATATGGTTTATCACTGATAGACTATTTAATTTTGGCCATATTTACAATTTTTTTTTAATATTATGTTATATAAGCTAATACTTTCAATCTAATGTCTATATTTGCAACTATTTTTTTAAAAAAGTTATTTTTGTTTTTAGAATTTGGCTAAGAATTCAACCATTATATTTAAAAAAGATGCAAATCATTGTAAAAAAATATGAATGAAATATGTTTAGTTTTTTAAAAAAAAACAAAAAACCAAATGATTATCGAACGAAATTTTAGTTTTTATAGAATTTTTAATGATTGAATTTGGCGCATAACGAATTTATTTCCCTAGCTCAAAATTAGTTTAATGGTTAAAAAAAAGACTCGAAATTGTTTCATTTAAACTAAAATACTTTTGATATAGAAAGTCAAGAGAAATTTTTTAATTGAACAGAAATTACAATATATAAGTGGGCTCTATATTATTACAAATATTTTTACTGATCATAATTGATGATATTGATCACATCTGAAAATAATTTCAAATAAACATCATAATTGATGGCAAAATTAATTAAACAGGTACAATACCATAATTGATTAAACTCAATTATATACAACGCATTCAAAAGGCTCAGAGGTTTTTTTTTTTTTTTTTTTTTCCTTTTTCTGGTCAATTATTTCAAATGCAAATTATGAAGCTGGTTTGGGGCATATGATTAAAATCTCCACACGTGACCAAGATCTAACCCAAACGTAAACATAAGGCACATGAATATGTATGATTTGAATTTTCCCGCTCAATTCTATGTTAGTTTGATTTATACGATGGGGTTATAATGTAGGGACATTTAATGTTTTATTTATTATCATGTCCAAAATGATTCAAGCCATGCCAATTTTTTTGTGTATTTGGACAGCATCCAAAATCATATCATGCCACCACGTGACTTTGTACTCCATCCATTAATTTCACCTCCCTAATTTTAAAACATTTCTCACCATCTCTAGCTATATACTGATGTATACGTGTGTATATATATACATTATTATTGTTATTGTTATTATTATATCTTACGACAATTTTTATATTGACTATTTTTAATTTGACCTGACTTTAATATGCGTTTGAAAGAGGAGATTCAAAATTTATAGTATTAATGATGGTTTGTGTGTGACATTAAATAAAATTATTCTCACTTATACTTTATCTGGACACTTATAATTATATATAAAGTGGCCCTTCTGAATTTCACTGATTTTCAGCAAGTTCCATTATTTTTTTTTCTTTTCAAATTAAAGAATTGTATTTATGAAATTGATGTTATTTTAATTTTAATCTCATAATTGGATTTCAAAGTGCTGGGAAACATTTTGTTTTGGAGTTCAGACCCTTGCATTTTTCTTTATTTCCAGGTTATACCCAGTGTGCTACGGTCACACTTTTGTCTTGCAACCTTTTTAATTATTCCATTGTTTTGCCTGTTTAATTAATTATTTATCGTGGCCACATGTCGGCCATATCTTATCCACATTGGACATTAAACCTTAAATTATCTCTCTCTGCATGCACGATACCACAGACCTTTTCTTATTATCCCCATTATTTTAATCTTTTGAATATATATTATATCACCCCAAGACTTTTTTTTTTTTTTTTTTTAGGAAAAGAAAAAAAGAAACCTAAACGACATAAGTGAAGGTGGAAAAGTTTAAATTTGCCACGGGAATTTTAAATTTAATGAAAAGTTTGCCCATAAACTATCATCAGAAGGTTATCTTTTTTTAAATTTAAATAAACTATTAAGCTACTGAACTTTATAATGTATAATATGTAGTATAAAAATATCTAAAATTACACAATAGAGTGTTGAACTAAATTTCAAAAACAAAACAATATTTTATTTTTCAAGACATTTTATTGGAGATTTTCAATGTTGTATCCATTGATTCAATTCTTTGTGTCTATTTTATGGTAGCGATGATTTGAAAGAAACAACTGTCTACCTCATTCCTCTTTGAGAAGATATCATTATGATCATCTTTAATTCAATTGGTAAAACAAATAGCTTTTATTAAAAAAAAAAGGGTTATATATTTACATATATAACCTTACATAAACCAAAAGTATGAACATTTTGAAATTCGTTGCTCATATTGCAAAGGTAACCCTCACAAGAAAACAATCTATACAAAGGTGGTCCAAGAATCTCTCTCTCTCTCTCTCGCACACAGAGTCTGAAGTTGTCAGCATTTGTATTTAGGATATGTATAAATTTACAGTGTTTTACGACTTTCGGTTGGCTTGAAAAGGCACAATAATAATTTAATTATGTGAGGATGATCTCATCTTTTAATGATTGTCTCTTTCCTATTACTTTTTTTCCCTCACATCCTCCCAACAAAATCTATTGAACTTCGTTGCCTTTCTTATTTTCTTATTTTCTTTTTAATTTTCTTATTATTATAATAATCTCCTCGCACTACCCACCACACACAACACACAGTTACCCATTTTTATTTCAAATATATCATTTATATTATCAACATTTCAATTATCGTATGAACAAAATAAAAACGAATTGGATCAATAAAACAGTACTTTAAAATATTAATTTACACTAAATTTTATGTTATAGGATATAAATATTTTCCTCTCCATTGCTACTCTACTACATAAATAGCATCTCTTCTTTTTTCTTTTTTTTTTTTTTCTTTTGTAATTTTTGGGAATTTCACAGAGGAAATAAAAAAAATTTGTACATAGAAGGAGAAATGGGATTCCTCTGCCAAAAAAAAAATACTGCCTTTTCAGAAGCGAAAAATCGGAGTGTTTGTCTGGTGGGTCAACATTCCACGTGTAATTCCAACGCTGCATCTTTACCCCAGCTATGTGGGTCCCAAGCTTCCAAGTGGCATCTCCCACGTGATTATCCTGCCATCTCTGTCTCAACAAAACGCACCGTTTCTTTCAAAAGTTCCTCAACGATCCACTCCTCAATCTCTTTCACCATCCCCTCACTTTCGTCCTCAAATCCAATTCCCAAAATGTCCAAATCTTTTTCAATTATTCCATCTATGTCCTCCAATACCTCACACTTGGTACGTGGCAACTTTCTTACTTTCTCACACAATTTCTCCACCATATCCGGCCACCGCTCCGCCGACTCCGGGCACCGGTATGGTTTAACTTCGAGGTATGGCTTCAACAACTCTTCCACCAAGTGGCAGAGTAATTTTCTATGGGAAATTGAAACATTATAATTATGGGCATTGTTGTAATTTAAATTTTCAAGGAAGACGGAGGAGTACACTGTAGGGGAAGTAGTAGTACTACGGCGGAGGAGTATTTGTCTGACGTAATCCAGCTCTGCCGTGATCTCACGGTTGTCACTACAATTTGCGGCAGCGGCCGTGGCGGCGATGGTGGTTGTGATGTGATGTTTGGGGTTGTTGCCGTCTTTATTGGTTGGCAATTGGATGAGGTGTTGGTGGTTATTTGATTGCAAGTATCGTTTTGATTCTTTATCGCCTGTCTCATCCGTACATTGATTTCGTTTGCACGGTGGCTGTAGACCCAACAGAAAAAAGAACAAGATAACAAATTAAAAATTAAATTACTTTGTTATCATCTCTAACAAAATAATATCTAAGGAATATGAAGTTTCATATCATTTTTTAATGATGTAGATATTAAGTGATAATTTTCTTTTTTTGGTGATAAAATCAAAATAGAAATGGGAGGATTCAAATATAAACTTCTTTAAACATTAAAAAGCTAAAGTTAGAATTTAACTAATTTGAAAAAGAAATGATAGAGTGGAACATGTCACCACACATGCATAAGGATATGAAAAAAGGGGGAAAAAAGTGTTGTAAAGCTACTCTACACCTGTGTGGTCCAAATAATTGTCCAATAATAAAAATTTATCATGTAACATATTTTAGAAAATATATATTTGTAACTTTTTTAATTAAGATACATGAAAAGTCTTATTACTGTTTTTTTTTTTTTTTTAATAGAAAATTGAGATGAAGCAAATAAATAGAAAAAGAAAAATAAAATAAAATAAAATGTACCTGCATAGAAGATGGTTTGATGGGAGAGGAAAATGGAGGGTGTTTGTTGATGAGGATAGTAGTGGGAACAGAACCGAAGTTGAAAAGCTGATTAGACAATGGAGTTTTCTTAAGAGGAGCATCAATGGCGGCTTTTGTGATTCGGGAAGGAACTACAAATGGCTCCTCTCGCTTATTACCCTTTTTCAACGCCGCCACCCTTGTTGCACTCTTCACGCCCTTCTGCTTCTTCGGCTTCGTCGTGCCTAAACTCACTTCTTTAATGCCTTCAACTTTTTGAGTGTGTAATTTGTTGAAATTATTCTTCGGCTCCAATACTCTCTGTCTGGGAGATACTGAAGAAGATGATAATGACGAGAGCTTTTTGGGTTTGGTATGTTTAATGATATCTTGATCTCTTCTTGTATTGTAATTATAATTGGTAATATCGTTGAGACCAGCTTTTCTACTAACACTTTCTTTGATTTGCTTCACAATCTCTTTAGCATAATGGGTTGGACTTGGACTTGGACTTGGATTTGTATTTGCGTTATTCTCTTTATTATCGTAATTGGGGATTTGAAGTGAGAGACGGTGGTGATAATTATCCACATTTGATTTCCTTTCACAAGATGTTCTTGGAGTTTCTGGCAAAGAACGAGACCCGCCTCTTTTTTTGGCTTTTGAATAACCATTTCTGGGTGTGGTTGAGGGAGAGTTGGATTCAGGAAGAATATCCAAACCCATTAATCTCGCTACTAAAGTTGGCGTTTTGGTGCTCGGAGAGTCGTTCCCCGCCGACAAATTATTGGCTATTCCGTTACTTTTGGTTTTGATCTGAACAATACCCTTCTGCAACAACCACATAGAATTATTTATTGTATAAGCTATAGCAATGTATAAATTTTCTTGGAAACAATCAAATAATTAATACTTACTGGGAAACGTAGGGTGTCTTCTTTTTGTTTTGGAGTCGTCTTCGTACATGGTAATGGAGAAATATCTAATTCTTCTTCCTCTGATTCCAAACTGTTTCGTGGTGCTTCAGTGCCTGAAATTTTTGGCAAACACCCATTACACAAAATTTGATTTTCAAGCAAACCCATAATTCAAAATTCGATCTTTTGATAAGGGGAATTAAAAAAAACAAACAGAAAAAAGAAAGAACCTTTAGAAATATGGTCGTCAGGCGGTGGGTTGATAGAGACAGAGGATTGAGAAGGGAGGTGATTCAAAGGATGAAAATCAAAGAGCTGAAAAACAGCACACATACAGCCAGCAGAGGTAGAAGAAGAAGAAGCTTCATTATCCAAATCATTTTTAACTACTCTTTTAGTAGAAACTGAGGGTGTTTTTTTAGTTGCTTGTCCGCCCCAATACCTTTGCTTCCCCATAATCGGCAAACTCCACTCTCTGCTCTTTCAATTTTTGAGTAAACAGAAAGAAAGAAAGATTGTTTGTTATATAGAAAAAAAAAAAAGAAAAAAAGAAAAAGGAAAAATGTCAGAAAGAGAGATTCTGTGCAGGGGAAGCGAAAAAAGCGGATCAAATGAAGCATATTTATATAAGGCAGTAACATTAGAATTCAGGAATTTAAGTACACCCAGAAGTATGATCTGTTGTTGTTCTCAGTACTCTCTAAATTTATCTCCCCTTTTCCGTGTTACTTTTTTTACACTCACTCCCAAGTTTTACCGCACCCAAACCCCAAAAAAAACCATAAACCTTTTTCTTTTTCTTTTTTTCTGAATTTAATTCTTCTTTTTTTTAAAAAAAATAATGTCTAGGGAATTGAAATGGCCGAAGGGAATAAGTAAAATAGGATGGTGAACATACACTTGGTTGGCTTTGCAGTCTGCAGAGGTGGGCCGGGAAGCTAAAGCTTTATATAATAATGTTATGGTTTTTGTTTTTGGATCATAAATATTTTATTCAATTTCAGGCCTCCAACGTCTCTTATTTTCATGTGACATTAACATCTTCAATTCCTTAACTAACTAAAAAATTGATCGTATATAATATCCTATCTAAAATTTCAAAACATCTTCAATACCAATCTCATCCGTTTTTTATTTTCCTAACTCTTGGAGATGCATCCTCTCATTTATTTTAATGATATAATTTAAACTTTAAAGACAAATTTTAATTAAATTGTTTGTTGATGAATCAAATTAATTAAGTACAAAGTTGATAATATATTATCGTTTTTTTTCTTTAGGTAAAGATTTGAATATGAATGCAAACCTTCCATTTTCAAAGATACGATAGAAGATGGTTAAATGATATAGGAATTAACCTATTAATTAGCTGATTTGTTGTTATCTTAGTGTAATAATGCCAAGTATTTAATTATGTCGTGATGGAAGTGGCCAAGCAGGTAAAGGAAAAATTAGTTGGTCCTGGTTGGGCGTTTAAATTAATTATTATTGTATTTTAGCTTGAAGTTGCAATTGAATTTGAATCTTTGTAAAGAAAATATCCATCTCTAGGATCTACATTTTGAGGATAAATTGATATGCCAAGGATTTGGAATCTCATCCAACCTCCAATAACTTTGAATTCCAAGGATGAGACTATGAGATTTTTTTTTTTTTTTTTTTTTTAAAAAATTATTTGTTTCCTTAGTTTGTTGTTTTTCATTGTTAGGTACATAGATCGGACCTACCATAATTAATTCAAGTACATCTATATATTCGGTATATAATCATTATTATGCTTTTAGAAAAATAATCACGCACTCAAATTCTAATTACTCAAGTTGTCTAAATGATTTCAGTTTTATATATATTACTCTATAATCATACGCAATATTTGGTTATTTATTGATCAGAACATAAAAGAAATTCAACCAAAAAAATGATGTTAGAATTGAATTGTAATTAATTTGCAAAAAAAAAAATCAAATTTACCAATTCTAATTACAAGTGATTACATAAAATAATGAAAAATGGACCCTTTTATATGGTGGTAACAACCCAAAAAGTTGTTATAGAACTTTTGAGACTCTAAAGTTTTTTTTTTTTAATATTTTAAATCGTTTCATAAGTAACAGCAAAACTTTTTAAATCTTTTTCTTACATTTTGTTCACTCATTAGCAATTATGGTTGCATTTAAAATTTTATTCCTTTTTAGTTAAATTTTTTTTAGTACAAATTTATTTTATACTAATCAAACTTTTCGGTTAAGGTTACTATTTCCAAGAAAAAAAAATAGAAAAATCTAAAATATTGTTTCAAATAGTTAGCTATTTCAAATTTCTACCATGTTTATGAATAATAACTTATACAAATGTGGCATATCTTAGCAAACAAGAGGTCTTTCAAATATGGCACTACTATTGTACTATTAAATATGTCTTAATCCTGTTTTCGAAAAGATAAAGTGGCAAAATTATATATTATTTCCATTACTTTTATCGCTCTCCGATGATAAATTTATTTCTTAATCTTTATTTGTTCATAATAAGTTTAAAATAATTTTGATAAATTGTTTTTTAAAAAATAATCTCCATACATTTTTTAATAATAAATTTCAAACTATTTTTATTTATCTAAAATAAATTATTCTTATTAATAGCACTTGAATAGCTCACTTATTATTGATAATTAATTTTTTTAATGACATTCTTTGTAAATAAATTTTAGAAAAACATAATAGACTTATATAAAAAAAAAAAAAAAAAACATTCCTTTTTATTAGTGGGTATGATAGATATAGTAATAAGTGTTCCAATCATGTATAGTTTAGAAAGGAATGGAATCAATTTGACAGTAAAGTTAGAGAAAGGGAAAAAGCAAAAGCTTTTTGTGTTGCATCCATACAAGATTTTATGAGAAAAGGTATGAAAAGATTAAATGAAAGTATATGATAAAGATAGTAAAAAGTATATGATTTAAAAGGGGGAAAGGAATAATATATAAAAATATATATGTTATAGTGTGGGAAAGGAAATGCATGTGAAGAGTAGGGTAGGAAGGGAATTGTTTGGATATGAGACATGAGTAAGCAGAAAGAGGGATATTAAGGACAGTGTAAACCTGTAAAGTGCTCAGTTTTGGATCCCACTTTCAAACACATATACATATCTCATTGCATTGGACCACACACAAACTGATGAGTGAAGCTAAGAATTAGCATCGTTCAGGAGTTGGTTTTTTTTATCAAACCATCGTTGATTCGACTATGGTTAGTTTAGTAAATATTCAAATCGACCTTAACTGTTGATGAGTAAAAGTCAATTGGTCGGTCGGTTTTATTCTTTAAAATTTTTTGAAAATTTTTTATTTGGAATTTTTCCAAACCGACACCGACCGACTGACTTTGGTTCAATCGGTAGATTCGATTTTTTGGTCTTTCATGCTCATCCCTAAGTGAAGGTAAAGTTAATATTATATCATCTAACATATTTATAGGATCCATGTCCAACTCTCCTAACCATCATTTTTAGACTTTAGAGTATAGAGAGATATTTAGTTTTATGTAATAATATATTGTTGAGAAAAACTTACTCAAATGAAGACATTTAGTGAATAAAAAAATAACAAAGATTAATTAGCTAGCAACTAAGAAAAAAAAAACATGTTCAAAGACTCGGAGGGGAATATATATTTGTAGTAAGAAAATTGTATGTAAATATAATTTATAAGTGATTAAGAATAAATATTAATCTATCAAAACTTCTTTTTTAACTTTAAGAAGTGTTTTAAAATTATTTAAGCTTTCATTTCATACATATAGGGAAAAGAATTGATTTTTTTTTTTTTAAAAAAAACACTTTAATGTTACTTTCACCAGAAAAAAGATTTTTTTTTTTTTTTTTTTTTTAATTTGTGTTTGTATAAGAAAATATTATAAAGAAATTCAAAAGTTCTTTACAAAATCGCTTTAATATGTCTTTTTCAGAAGGACTTATAAAGAAAGTATCTCATTCACAGATACTCCCAAAGGGAGTCTAAATTACCATATTTCGTTATTATTATATCAATTCAATGATCTATATATATTATACGGTGCATAAAATATTCCCTTTTTTTTTTTTATTATTATTGGAAACTTTCTCTAGAAATAATTTTCAATTCCTCCCAACTATTTTAGATTCCAATTTGTCGAATTGTTATTATAATTATTTTTAATTAGAGCCCTTAGTCCGCATGTTATTTGCATACTCGTCCAATAATATGAACAAAGTGAAATGCTAAAAAGACAACAAAGAAGGTATTTTTGATAAATCTTAGGTTAAAAAAAAATAAAGAAAATTGTTGTGCACATTATTCTAGGACAATGTGATGTTTCAGATTCAGTTTTTGGGGAAAACTTTGCAGATTCCCTGCTTACAAATTAATAATATTCCCTGCCTCATAAAAAATTAATAATAATACTACTGCAATATTAACGGAGAGAGAGAGATAGACAGATAGAGAGATAAGAAATTTGAAATTCAAAAGTTTGTAAAGTTAAGAGGAAAGGGTGTGGAGACATTATTTGAGTGGTGGACATATGATTATGGTGAATTGCAGTGATGCCATTGTTTTTATGCATATCCTGCTTCCTGCCTCTAAATAGCATTCAGACAAACACTAACTAAACCCACACACATCCTCATGTCCCCTAAAATCATACTTTCCCTTTTCTTTTTTCACTTCATATCTCGTCAGCAATCGTTCTTATTGCAAGCTCCTTATCAGTTTGACCTTTGATCCATTTTTTCTAATCCTCACACTAATGTGGTGTCGAGCCTACCACATTTTGATGTCTAAATTATTATAGAAAGTGTATAATTCAACCTAAGTATAAGATCTTTTTTAGAGATTATTTTCTCTCTCCTCCCCCTTTGGAGTCTTTGAAATTGAGCTTTTTATAAATCCTTTCTCTGTCCTCTCCTCTTATCACACATAACGTCGATGGTGTCAAGGTGATTGCAGGACTCGAGGTTGTCCTCCATCTGACACTTGCCTATGGTTACATGTAACGTGCTAATGATGTTAGAGAGATTGTGGATCTTGAGGTTGCAGGATGCCAACATTGAGCTCGTCTAGTCAACTCAGAGTATTAAGCTTGGCTCAATTATTCTTTGAGCCAATTTGGTAGCCCAGAACACGAGACTCTAATTTTTCTCTCTTAGAATGTCCGTTAATCCATGTTGCCTCTTGGTTTCACTTGTACTTTCGCCCACCCATGGACTTTGGACTTTGTTTGGACCACAACATCTTCTAATATAATTTTCTCAAACTACATTGATCTCTGATTTACATAAATGTGAAGAAATATAGGTACGTTTATTATATTGAAGTAGTAATGAAATTTAAAAATTTCACTCTCCAACATGATGCACAAGGCCACAAAATTGCTACTATTGGAGAAGTGATATACATGAGAGAAATGGTAGGGGAGGCCCCTCCTTGTTCCATAACCTTATTCAATCATACCAATTTAGCATTATTAAGAGAGAGAGATGGGTTTTCCCTTTCTCCATTATTAATATTCTTCTTCTATTGTCAGCAACCCTTTGGATATATAGAATAGAGGAGAATGCCAAGTTTGATCTTGAATTCTTAAATAAAACACAATGATTGATGTTTGAATGCAATATTTTCTTTTTCTAACTTTAAAAGAAGTTTCATTTTGTTTTGCTCTCTCTCTCTCTCTTCCAAACACATTGATTATTCAACCCTTGTTGGCCGCACAAACCGGTGCCAGTCTATTCTATACGGTAAAATTTTCCAAGCCCTATAAAGGCCCAAATACATCATTTTTTTTTTAAAAGTTCTCTAATACAACTAATCTTAAATGCTAAATCCATTAATTTAAAAACAAAAGACATAGCTCCTTACAGACTATATACCAAGTAATTGACATCAGATTGCATTTCTAAAGAAACAGCTGCATAAATCACAAATATTATTGCAATTTCTAAATTTCAGTTTTCAACAACCTAATCAAGAAAAAAGAAAGAACTACCATCCTTGGACATTCTTATGTCTTATTAATCTTTGGTCTATTTGATATTTTTTAAAACTTATGGACTCATCAAACATGAAATTGATAGTTTTTTTCTTTTTTAAGTACAATGGACCAACGAGGATATCTTAACAAAAAAAATTTTAGTTGGTAACACATAATAAATATTAGTTGAACTATGCTTGCTTTAGGTGAAAACTTAATGTTCTAATACAAATAAAATTCAATTTATATTTGATAGATTTGTTAATTGAAGAATATATATACTAAAGTCACCAGAATACATTTAAAATTTTCTAGAAACTATTAAACATGAAATTAAAATTTCAAAAACTTGTTTCAAATATGAAAGTTTTAATAATAATCATAATAATAATAATAAAAGTTGGAACAGAATATTACATCAATTTGGCAGATGTTTATTAGTTTCATGAACTATTAAAAATCGAATTACAAGGGAAATATATAATGAATTATAATATATATATATATATATATATATATATATATAATAAAGCTTTTTTGTGTTTGGGTAACGTTGAATATATATATATGTCATCCACGTACGATCAAATTGACAATTGGGTGTTGACTACCGAAGTTGGGCTCCTCCGGCAGCCGTGCATAGCGGCGGCACCGTGAGCTGTAACCTGCGAGTACATAGTGAAAATTAAAGTTATTGGTTTGAAGTAAAATAACGACACAGTTACAAATATAGACATTAGACTCAAAATATTAACAAATATACATAATATAAAAAAAATTACAAATATGATCAAATTTAAATAGTCTATCAATGATAAACCATATTATTGATAGGAATCTATCGATGATAAACCATATCACTAGTAAAAGTCTATCAATGATATAAGTCATCACTGATAGACTTGAGAGTTTATCAAAAATAGAAGTCTATCGTCGATAGACTAGTTTATGTTTACAATTTCTTTTAAATTATATTATACACTAAATTATTATTCTTAAAAATGCTACCAATCTAATTGTTAATAATGAGTTTAAACGTAAAGAGAAGGTAGCATGCAAGAAACTCTTTTGACTCCTTTAACTGCAGCTAACGACCAAATTAACAACAAAAAGAAAAGAAAA
This sequence comes from Benincasa hispida, assembly GCF_009727055.1. Lineage (NCBI taxonomy): Eukaryota > Viridiplantae > Streptophyta > Magnoliopsida > Cucurbitales > Cucurbitaceae > Benincasa > Benincasa hispida. The sequence continues at coordinate 27,889,293 of NC_052349.1, read as the reverse complement.
CCGACAATTTTTTATTTTGTTTCTTTCTTTCAATGATTTTGTTCACTGGTTATTACATGCATATTTCATTTTTATCGAGTAAAAATTTATTATTTTTCTGTGATAAGTAGAACCTTATTTTGAACTTTGAATGACCAATAAGAATACAATTAAGTATAATAAAGAATTTTCTAAAAACTTCTTTTCTTCATCTAAACTCTCTAGGTTATGTTTCTTCTCACTAAAATTTCTTTTGACGAAGAGATTTCATGGACAGAAATTTCTTGTGATTGGATACTATAACTTAATATTTGGGAAAAAAATTAAAGAAAAATAAATAAATAATTGAATGAGATCCCATTCTTAAATATTAAATTTATAGACTAAAATATTAAAATAAAAAATTTCATGTGTATAAATGTATCTCGAAGATCTTAGCTGAGAGATTGCGGTTGTGGTTGCCTGATTTCATCAGTGATAATCAGTCTGCGTTTGTTCCGGATAGGTCGATTTTCGATAATATTTTATTGTGCCAGGAACTCGTAGGGAGCTATAAGGAGGGCAAAGGGAAGTCGCATTGTGTGTTAAAGGTAGACCTTCAGAAGGCATACGATTCGGTGAATTGAGATTTTTTGTTTGGTATGTTGTTGTTTATAGGTACGCCCCTTTAGTTTGTTAGTTAGGTGAGGGCTTGTGTTACTTCACCTAAGTTCTCTGTGATGATTAATGGTTCGCTTGAAGGGTTTTTTCCTGGTAGGAAAAGGTTGAGGCAGGGGGATCCATTGTCTCCTTTTTTGTTTGTGATGGTGATGGAGGTCTTGTCTAGGTTGAACCTCCTGTATGGTTTAGGTTCCATGACTGGTGTGAGCGTTTAGGTCTAACTCATTTGGTTTTTACAGACGATTTGATAATTTTCTGTGCAGCTGAGAGAGATTCTTTGGAATTTGTGAGGTAGGTATTGTAAGAGTTTGCAGAACTGTTTGGGTTAGTTGCAAATGTTGGGAAGAGTTCCATGTTTGTTGCAAGTATGGAGTCTGGGGAGACGGAGGAACTAGCTGCATATATGGGTGTCTCTCTTGGTTCGTTGCCTGTTAGATATCTGTGTTTACCTTTATCGGTGAATCAGTTGAGGGCTGTGGATTGTGCGCCTTTGATACAGAGGATTACAACTTGTATTAGAAGCTGGATAGCGAGGTCCCTCTCATTTGTTGGGAGATTGTAGCTTGTTAGGTATGTTTTACAGTCCTTTCAGGTTTTTTGGTGCAGCATCTTCGTGTTACCTGCGTGTGTAACTCATGAGGTTGATCGTCTGTTACGAAGTTATTTATGGAAGGATAATGTGGTGAGTCGGGGTGGTGCACGGGTGGCGTGGGATGAGGAGGGGGGAGGGTTGGGTGTGAAGCATATGGTCTCTTGGCACCAGGTTGCTATTATGAAGCTGCTCTCGCTTCTCTTAATTAAATCGGGGTCACTATGAGTGGCATGGGTGGAGGTGTATGTTTTGTGCAGGCGATCGTTGTGGGCTGTTCGGAATGAGGTTGGGAAATCTTTGTGCTTGAGGGCTATCTTGCAAAGTAGAGATAGATTCAAACATTTTATTCGTTTGATGATCGGCGATAGACGATCTTGTTTTATTTGGTGGGATCCTTGGCTGCCGGAGGGAGTAATTTTGGATCCATACAGGTCTAAGGTGGTTCATGATGCAAGGAGTAGTTTGGAAACGCGGTTGTCGGAGTTCATGAGTGGCGAGGGAGGTTGGAAGTGGCCTACAGTGTCTTAAGAGCTACTTGAGATCTGGGGTCTTATCTAGGTAATGGGGCCTAGGGTGAGGGGAGAGGATTATTGGGTGTGGGTGTCGGATGCTAGTGGTCGATTTTCTATCGCTAGTGCTTGGGAGATATACGTCCTCGTCGTCCTAGGTGTCTTAGGCTGGTACTTTGTGGGCGAGAGGTGGTATCTCGCACGACTCCTTCTGTGTGTGGTTAACAGTGAGGGATAGGTTGGATATGCGAGATTGGTTGAGGAGTTGGGGTGTGTTGTTGGGGGGTCGAGGAGGGGGGTGTCTTTTGTGTGGGAGAGGTGTGGAGTCGCGAGATCATTTATTTTTTGAGTGTGGGTTTGGGAAAGAGGTGTGGTCTAGTATGTTGCATTAACTGGGTTCGACGCATCGGGTGGCTGGTTGGGATGTAGAGTTGAGTTAGTTGTGTCGAGTGGGGTCGGGTAAGGGGGTGCATAGTAAGTTGTTACGTGTTTTGTTGTGTGTTCATATACTACATCTAGTAGAAGCGTAATCAACGACTGCATGGAAGTCGACCAAGGTCAGTGTTTGCTCTAGTTCACCTTATGGTTTTATAGTTCGTGCTCGTGCTACTTCCTGGTGAGTTAACATTCTTGATCTTATCTAGTATGTATATGGATATTTTTTCTTTTGAACTTCACGTTGTTCTCTATTTTGTTGTAGCCCCTTCTTTGTGGGGTTTTGGGCTCTTCTCTGCCTTTCTTCCTGGTGGTTGGCGGGTTTTCGTTTTTGTGTTGGTTTTGTTCTGGTTTTATCTTGTTGTCTTTGTTTTGGTTTTCTTGCTCTGTCTTTGATTGTGCTTTGTTGCTTTGATGCCTTGATCCCGAGTTGTGAGATCCCCTTATTGTTGTATAATAATATCACATATTCTAAAAAAAAAAATTATAGACTAAAACTCAATGGTTTTGAATATTAATTAAAGCTCTGTTTAAAAAATTAAAAATGTGACCGTTGAGGGACAAGCGCTGGACAAGTTCTGGATGCATATAAGAGTTAAATACTTTCATTCAGATTATCTCATTTTTTTTAATGCAGAAACAGAGAATATATGTAGATTCTTCAAGATGAGTTTAAATTATAGTTCCACTTCCAACCCAACTCCAATCTTTTTTCCAATTATTTGCAAATGTATGATTTTTTTTGTTTAAAAAATGAAAAATAAATGTTTAATCCTTTTTAACAGATCTATACAAGTTAACTTAATTATTAAATGTTCAAGGGAAACATTTGATCGTCTCTTGTTTCAAAATTTTTATTTCATTTTTCAATTGAAACTATTGGATAAGAGTTTTACGGTTTCTTTTTATTCTTTTTTATTTCAATTATTTCAAATCACAAAATTATTAAAAATATTTACAAAATATAACAAAATTTCATAATAATGATAGATACACTTCTACCAACATCTATTATTATCAATATTTATCATTGATAGATTATGAAATTTTACTATATTTTGTATATATTTTAATTCATTTTTCTATATTTGAAAACAATCCTCTCTTATTTGACGTTCTCTACAATTTAAAAAATATATACTTTAGGGTGAAAATAAGTTCATAAAATTAAATAATAAAAACTATATTTAATTTATTTTTAGATATTTATTATACTTTTGAATACTAAAATAAATTATAAAATAATATTTTTAATTTTTAATTAGGATTAAGAAGAAATTAGATTAAAAAACAGGAGACTTTGTTTTTTTATTTATATTTTTTCCTGAAAATTCCAGTACAATTGTAAATTCGTTTAGAAAAATGAAAAACATTAAACATTCAGACCAAACATTGTAAACTTTGTTTGGAAACCATTTTCTTTTTTACTTTTAGTTATTGAAAATTAAATTTATTTCCTCTCTATTACTTAATGATTTGCATCTTTTTTATTTAAATTCTTAACCAAATTTTAAAAACAAAAATAAATTTTTAAAAATTATTTTTTATAGTTTTCAAAATCTTGCTGATTTTCTAAATCATTATAAAAAATAAATAACAAATAAATAAATTTGAAGATGGAAATGACAATCAAATAGTTATTGAACGAGACCGTAAACTCAGGAACACGGAAGCAAACAGGCTATCAAATACTAGCTTTCTTTGAGCTTTAAATCTTTAAACACGGTCTATTAAAAAATTATTAGAGTGTTGATTAATCAATTACTAATGAAAAAAATAAAACAGGAGGTGGAGGCAGAAATATTAAATTTGTTAAGGACGGATAATAACTTACATTTATTTTCTATACTTTTCAATGTACCTTTGTTTTATAGCTGCATCTAAATGAAACGAATGAATAAACAAGAAAGTATTTTGCTTAAAAATCCTTCCAAATTAAAGGTGAGGGATGGGCTTCTATACACCTATATTTTCACCTCTATGATCTCTGCCAAAATTTAAAAACTATGTTTATGATTTCTTTCTAAATTCCACCTTAACTTTTATAGCTTACAAATTTTTTCCACCATGTAATAAATGATTAGGAAAATGCAGCATAACTCAACTTAACGTACAGAAATTATAACAGAGCACACAAAATTTTATATATATATATATAAAGAAAAAAAGAAAAAAAAAAAAAAAAAGAACAAGCTCGAAAGAGTTATTCACCTTTAAAGACAATTTCTTCTTTTCTTCGGAAAGTAGTCTTTCCTGAATTGGACATAAAATAAGTGTTGGATCTTAAAATAATAATGAAATTAGCAAAATGATTAGGTTTTAAGACATTTCGAACTGAATTAATTACCTTTTCTTGTAGTTGTTGAAGCTGCTCCTTGTATAGCTGAGCCTAGAACACAACATTTTCAAGTTTATGAGTTTTTTTTTTTTTTTTTTTTTTTTTTTTTTTGGTTTTTTATTTTTAAAAATTAAGTTTATAAACATTACTTTTGTCTCTAAATTTCTTTTTTTATTATCTACTTTTTACCAACGATTTAAAACTAAGCTAAATTTTGAAAAATAAAAAAATAGCTTTTAAAAACTTATTTTTATTTTTGGAATTTGACTAAGAATTCAATTATCATACTTAAGAAATATGAAAATAGTTGTAAGAAATGAGGAAGAAATAAATTGAATTTTGAAGAATAAAAAAAAAAAACGAAATGGTTACTAAACTGGACCAATGTTTTTCAACCATGTTTGATTAATAATGAAGGAAAAAAAATTGTAATCTAGGGGCAATAGTAGTTTGAGAAATTACTAGCTGTTTAGTGCTAAATCAAATATTTATCTATTTAATACTAAATCTTAGTGTCTAATACGTATCCACCTTTCAATTCTGTATTTTGTGCATCCAAGTGAAATTTAAAATAAAAAAGTTTAAGAACTAAATTTATAATTTTGAAAAAATGAGAGACCAACGAGACAAACCTCAATTCACAGGGTTTATATTTATAATGAATTAAAAACGTATATTTATACCTTTCTGGCCCTAATTTGGAAGAGGCTTCGTTGAAGCTGAGCATCAAGTACTTGAAGTTCATCAAGGGAACAAGAATCCAGTCCATATCCCAATAGCTTCCTATATACATATATAGAAACATTATTCCATATTTGAAAAGAGATTAATTTAAATTATATGAAATGAATAAAAATTTACCTGTGAGAAAGTTGCAGTAACTCCATCTTCTTATTAATGCTTTCAGCTTCAACCCTTGACTGCTAAACGAAAATGGAGCATGAATGATGAATTCAAGCAACCAAAACCTTAGTCTTAACTAAGAACTGAGAAGCAAAAGTCTATGAAATAATAAGTTCAATCCAATACAAAGAATGATATGATTGGCTCAAGGTTATTCATTTATTTTATATCACTTTGCTTTCGATTGTTTTGTGATACTTATTTACTTATTTATTTCTATCATAAAGTGAATGAGCAACTTTGAAAATATATTTTTTGTCTTTTAGTTTTTAGTTTGTTTTCCATTTTTTGCCTCAAGATTCTAAACATTGCTCTTTTAACTTCAAATTCTGAGTTTAGTTTCATTTGGTCAGTGTTATATATTATTACCCTTGACTTTTGAGTATAATTTTTCACCTTATTATTTAGGTTGATTTTCTATTTATTAATTTTAAAAGTTAAACTAAAACCTCAAGAATAGAATGGTAAGATTTAAAAATATTGAGATGTTGGTTTTATGACATGATGAGAATGTTATGAATGTATCAACCTAGTCGAGATATCCAAATGTACCTCTCGATCTCTTATTCTTTAGTCTATTATTAAAAAAACATAGAGATTAAATCGAAACTAAACTAAAAAATAAAAGAAGAGAAAATGTAATATTTTAAAATCCAAAAACTAAATCAAAGTTATGAAAGAAGAAAATATGATGGGAGTAAGGTGAATGATTTGTGAGGAAGAAGATGTTCATAGTTTGGTTTTGTTTTGATGGGGAAGAAACCTGTAATTGAAGTTGTCTATCAAATTTGGTATTGTTTTTGGCATCTCTTGCACATTTGCGATAGCGCTCCACAATCCTTGGCATCCTGAAACAATAGTATAAACCAAAACCACAACACATTCATTTGCAGCTTATATGTTCATATACAATTCAAAATATGTACTTCCGAATAAGTTTTAACATTGTATTTGAAACAACTTATTTTTAAGAGCTATATATATATATATATTAGTATTTTTCATCCTTATCCTTATTGCACAACACTATTCACTCTGTCCATTCATTTTCAACATCACTCGTACTTGAAAAAGGGGGGGAAAAAAAGAGGTTAAGTATTCATCCCCTTGCACCAATTCATTTCATCTCCTACAGTGTATAGTACTACCCACTTCACTATTCACTCCTCATTTTTATTTCTTCGTCTCTATCCCTATACAGTTTTACTTACCTACAAACTCTATTATGCTTATATTTACTCTACAATTCAATATATATATATACACACACACATTTTAAGCTAATGGATGAATACAAATTTCATATTATATCATCCAACAATTATAGCAACATAAAATTTAATTTATATGCAGAATACATGATTTTTTACTTCAAGAACTCTATACAAGTTAGGAAGCACTCGTTCGGTAATATTCTAATTTCTTATTTGGAGTTTACTCTTTTGAAAAAATAGATAGAACCACATTTGGAAACTGTTTATTGTTTAATTTTTTGCTCTTACTTTCTTTTATTTATGTGTATGTATGAGCATACTGCATACATAAACTGATTGATATCTTTTTTTCCTCCTCTTTTTCCCTTGAGAAACTGTTTGATATCTTTCTAATTTCTTGTTCTCCAACCTTCTATGTTCAGAAAGAAAATAGATGTTTTATTTGAAAATTATTTTTGTAAGTTTAATATTCGAAGTTTATATAATACTTTGTTTAAAAAAAATCTTAATAAATTTTTGTAAGTCAACTGTTATTAGATAATGCTTTTATTTATGTTATGTGAAAAATTTGAGCCGAGAACAACTAAACAAACCACTTCCATTTGTTATTTTAAAATGTTATTATTCACAATGTAAAAAAATAAGAAACAATAAAGATGAAGATTTTAAAAAAATATATGGTTAATAAAATTAAAATAGAAAAAGTGAACAATATAGATTCCAAGCATAGCTCATCCGTGGGGAATAAATCATCTAAAAATTTGATTCAATCTCTCAATTGTTTTACCAATTATGAATTTAAAAAACTTATGTTTTTCAAATTAACAATAATATTTAAAGTAATAAAAATAAACTGTATTTTATTTTAAATTTATTAAAATAAAATTAATTTTAAACTATCTAGAGTAAATATGATATTTAATTCTCAAGAATAGTATAGACATGCTAATTTATTTTTATTTTTTTGAAGCAAGCAAGACAATCAAGAACGAGAGTGATGACCAACACTAGAAAGACATTTATCCTCACTAAATAATATTTAGAAGAAGTGTCAAGGCTGTTAATTTATAGGCAACTATATTTTCTCTCTAGAAACTTTACAAAATAATAATAATAATAATAATAAACAGAAATATTCATAGAGCAAAAAGAAAACAATACATATAATATTCATTTTGAACTCATTTATATATTAGATAACATATTAACATGAGTTACATCTGAAAACCAATTGACAACGAAAGGAATAATCCATCTATCTTATCAAATTTGTAAGGTATCTAGACTTTTTCAATGTAAAATCTCCAAGATGGTGTCTCGTTTGGGTTCACCATGGATCCAAGAATCAATTAATTTTGAGGTAAAATCTCATATTATCTAATAATATAATATTTCAATAGTTTTAAAATAACCTATAAATGAAATTTAATTACAATTTATTCAAATAGAAATTATACAAACTATGTAAATTGGCTCTTTATGCAATTCTATGTTCTAATTCTTTTCCCAGTACTATATAATTAAGAGAACTTTTTACAAATAGAACAAATGTTAAATTATTTAAAAAATAGTAAAAAAAATAGTGATAGACTTTTATGAACTTTCTCTGGTTTAATTAAAATTTTGTTATTTTATATAAATAATTTTTCTTATTTTTCTATTTTTAAAAATCCTCTTATAAATTAACTTATTTTCTCATTGACTACTTAACCCAGTTCATACCAACAGAGAACGATTGTTTAGAATACAAAGTGGATCAATAAGTTCTTTTTATAAAGGTCTGAACCGTTCACATACCAAAAACAAACCAAAAAAAAAAAAAAAAAGAGAGAATTGCAAAAAATCAGAGCCAAAACTCAGATTACACAAACACAGGCTACATAACTCTCTCAAATCTACTTGCCTAAAAATAAAATAAAATAAAATCGACCTCCAAGCTTTTTTGTTTTTTTAATCAAGAAATTAAATGATAGAAAAGGATAAAGGGATCAGTTGCCACATACTTACCCAACTTAGCACCAATTACTACCTAAAAAGTTACCAAATAAGTCTCTTCATCAGAGATGGGGAAAATGATTAAAATTTCCGGAAAATCTTCAAAAAATCACAAAAAAAAAAAAAAAAAAAAAAGTACAACAACTTGAATAAAGTATAGCACAGGAAGTAGGTTTGATTCAGAGAGTGGAAAAAAGGGTGGATATATAATAGTTGCAGACCAAACCATTTATTCAAACTTAAAAAGGAAAAGAAATTGAAAACATACTCAGAGCTTGCAAATTCATAGAGACGGCCTTTTTGTGAGAAAATGATGACAGCAACTTCAGCATCACACAGCACAGATAGTTCATACGCCTTCTTCAATAGTCCATTTCGTCTCTTTGAGAACGTTACCTGCCGACTTGTCGCATTTTCTATCCGTTTCATTTCTACTTTTCCTCTCACCATTTTTTTCTATTCTTACTCACTTTCTTTTTTTTTTCTTTTTTCTTTTTTTTTTTTTCTTTTAAAGGGTTGTTCAGATCAGAGCCAAAATTTTAAAAAATGGGTGCTTCAATAATGGATTTATGTATATATCTTACAAAACAAACAAGGGAAGAAAGAGTTTTGAAAAAGTTTGAGAGAAAGAAAATAGCTTAAAAACCAAAAATAGCATAAAAAACTCAAAACCCAGAAACCCCAGAAAAAGAGAGTTTTTGTTTTTGGTTCAAAAATGGAAAAATAAAATAAAATAAAAAGGCCCCCCAAACACAAAAAGAAGTGATTTAGAGCCAAAAACAGAAGTGGGGAAAATGGTGAAAAACAGGTAGAAGAGATTTTAGAAGAAAAAGGAAATGGAAGAAATTTTAGAAACCCTATAAAGGGTTTTTAACACACACGGGAGGGATTGGTTGATTATTGAAATGTTGCATTCATCACTTCTTCTCCAGGACTCAATGCCCTTTTCATTATATTTCCTCTTTCATTTATACACTAATTTTTATTCCCTTTGTCCTCTAACATTTCCTCTAAACCACACATAAAAGGAACCAAACACATACCCTAAAAAAGAAATATAGATTATTAAATCAATAAATAAATAATATATTCTATGCTGATAAAAGAAAATGGTCATGGATTGTCAATCTAGAAATTCTATCCTTGCTTCACAATCTGTTTTTATATTTTCAAATTTAACGAGTTCGGTTAATATATGTTTGACAGACAATCTAAATTCTGTTTCAGAAAACTGTTTTTAGATTCTATGATCTAAACCATATAAATTCTGAAAACAACATTTTTATGTTTTCTTTGTATTCATAATTTGATTTTTACAATTTAAAATGCAGAATTATATTAAATAGAGATTAAAAAAATTAGAAATATAGTATGTCATGTCATAAACTCAATTCAGTTTTTTTAAAAAAATTAAAACATGTATTATATAATGTATTATAAATTAAATTAGGTTAAATTTCAAGTTTGGTTCCTATGGTTTGTATAAAGTTAAAAGTTAGTCTATGTGATTCTAAAATTTAGAATTTAGTTTTTATGGTTTGATAGTCTACATATGGTTTGTTAAATCCTCTCAAATAGTTACTATCATAGGGATTATTTATTATGAAGCTTTTATTAAACTACAGATGGTAAATTTTAAGTATAAACCATACTTAAATTTTAACTTACTTCAAACCACAGGGACCAAAATTTCATTTTTTTCCTATAAATTATATGATTTATAAAACATAATTATACAATTTTTTTTAATCTAAAACATATTCATAAATAATTAGTGGGTAACTACAACTAGTTTATAGTTGTTTAGATTAGAATTCAATTTTTTAATGTTGCTACCAAACCTATATTTGAAAACATAAAATACAACTTTGTTTTTGTTTGGTTCAAATCTTATTTTAGTCCCTAAACATTAAACAAGGTTCTATTTTAGTCTCTAAACCTTTAAAAATGTCTGTTATAGTCCCTAAATTTTGAATAATATTTTATTTTAATCTCTAGACTTTTAAAATTGTTAGTTTTAGTCTTTGAACTTCTAAAAAAATGTTTATTTTGGTTCATACTATATTAAGATTTTATTAACTCTTTAACAAAATGACGTGGTGATTTGAATTTTTGGATGCTAAAAAAATCTAAAGTTTTAATTTTGAATAAGGTGACAAAGCGAGTGAATTTAAAAGACAATTTTAGTTCAAATTTTTGGTTCTTCAGCCGGTTGATTGTCGACATTTTACTTCACCTTTATTTTGATCAATGCATCTAAAACATAGTCATCAAAAAATATAAGTCCCCTCAATTTTTATTGAAGAGTTAACATAATTTTAGTAGTAGGGACTAAAATAAACATTTTTTAAAAGTTTAGGGACCCAAACGAACATATTTTTTAAGTTTAAGAACTAATATAGAATAAGATTCAAAATTGAGGAACTAAAATAGGATTTAAATCTTTTTATTTAATTTCTTATTTTCAAATTTAAAAAATCATGTCTAATAACTCGTTGTCAAATTAGCAACATTTTTTGGGGTCAAAATTCTGTTTTAATTTATATGGTTAAAACATTACCCTTGACTAAGAAACCATATATTTTAATTCTTCACACACATACTATTTATGAAACAAAAGTTAATATTAAACTCTTTTTAGAGCTTTTATTCTTTTATTTGACTAACGTGACAAATTAGTAAAGTTTTCTTTTTTCTTTCTTACAAATTTGTCTAATCATTTATTATTAATTAAGAGATCAAATGTTCGAATCGTGATTCACCAACATGCAAGTTATATCTTACTAAATATATTGTTAACTTTTATTTCACTAACATGACTAATGTATAAATATAACGTAATACCCAAAAAAATTACAAAAAAAGGTATAACGTAATAAATTAACACTCTTTCTTCATTGCAAATGTTTTTGTTAAGGATGGTGGGCTTTTAGATATTTCAACAATAGTATGATATTGTTCACTTTGGACATATATCCTCATAGTTTTGCATTTGATTTCACTAAAAATGCCTCACATATCATTGGAGAATACTTGAGCGTAGTGCTAACTCAACCACAGAGTAATCTTAATTACATTTGAACGTGCTGCCCATTTGAAGGCTCAACCAACGAACAGATACTCAAAAGAATTTATAACGTAATAGATTAATACTCTTTCTTCATTGCAAATATTTTTGTTTGGAGACAATGGGCTTTCAAATATTTCTACAATAGACTACATCTTCTGAGGCTCCCACTTCTTTATTTGACATTCGAGTATGTTATTGTCTATTTTGGGTATACACACTTATGGCTTTGCATCTGATTTCACTCAAAAAAAGTTTCATATCATTGGAGATAGTTATTCTCTTTTATAAATTCATAATCATTCCCTTATTTAACCAATATAGGACTTTGATCTCTTTCCCATCTTTTTTTAAAGACAAATTTTGTATTGGAATTAATTGTTGGTTTATATCTGCAATATTACTCTTCTCCTCCAGACCTTCATGCATGTACTTTGAGCAATGAAGAAGTTGGCATAAACCCTAGCGAAGAAAAGAGTCTTTATTCCATTGTTACTTTTGTGTGGTCCAGCTGTTTTCCCCACTGACATTTCTTTATATCTAGCCTACGTGGCACCATTATCTATGCATATTTTTTTTAAAGAAAAATACGAGATTAAGTCATCAGAGAATCTCAACTAAGTTAACATCTTTTTAATATTCATCTATACAAATTCTTCTTAATTTTCCAAAACAATAAAAACAACAAGCTATTTAAAAAATTACTGTCATAATGTATAAAAATTTTGTTTGAGACATATATTGCAAACACTAGGTTTGACTATTTTCTTTTTTACATCTTATTTACAATCCAATACTTTATAAAAAATTATAAAATCTTGGTAAATGGCATTCCATATATGGTGTTAAGCCAACAAGTTTTTTTTTTTCGTTTATTATTAAAATTTAATAAATGACATTGATATGATTCATGAACTGATATGCTAACATTGTTTTTTGAAATAATAACTGAATTTTGTTTAGTTTATTAATGTATATTTGATAAATTTTATATTGCAAAATATTTTTTTTTTGAATAAATTATATTGCAATTTTAGTTTATAAACTTCAACGGCTTATTTATTTAGTCTTTGAATATTTGTCTCTCTCTCTCTCTCTCTGTTTTTTTTTCAACATTTTGCATATTTGTCTTTAGTGTTAAAATTTTATAAATATAATATTTCTATGATATCTTTTGGATAATTTTTCTCACCTAAACATATCTAAAAATACAATATTGGTAAAACGTTGACCATTTAAAGAAAAAAAGAATAAACTTGCATAAGACACCTATAATATTATTTCTGATTTAAGATTAATATAATATTATTTACTAAGTTATATAACATTGCATATCAATACGAAAAAGATTAAATATGAAACCTTAACGCATTAAATTTGTATAAATTTGAACCATAAAATTTGAATTTCAATAAGTATTAAAATTTTGACTTTAAAATTTAAAAAGTAAGGCAATTTTAACTGTTTAATAAATTTTTGCACTAAATATGGTAAAAATAGGAAGGCAAGTTTGTTTGAACGAAATACACCAAAAAAAACAAAAGAAGAAAGAAGAAAGAAGAAAGAAGAAAGAAAAAAAGAAAGAAAAAAGAGCTTTCAACGAAAAGTATGTGGGCCGGGCCTGCGTGCGTACGACGGAATTGAAGATGCAGTAAAGTTGGATAGCCGTACGAATGACGTGGACTGGAAACTAATCATATATCGACACGTCACATACGCTGTCAATTTATATATCGCTGTCTCGGTGAATGAGAAAACGACCACTTCACATGCCTCTCCTTTCCTCTACGGACTTAATTTCTTCTTGTTTTTTCTTTTTTGCTTTTCCTTTCTTTTTTCTTTCAACTTTTACTTTTTCTTTACTTTTATTTATTATTCCTAACAAAATAAATAATTATTTATCATCTCTTACATTGCACAACAGATAAATATTATATTCCGGTTTTGGCTATCACCGAGGCCAGGCTGCAACGTCTTGAAACTTTCAAAGTGCTATAACTGTAGAGTATGAAAATCTAATGCTCATTTATTTTGAATTCTTTTAACTTTTTTTTGTTCCTCACTTGGAAGTGCATTAATTAAGTTCATAACCTATATATTTATTATTTACAAAACTAGCAAAAATAGCAAAATTAGAATTCGACCCACATATAAAACATGTAACTGCAAATAGTCTCACTAGGTTGATATATATTTGATACACTACTGATTTAAGATGATATCAATCTAGGTGATCTAAGAAGATCCTATGTTTAAGCCACTGCAATATTGCAAACTTGATAATGATGTACTCTTTTGATAAAACCCCCTCAAAATAGGCCCTAAATCATTGAATAATGATTATATTGTTATCATTTTTTTTAAGAAGACCACTCACATTTATGTTGACACTTTATATAAGGTAGCATTAATATTTAAATGTGGATGTTGATGAAAATAATGTCAAAGTTCTAATTTTATGGACATGTCAATAAAAATATTAATAAAATGTCGATGTGGATAATATTTCTAACTAAATTATATAAACGAAAAATATTGGAATGCAAACGATAATTTCATACCGTAGGTAGCATTAGATTTTTTGAAGGAAAAATGGACGGAGAGAGCGTGAAAAAGAAGAAAGAAAAAAGAAAAAAAGAAAAAAAGGACTAACATATTTATAGCATTAAGCTCTTGTGTTAAATGAAAATCAATCCTAGTGGAAGTGTTACAGGTTTAGTACGACTTGTATAAAATCAGAAGTTGAAACCATTAATTTTAGGTTAAATTTACAAAAAAAGGATAAATCCATGAACTATATGGTTTCAATTAATTATACACTGAATTTGAAAAAGTTTCATTTTAATCCTTCCATTTTAAAAATTTTCACAAGACAAACACTTCAGGCTTTTGCTGTTAAAATTACGGACGGAAAATTTTAATTTTGCTTGTCTTGCTTAAAATTAACAAATTTAAATACGTATGGAAATTTGGGAATGACTTAACAAATAAATCATAAATGTGATGACAAAAAATTGGAGATGTCGTGCAAGTTTAGAGAGGCATCATTTCTTTATGAACTTCCCACATATGATTTTAGCTTTCTTTACAACAATTACAAACTTTTTCATCTGTGAATTATACAGAGTGAGAAAATTAAGTTTGCAAGGATTGGTTTGAGACAATTCATTTCGAACTAAAATGCAAATTTTTAAAGTTCGAAAGTACAATTGAAACTTACTTCATGATTTGTAATCTAACCTTATTTTTTGAAGGAAAGATATTTGTATATCATTGTCGTTATTGTTAATATGAAAAGCATTCAAATCATCTCATTACGGTCGTCATCATCTTCTTCATCTTCTTTTTTGGAAAGAAAACGAGTATATTATTTTTTAACTAAATTTAGTTGGGAACTCCACATTAGAAAGACGAGGAGACCATACAATCCTTAAAAGATACACGAGCTATTTTTAATGCCAATTAATTTTGAGATAGAAATGTTAGCATAATTATTTTATATTTATGTTGAATAGATAAACCTTAAGACTATTCATGCCAAATTGTCAAGAATATATACGTACCGGATTCTATTGACGAATTGATGATGGCTCTAAAGTGGCTATTATCTTCCTTGACCAAAACTCCGAATGTCCTTAGTGGGATCTCTCTCTAGATGGGATTCAAGAAAGACTGGGGGCTTATTATTTTGGTATATTGGAGATCATAGCCCTAAGGTCTCTTTATGTACTAGTTTAATTAGGTTTCTATTAAACCCTAATTAACTAAGAATGAGATTATACCCATTAAGTCCATACTCAATTAGAAATCTTGAGTCTTAATTAATTAAATCACATAATAGGATCCAATCTAATAAAATAATCCAATGTGATAAATTATAATCCACATACATAGCTCATACTTTAATTAAACGTATTATTATTTAAATATGTTTAACAATCTCCTACTTGGGCTATGTCTGTATACCTGATATAATTAAATCGCATAAACATTATGCATGCATAAACATGTTATTTTAATAATAGAATTTCTCTTTAGTTCAATCTGATCCATCTCCTGTATTAGCACGGAATCAAGGCAACTTTTGCCACTACCCTTGTAACTAAACCTTCTTTGATCACCAATTCCAATATATTCAATGACATAGATCAAGTATGGATGGATAGCATGGAAACTACATGCAAAGTGATCTAGTTCATGCCTGTTTCCAACTGGTCCAAATTCCTTAGTGAGATCATTCTTAAAGACATTATGCTAAACCACATTTTTTTAAACCACATGCATGATAAACAGGTTCAGATAATAAAACATAAACCATCAATTTTATTCTATATAGAAAATAAACAAAATAAGGTCAAAGAATATCATCAATAACAAACAACTACTAAAACCATGGAATTAGAACAGTGACTAACATCCATGTGAGCAACATGCTCATGAAAAACTTTAGGTGGTAAATGAAGGATCTCATTGAAGAGAACCTTGAGCGGAAGCAAGATCGTGCCAATTTCTATTTCTCATAGAATATAATTTTTACAAAAAAGAAAGAACAAATTTATGCATTTACATGAATTATAGCATGCTTAATTAAAAAGGAAACTTAGAGGTTTCAGAAACCTTTACCTTTGAAGACCATCTTCAAGAATCCCTCGATCAAGAAACGAACACTATCACGATGGCGATCTTGGTATTCTCAAGCAAAGAACCTAGGAGTGGTGGGCTCTAGCTATTTTAAAATAGTGAGGGAAAGATTGAGAGTAAAAGGAGGATTAGAAATTATGATTGATCTCTAAGAACAAAAACTCTCACAGAACTTTTTTTGTCTTACACCCTAAAGAAGGAGACCGTCTCCCTTTCAAATATATCATCAATCATCTACTTTAAAAAATAACCTATAGTTTAAATATTGTATCATGTACAATATAATCTATAGTTTCTTTTCTCTCTCATATGACATTTAATATAAATCACATTTATATTAAATTTAACAATTATTAATCCAATTCATATAATTAATATTTGAATCTTATTCAAAATATTTATTTCCTCTTTCAAATGCTATAATGTATCAAATACATCATAATAATTATATCATATATAATTAAAATAATTTATAGCATATATAATTAAATTCCTCAATTAATTTGAACAATTCAAATTAATCCAAAAATCGATTCTCATTCAATCCTATTGAGCTACTAAGGGGACCTCATGGACCTGTAGCTTGAAACTCCAACGGTACATGAATAATTAATCAAACTCTTTAATTAAATTATTCACCATCTGTTAACTGTCGAGCACTCCACTAAAGACCGACAACTACACTCTTCGTATTATAGATATATTTCTGTGTCCATTGAAAATAACCAATTAACAGTACGATGAGCCTTCACAAATTGTTCATAAATACAGTTGGGCCAAAATTACCCTTTTGCCCTTTTAGTTACATCTAACTCCTTAAGTATCATTGATCCCTTTAATGATCAATAGACCATAGTCCAACTATGACTAAACCCCTCTCGAGCCAGGAAAGGGTATGGCGCCACATTGTTCAAGCCCCAGAATCAGCCTTTAAGGGAACAATTTATCTACTTACCCCGATCTCGAGGAAGGAGTGAATTCCTTTTTATGTTCTCAGTTCCGCAATAAGACGAATCCCCAAAATGGTAGGATTATTGAGTCGGCGATCTGGCCACTCTCACCTATACAAATCAAAGGATCGCCCTCATAGGCAGGAGTTCAAAACTCACTCAGAATTTAGGTCATGTTACCTATGGTCATCCTAGTGAAATGTAAGTCTTTATTATGAATGACGTTATATAATGAGACTAAACATTTCGTGGTACGGTCTTATATAAACTCCATTGTATAGAATATCCTAGCTCACATGTCTATAAATGAATGATCAGGATCAGATCATTTGTAGCACTTTACAACAATTGTAACATCTACAAAATGGGCTATACTAGGATAAGGCACCCAGCCTTATCCATATACTATAGACCATTTAGGTTATCACTTAAACATAATCCACTCGTATGTCTCTACATACATGTTTAAGCTACAAGATAACCTTGGATGTTAATTTATTGGTTTGTGGTTAATGCAACTAAAATGTGGAATAAAATATCAAGTTTAAGGTAGTGGAGTGTACAATATCATGTTATACATGTAAGATAACCTTGGATGTTAATTTATTGGTTTGTGGTTAATGCAACTAAAATATGGAATAAATATCATATATTTTATTAATAAACAATGAGTTTGTTCAAAACATTTATAAACTATAGGGCCTTACAAGATTTAGAGCATCAACCCCAAGAATTTCTCACTTGACCTAAAACTAGTGGAGTGTACAATATAGTCAAAATACAAAGTACACAAATAATAAACTAGGGTGTAACAAATGCCCAATATAAATCTCCCACTTGCCTTAGTCTAGACGTGGCCTATCCCATAGACTCATACTCTATAGATGACCCTCAAACACCTTAGCCATGGGGGCCTTTGTAAACGAATCAATAATGTTGTGCTCTGAAGCTATATGCGTGACAATCACGTCCCCTCGATGCACAATCTCTATGATGAGATGATACTTTCGCTCTATATGCTTCCCGCGTTTATGACTTCTAAGCTCTCGAGAATTAGCCACAACACAAATATTATCACAATAAAGTGTGATGGGCTTTGACATATCTGGAACGAATTCCAGATCAATCAAGAATTTCCTGAGCCAAAGAACTTCTTTAGAAGCTTTACAAGTTGTTACATACTCAACTCCATGGTAGAGTCAGCAATGCACAAGCAAGGTGCTTCTCCAGACTACTGCCTCTTCATTAAGAGACTGATCCTGATGTAGATTTCCCATAATCCTTATTAGTCTGAAAAATCCGAGTTCGTGTATCCCATAAGGATCAAATCCTTAGAACCATACACAAGCATGTAGTCCCTCGTTCTCCGTATATAATTGAGGATGTTTTTAACGACGGTCTAGTGATTTAATCCTGGATTAGATTGATATCTATTGACTATCCCTACTGCATAGCAGATGTCAGGTCTAGTACATAACATCACATACATTATGCTACCCACAATCAAAGCATAGGGGATCTGTCTCATTTCCTCAACCTCTTGAGGTGTCTTAGGACACTATTCCTTACACAATTTAACTCCATACCTGAAAGGCAATAAACCCCTCTTGGAGTTCTGCATTGAATATTTGAAAAGCATCTTGTCAATATACGATGTTTGAGATAGAGCTAGCATTTTGTTCTTTCGATCTCTAAAGATCTAAATACCCAGAACAAACTGAGCCTCTCCCTAATCTTTCATTTGGAATTAGGTCGCTAGCCAGTTTTTAACCTCAGTCAATAAACCTACATCATTACATATAATACTAGAAAAACTACTGAACTGTTGATGATCTTCTTGTATACACAAGGCTCATCAACGTTTTGATGAAAGTCATATGATTTGATTGTTGTATCAAACCTTATGTTCCAAGATCGAGAAGCTTGCTTCAATTCATAAATGGACCAATTAAGCTTGCAAACTTTTTGCTCTTGACTTTGGGTTATGAATCCCTCGGGCTACTCCATGTAAATGGTCTCTTCAAGATTGCCATTTAGAAAGGCATTCTTGATGTCCATCTGCCAAATCTTATAGTCATAATATGAGGTAATGGATAGGAGTATTCTGATAGATTTAAGCATGACAATAGGTGAGAAAGTCTCTTCATAGTCAACTCCCTCAACCTAAGTATAACATTTTACCACTAATCTAGCCTTGAAGGTTTGCACCTTCTCATCAACACCCTGTTTCCTCTTGTAGGTCCATTTACAACCTATAGGTTTAACCCCATCAGGTTGATCTACAAGATCCCATACGAAATTGAAGTAGATAGACTTAATTTCGAGATCCATCGCTTTGATCCATTCATCTTCGTCAATATCATCCACTGTCTTCTTCTAAGATAGTGGATCCTCAACTTCATCATCAGCTACCATAACCAGGATTTCTGTTAAACCCATATAGCGAACATGTGGATTCGCAACCCTCTCACTACGTCGAGGTTCTCTCAACACTTGAGGTGGATTTACCTACTGGATTATCCTACTTCAACAACTCTTATTGAGGTACTAAGTTCTTCAACAACCCTTGTTGAAGATTCAGTAGTTTCTTTGAAAATTTCATTCAACACAATCTTACTTCAAGGCTTGTGCTCCCTTATGTGGTTTTCTTCAACAAAAGTAGCATTTGTCGATACAAATACTTTATTTTCTTTAGGATCAAAGAAATAACCACCTCTCGTTCCTTTGGGGTTGCCTACCAATAGGCACAATTTTGAACATGGTTTCAATTTCTTAAGATTAGTCTCAAGCACGTGTGATGGGCAACCCTAGATGCTGAAATGGCGTAAACTAGCTGTACGACCATTCCATTATTCCAAAAGTGTTCTAGCAACACTCTTTGATGGATCGTAGTTCAGGATGTACGCTGCATTATCTACTGCATAACCCCAAAACGTCTCAAGTAAGGAAGCTTAACTCATCATTGACTGAATCATGTCCAACAGGGTTCAATTTCTCGTTTCTGATACACCATTCTGCTGAGGTGTACCAGGTGCTGAGAGTTGGGATACTATTCTATGTTCTATCAAATAGTTCTAGAATGTTAAATCCATGAACTCTCTACCTCGATCAAATCGAAATGTTTTAATCGTTTTGTTTAATGAATTTTCAACTTCAACCTTGAATTCTTTGAACTTTTCAAAAGATTTAGACTTATGCTGCATTAGCTCTAGAGGTTGTTTGGCCCTATGACCCTTTCCAGTAAAAGGTCTTTTAGTCATTTTTCCTTCAAGGAAAGACTCACACACAGGTAAAGAATTTTCTTCTAACACACTTAGAAGTCCATTCTTTACCAAACTCCTAATCCTATTGAGATTGATGTGTCCTAGTCCTAGGTGCCAAAGTTTGACATTTTCTTTAGGAGAAATTTTAAGCCTTTTATGTTGAGTGACTACAGTCTTAAACATTTTTGTGTTATGAGTGGCGTTAGTTGCTAACGGTCTTAGCACATAAAGATTATTTTGTAATTTTTCAGAACAAATATCAATACCATTATTAGAAATAAACACTTTATTTAAAAGAAAGTTCATTGTATAAGGATGTTCGAGCAAACACTTTATAGAAACAAGGTTCCTTTTTAAATCAGGAACTACATAAACATTTTCTAAAATAAGAAATTTGTTATGTAAAGTCAACCGAAGACCTCCCACTGCCACAGTCAAGACAACGTGCCCAGTTCTAACCCACATCGTCATCTCACTAGCATTTAGTTGCCGCCAGAAACAAATTCCTTGAAATGTAGAGCAAACATGGTTAGTGGTCCTATAATGTCTAATCCAGCTAGAATCATCATTCTCCACTAAGCAGGTTTCCAATACAAGTAAATCATATTTGCCTTGCTTGGCCTTCTTCTTTTCTCCAAAGTATTTCGGGCAATTCCACTTCCAATGCCCATCTTGTTTGCAATGGAAATAGATTCCCTTTGCAGCCTTGATCGGTCTTCTACCCCTTTTCCCACTTCTTCTTCTTCCACTTTTTGGTGCCAGAGGAAGAAGGTACAAACTTAGTCCCAGAGGTTGAACCTCCATGAAAATTCTTAGAAGATGAAGCAACATTTGCTTCATTCTTCTATTCCTTGCTTTTCATCAAGGATTAAAAGGTCTATAGCTCATTGAGTAGAGTGGTCAGGTTATAGTCAATGCTGTTCAAAATAGCATTACTACGGAAATGTAGGAAACTTTCTGCAAAGATTCCAAAATGAAACTAACCCCACTGACTTCATCGATGCTTGACCCATTCATCTCCACCACGTTGAAGTGGACCATCATGTTGAGAACATGTTCTCGAACAGATGCCCCTTCTTGCATACAAGTATTGAAGACGTGTTTGAGAGTGTCATGCCTAGGCTGTGTGGACGGTTGTCCGAACATTCCCCTCAGGGACTCCATGATCGCACGAGCTGTGAGCATGGGCTCATGCTTCTTGGCCAAGACTTCGATAAGACTTGCCAAGATATATGTTCGGGCCTTATCGTTTGCCCATGTCCAATGCTCGTAAGCTTCTTGAACGTTTCGAGAAGCATTAGGAACTGGAATGGGAGGACAATTCTCCATTTGGACAAAATGAAGATCATCGATGATCAGTATTATGTTGATAGTGTTTTTCCAACTAGTATAATTTTCTCCCTTAAATTTATTCGAGGCGAGTAAGTTTGATGTAGCGGTTGCCATATAATAATTGCTGAAAACGAACATACTATTTTGTATAAGTTTACTTGCTTTAACCACTCATACAACCAGTCAGTTTTAGCAAAATTTTAATGTACCTTATATGATATCTAATTTTCTAATGATGTTTCAGTAAGGTAGGACAAAATTCACCGTCAGGTGATCAAATGTCCCTTCACTGAAATGAGACATTCTCAACCATTAAACAGAAACAACACCTTATTACTGTGACTAATAGTCACCATTGTTCGTTCCAGAATTTGTTAACTCGCTTAACCTTTCTTATAAGTGTAACCCCTCATTTTAGGTTCTAGAGTTCCGTCCCCAATGAGCCAACCGTAGGAAAAAACCAATTGGGACATAAAACTAAAGCAACCCTATCCATTTCTGGAGATTGAATAAAACGTCATGCAATACTACCATCCTTTAGGGGGACACCCACGGATGCCACGAGGCGATGTTTGAAACTTTATTTAACCTAATGAGAGAGACCGAGAGATGTGCTATCACACGTCCCACTCCCACTTACTATAAACACTCTCTCCATTCATCTTGTTATTGACCTACCCAAATGGCACCCGTAGTGGGACACCATGGTGCCTTGAGGCCGAGTGTAGATCTCACAGTGTGAATTTATAGGGAGAAAGGTGTAAAGGATAAAATGAAGTATCATATACCTCATTTTCCTCCCACTGAGTGTTTTACCTAGGGTCAATTAACTTAGGAAAAATCCAGCTATTGATTTTAACTAAGTGAACATTTAATTTTCTAAAAAAAACACTTGTCTTTGATGATTAAACAATTTTGGTTGAAATCTCATTAAACTCGTTAATAGACTTTAATCAAATTGCATACATGTAACAAATCTATCTAATTCACCTTTCCAAGTAGGTTTCCAGGTAGGGGTACGACGTTTCCGTCAACTTAAGTACCCCAGCCTAGACAAAACCCACCTTAGACAAAAGGTCCCTTATAGATACATTTGTCACATATTTAATCTTTTATTAAGAATAAATTTAATCCTATTAAACCGATTAAAAGATTAAACTAAGATTTCTAATCTCATTAGAATTTGATCTTAGGTCTATCTTCATCATGTTTTAAAACAATTCTAAAAAATGATTATAACCTAAGGTTTGCATGCAACTCTTAATTATCAATTTTAATTCTAATTTCAATTAATTATAACGATTATAAATAAATGAAACAATTAAAACACTCTTCGCATGCTTGACATACTTCAGTTAATTATAACATTTATAAATTAACCTAAGTTAGTGTCATGCTTCATGCAATCTCAATTCACTACTAACATATACAACAATTATATAACTAGATAATTAATCAGACTATAGCATACTTTTCATACATTCATTTAACCATATATTATAACAATTATAATATAAATTATGCATGAATATGTTATAAATGCATGCAAACATATACTATAACATTTATATTATATGATGCATATGCATGCTATATAATTTAAATCATGCATATACATATATTATAACACTTATAATATATAAAATGATGCATGAATATAAATTCATAACCTATGGTGGGGTTTAAAACTATATGATTTACAATATGACATATAATAAAAAAACATACATCAAATGTGTTGGGGTTGATGCTCTAAATCTCGTAAGGTCCTATAGTTTGTAAACATTGTATGAACAAACTCTTTATGTGATTAATAAAATATATGATATTTTGTTCACTTTGTCTATAAAATATGAGATATTTTGGTTGCATTAACCACAAACTAATAAACTAACATCCAAGATTATCATTGTAATTTAAACATGTATGTGGTGACATACGGGTGGATCATGTTTAAGTGATATCCTAAATAAATGGTCTGTAGCAGACGGATAAGGCTGAGTACCTTATCCTTATGACACTACGAGTCTAAACCGCTTTGTAGGTGTTACAATTGTTATAAAGTGCTACAAATGATCTGATCCTGATCATTCATGCATTAGACATGCGAGCAAGGATATTCTATACAAAGGAGTTTGTATAAGACCAGATCATGAAATGTTTAGTCTCATTATATAACACCGTCCATAATAGACACTTACATATCACCAGGATGACCATAGATAACATGACTTGAATCCTGAGTGAGTTGTGAACTCCTACCTATGAGGGCAGACTTTTGATTGTATAGGTGAGAGTGGCCAGATCGCTAACTCAACAAGCCTACCATTTTGAGGATTCGTCTAATTGAGGAGCTGGGAACACAACTACACAAGATGAAATTCACTATGTCCCCGAAGCAGGGGTAAGTAAATAAATTGCTCCCTTACGGGCTGATTCTGAGTCTTGAACAATGTGGCGCCACACCCTCTCCTAGCCCGAGAGGGATTTAGTCACAGTGGCACTATGATCTATTGTTCATTAGAGGGATCGATGGTACTTAAGGAGTTAGATATAACTACAGGGGAAAAACAGTAATTTGGCCTAGCTGTACTTACGAGAAATTTGTGAATGGTCATTGTACTATTTACTGGTTATATCCAATGGACACAGAAATATATCTGTAGTGCGAAGAGTGTAACTGTCGATTTTTAGTGGAGTGCCCGACAATTAACGGATGGTGAATAATGTAATTAAAGAGTTTAATTAATTATTTATGTACCGTTGAAGCTTCAAGCTACAGGTCCATGACATCCCCTTGATAGCTTAAAAGAATTTAGTTAAGAATAAGTTTTTGGGTTAATTTGAATTTTTCAAATTAATAGACGAATGTAATTATATATGATATAATTAAATTGTTTCAATTATATGTGATATAATTGTCATGATGTATTTGATACATTATAACTTAATGAGAGGAACTAAATATTCGAATGAGATTCAAATATTTTTTCTATGAATAGGATTCATAGTTGTTAAATTTAATATAAATGAGATTTATATTAAATGCCATAAAATAGAGAAAAGAAACTATAGTTTATATTGTGTGTGATACAGTATTAAAACTTTAGGTTATATGTTATATTTGATATAACATATAATTTAATATAAATATAATATGATAAGTTAGTTATCATATTTATTTATATTATATTATTATTATTTGTGTATGGGAGGTACCACTCCCTTCCCCGTATTTTCTCTCCATCTACATTAGTAGGTGGTGGTTAATGTTGGGCAAAGTAGAAAAAGAAAAAGGGTTTCTTCTTCTTGTTACTAAGGTTATTGGACGATTTACGATTGAACGATGTAGAGAAAATAACAGAAAAGTTTTGTACCTTTGAGTGTTCTTGGTGAAAGCTTTCAATCTTTTTCCTCTACCTGAAGACTTTTCCCTCCTAACCAAAATAGTCAGAGCCTACCACTCCTCGGTTCTCACCCTGAGAATACCGAGGACTCCATTTTGGTTGTGTCAGGGTTTTGGTTCGTGACTTTTCGAGGGAAATGTGAAGAAAGGTTCATCAAAGGTGATATTTCTTGAACTCTTATCTTGAAAAGCATGTTGTAATTTAACTTTAAATGCATATTTGTTGTATGTTTACTGTAAACTTTGTATTCGATAATTAATGGAATTTGGTCGATCCGCTTCCGCTCAAGGTTCTCCTCACCTGAGTTCCTTCAAAATGTATATTTAAAACTAACAGTTAATGGACCGAGATAGAACACCTAAAAGGAATTTAAAGGCTAATTATTACAAGAATAAGAGCCATATGGTTCGAAACAAGTGAACCAGGCCTTGAACCGTTCGGACCGAACTGCCCACCACGGAACTTTTTGCAGTGATCGTGTAGCAAACTTGTTGTAAATGTTGTACTAACTTGCTACACGATCTTGCAGAAAAGCAAAAGCTACACGATCGTGTAGCAAAAAACACACGATCTTGTAGCATAAGCTACACGATCGTTTGATAAATGGTATACATGGTTTAGCAAAAGCTACATGATCTTACAGAAATGCAATCTTCCTTATCAAAGCAGTGCTTTGAATTTCCTCTTTGAAGCTCACCAGAATGACATGAGCTACTCAAAACATTAAATACAGACTCTATCGCATAAATATGCCCAAAATAGGAGCTTTACAAACCAAATTTGTAAAAGAATAAAGCCTTAAAGCTAAGTATCCTATCCCAAAACATCCATCAACAAAATCACATTCATCACTAAACTATTCATCGCATGAATCATGAACAGAATGTAGATTATTAAAAACCACCATTATTATAAAAATTGATTCAATAAGAAATGGAATTTTGGATCGGTAAACCAACAAACTTGGCTCTGGTACCAATTGAAGGATCTCATTGAAGAGAATCTTGAGCGGAAGGAGGATCGTCCCAATTTCTGTTTTTCATATAATTTAATTATATCACGTATAATTAAATCCCTCAATTAATTTGAACAATTCAAATTAATCTAAATACTAATTCTAATTTAATCCTATTGAGCTACCAAGGGGACTTTATGAACCTATAGCTTAAAACTCCAACGGTATATGAATAATTAATCAAACTCTTTAATTAAATTATTCACCATCGATTAACTGTCGGGCACTCCACTAAAGATTGACAACTGTACTCTTCACACTATAAATATATTTCTGTGTCCATTGAATATAACCAATCAACAGTACAATGACCCTTAACAAATTGCTCGTAAGTATAGTTGGACCAAAATTACCGTTTTTCCCCTGTAGTTACATCTAACTTCTTAAGTATCACTGATCCCTCTAATGAACAATAAATCATAGTCTAACTATGACTAAACCCCTCTCGAGCCAGGAGAGGGTATGGCACCACATTGTTCAAGCCCTGGAATCTCCCTTAAGGGAGCAATTTATCTACTTACTGCGATCTATGGGAAGGAGTGAATTCCATCTTGTGTAGATGTGTTCTCAGCTCCTCAATCAGACGAATTCCCAAAATGGTAGGCTTATTGAGTCGGCGATCTGGCCACTCTCACCCATACAAATCAAAGGACCGCTCTCATAGATAAGAGTTCACAACTCACTCAGGATTCAGGTCATGTTACCTATGGTCATTCTAGTGAAATGTAAGTCTCTATTATGAATGGCGTTATATAGAATATCCCTACTCACATGTCTATACATGAACGATCAGGATCAGATCATTTGTAGTACTTTACAACAATTGTAACACCTACAAAGCGGACCATACTATTGGGTTTTATGTCCTAAAAGTCGTGGCTTGTAAACAATAAATCTTATTCTGAAAATTTAATAAGTTGTTATTGAATATATGTATTGCTTATTAGAAATCCAATAAACTAAAAGACCCATGACTATTATATGAGTACTTGAGCTTTATGTGGAGACATAAAAGTTGATCAGGTTCGAGTAAATAGTCAAAATGATTTATAGTATATGAATAAGATTGGGTGCCTTATTATGGTAATACTATTGGATACGGCTCATTCTGTAGTTGTTATAAAGAGTTGTAAAGTGCTACAAACGAAGTGATCCTAATTCATTCACGTTATGACATGAGGAGTGAGGGCGTCTTGTGCAAATGAGTTTGTACAAAATCGGACCAAGAAATCAGTCACTCTTACTTTATAACGCTATTTACTATTTAAGACTGACTATTTCAAAGCGATGACCTAGGTAACTTGACCTTAATCAACAGTTCGACTCAATAAACCTCCATTTCAGGGGTAAGACCGGGTAGATAACTGGGGACATAGGATGCAAGATGGAATTCACTCCTACCCACTTTTAGGGATAGTAGAGAGGTTGTTCCGTTAAGTGCTGACTCCGGGTTTTGAACAAGGGGCCCCACTCTCTATTTGGCCCAAGAAAGACTCAATTTGTTGATCGGATCATAAATCAATTGTTCATTAGAGGTTTAATGGGACTTAAGGAACAAGAAGTAATCTCGGGGGTAAAAAAGACATTTGTTCCAACCATTATTACGAACAACCTGTGAAGGGTTAACTTATTAATCATGATTATATCGAGTGGACATAATATATCTACAGTGAGGGGAGTTTTGTTGGGGATGATGCTCTAAAGTCTCGTGTCCTATAGTTTGTAAACAGTTTGTACGAATGCTTGTGATGTATAATACATGATATTTACTTCATTTATTGACTTTGCATATTGAATGTCTTATTTGCTTTACCACAAACCAATAAACTAAAATCTCTGGTCGTCTCTATGTAACTTAAGCATGTATGTGGTGACATATAAGTGGATCATGTCTTAAGTGATAACCAAAATGATCTGTAGTATATGGATATAGGAGGGAAACCTTATCCTGGTAACGCTACGGATGCGACCCACTTTGTGGAATAGTTACAAGTATTGTGACTTGCTACAGATGGTCTGATCCTGATCATTCATGTGGGGACATGCAAGGGAAGGGGAGATGGGTGTCCTATACAAAGAGTTTGTATAAGACCTGACCGCGGAGTGTTAATATCTCGTTATATAACGCCGTTCATGACAGGGATTTCACTTTACTAGAATGACCATAGGTAACATGACCTCAATCCTGAATGAGTTGGAACTCCTGCCTTTGAGGGTAGTCCTTTGATTTGCATGGGTGTGAGTGGCCAGGTCGCCGAATCAAACCTACCATTTTGGGGATTCGTCTGATTTGGGAGTTGGGAACTCAGCTACACAAGATGGAATTCACTCCTTCTCTGAAGCAAGGGTAAATAGATAGATTTCTCCCTTAAGGGCTAATCTCGTGGCTTGTACGATGTGGCGCCATACACTTTCTCATGGACCGAGAGGTGTTCACACATAGTGGGACTATGTTGTATTGTTCATTAGAGGGATCAGTGGTATTTAAGGAGTGAGATGTAATTACAGGGGAAAAACAGTAAATTGGCCCAGCTGTACTTACGAGTATCTGTGAAGGGTTATCGTACTGATGATTGGTCATATCCGATGGACACAAAAATATATCTATGGTAAGAAGAGTTCAGCTGTCGGTCTTCAGTAGAATGGCTGACAATTATTGGATGGTGGATCTCGTGGCTAAAGAGTTTAGTCAGCTATTCACGTACCGTTGGAGCTTCAAGCCATAGGTCCATAAGGTCCCCTTGGTAGTTTGGATATAAGTTGAGAATAAGTTTTTAGGTCAGTTTGAAATGTTCAAATTGACAAGTAGGAGTTTGATTATATATGATATAATTAATCTGGTTAATTATATATGATATGATTGACTAAATGTATGAGATACATTATTTTGGAGGAAATTGGATATAAATATGATTTATATCTAGTGGGGGAGAAAACGCTATGGTTGATATATGATATCAAACTATAATGTGATTCTATTTATTATTTTTTTATTAATTGGACAATTATGGGATAATTGCCCAGCGTTTTCTCCATAGCTATACGATAGTGGGAAGTTCAATTCGGTTTTCGTAACTGAAGAATAAAATGAAATTTGGTTTCATTTCGCAAAAAACACGCATATCGGCTCACGGTGTGTATTGCAATCAATCGCTTAGTAAATCAGAGCCTATACGATAGCGCATCATTTTTACCTAAACGATCGCTTAGCGCCCGAGCTTCACTAAACGATCGCCTAGCTTTTCTTACACGATCATGTACCTCGCCTAAAGAATCAAGCATCTTGACTATACGATAGTCATTGCCTTCTCCCACTTGCTTGATCGTTGTACACGATCTCTTTTTCTCCTTACCTCTACCACATCCGAACCGAGCCCACTCTTTGGATTCTCACTTTGAGAATACTAAGGGCTCCGAGTGGTGGTGTCGTCCCCTTTTCCTACTGTTCGTGTGAAGCTGTTCGTGGTAGACAACCGGGGTGGTGTTGAACGATAGCCTGCATTCCAGAGAGAGCGAAAGGTCGTTCGTGGAGAGAGCGAGATTTCAAGTGAAGAGAGTCTTCAACTAGTAAGTTACTCGTTCTCTTGTTTATTTATTTGAAAGCATGCCAGTAATTTAGTTGTTTAATGCATATCTGTATGTTTGAATGTATATGTGGAAATTCTGTCATAATGAATTGGAAAGATCCGCTTCCACTCATAGGTACTTTTGTATTGGGCTTTAGTGGAGTGGCCTATTAGTTTACGAATGAGGGTTAATTCGGTATAATGAGTTTAGCCAATTAATCTCGGATTGTTGGAGCCCATGATCTGTAGGTCCGTGAGGTCCCCTTACTAGCTCGTAAATGAATTAGTTTTAGAGTAGTGTGATAAGTTAATTTGAAACGTTCAAATTATAATTAAGTGAATTAGTAATTATTTGAGATATAATTATCCGTTTAATTTTAAGAATTAAACGGAATTGGAGAATTAATTAATATTTAAATATGATTTAAATATTAAATTCATGAAGGTGGAATTTGTGTAAAATTAATTTAATATTTGATATTAAATTAATTAGAATTAATTAACTTGTTTAATTAATTAATTATTAATTTTATTTAGAAAATTAAATTGTGAAATTAATTTTATAAAATTAATAATGTTTTCAATTTTGAAAAACAAATAGATTTTTGAAATCATTTTGATATTGGAAAATTTGGAAATAACACAAATTTGAGAAATGATTTTTCTCCACTATCATGAACTAACTCTCTCATAACCCACTTGACTCAAGCTTCAATGATTCAATTATGAGCAGCATCTCATGCAACCATCTTCTTTGCATGAGAGTCCTGCAATAAATAGAGAAGATTGGAGTGGAAATAAGACATACAACAATAGAGATTTTGCTAAAGTTATTCTTCAAGTGGGTAGTTGTAGTGAGTTCTTCTCCAAGTTCCTTTAATTCAAACTTATTTTGAGTCCTACAACTCAATCTAAAGCTTTAAGAGAATAGTGGGGATGATCTTGAGGTGGTCCACAGCGATATTTGGAGAAGTCTGCAGCTGAGAATCGAGATTAATGAATTATAATGCTTATTGATCCTTATTGCTTCCGCTGCATGCTGATACACTTCTACACATACTCGTAGTGCCCACAAGATAAGGTACCCAACCTTATCCATCTACTACAGACAATTTAGATTATCACTTAAACATAATCCACCCGTATGTCTCTACATACATGTTTAAGCTACAAGATATTCTTGGATGTTAATTTATTGGTTTGTAGTTAATGCAACTAAAATATGGAATAAAGTATCATATATTTTATTAAATAAACAATGGGCTTGTTCAAAACATTTACAAATTATAGGACCCTACAAGATTTCGAGCATCAACCCAACAGTAAACCTTTAATCAATGGATCTGCCACCATAGGGTTTGTTCCTATGTGTTATATCGAAATTTGAACATTATGAACTTTTTATTTAACAACCAGAAACTTCACGTCTACATGCTTTGACTTTGTATTGTTTCTGTTGTGGTTGGAATACATTATTGCCGACTTATTGTCACAAAATAATTTTAGTGGTTTTTCTATGCCAACCACTATCTGCAGTCCAGTGACAAAATTTTGCTACCATATTCTAAGATTGGATGCCTCATAACATGCTATAAACTCCGCAGCCATGGTAGAAGAAGTCATAAGTTTTTGTTTAACACTTTTTCAGGATACAACTCCTCCAGCCAACATGAAGACATCAGAATACTCAATGGTCTCTAAGACTTCTGATCTCCGATAAGTGAGCATATAATCTTTTATTCTCTATAAATACCTCATAACCTCTTTGGCTACTTTCCAATGATCCATCTCCGGGTTGCTCAAATATCTGCCTAACACTTTAACTATGAATGTAATATCTAGACGTGTACATACTTGAGTGTACATTAGACTTCCAACAACCGATGCATAGGGTGATGGGATTCGAATCTCGAGCGGAAGCGTGTGAACACCTTGCATCCCACAAATCGAGTTTTACATAAACAAAATCACTGTACTAAAACAAAATATGTGTAGAATAAACATGTGAAATAACATGCTTTAGAGAAAGGAAAGAACCATTCTCACCATTTTAAATTCCAAGCTCCTAGAACGATCATCTCGATATTCCAACGAATGACTCCTCCAATGATCTTGAACACGAACATCTCCTCGAACAATCTTGAACACGACCACAAGAATAACTTTGTTATTCTCAAGGACTCCAATAGAAGGATAGGTGGTATCCAACTATTGGAGAAGGGTGAGGTGGAAAAACCTTTGGGAGAGTAGAGAGGATTTCTTTCTGCGGCTTAGGAAAAATTTGCACAATAAATGCTTACCCCAAAAAAGCCATAAGGAAGACTTTTTATAGAGAAGGGTCAACCTTTTCTCCAAGTCTTTTTCCAATTTTTCCTTGTGCACAATTAATTAAATAACACTTATTTAATTAATTAACACATTAATTAAATAACTTATTTAAATAAATCCAAATCTAAGCTTTACTAATATATATATTTATTATAAGTAGCAATATGTTCATCTACTTACCCTGAAGAAGAGAAGGAGTGAATTCCATCTTGTAATATTATGTTCCCAACTCCCCACTCGGTCTTGTCCCTAAAATGGTAGGTTTATTGAGTCGGTGAACTGGCCACTCTCACCCATACAAATCAAAGGAGAATCCCACGTGAACAGGAGTTCATAATATATATAATAATCATAAACATTGTATGTCTATGTGTAACACCTCTCTATTTATCAATTAATTCTTTGTGAATCTAATTCACTTGAATTAATTATTTGAATCTCATTCAAATGTTACTTTCCAACTTAATTTGAATTATAGATCACATCCATAATCAATTATATATTAATCATATTAATATACAATTTCCCCAAATTGATTTGAACAATTCAAATGCTTCCTCTTTAATATCCTTCAGCGAGCAAACAAGGGGACTTGGTGGACCTGTAGATCAGAAGCTCCAACGATATGAGATTATTTGGCTAAACTCATTAATCAAGTTAATTAATATTCATTAGCTGTGGGTACACTCCATTAAATACCCACTTCTGCATTCTTCACGAGTGTTCGTAACTCCAACTGGGTTAAATTACCATTTTACCTTTGGGATATCTCTGACTCCTTAAAAATCAGTGTTTCTCTAATGAACAACCTGTTTATGGTCCAACCAATAAACATAAACCCCTCTCGAGCCAATGAGAGGGTAGGGCTCTTTGTTCAAGTCCTAGAGACACCACTTAAGAGAACACTTATCTACTTACCCTGAAGAAGAGAATGAATGAATTCCATCTTGTAATATTATGTTCCCAACTCCCTACTTGGTCTTGTCCCTAAAATGGTAGGTTTGTTAAGTCGATGAACTGGCCACTCTCATCCATACAAATCAAAGGACAATCCCACGTGAACAAGAGTTCATAATATACTCAAGATTAAGACTAAGTTGCCTATGTCTTTCTAGTGAAATAGAAACCTAACTAGTCAACGATGTTACATTTAATGGTTACTATTTTGCGGTTTGATCTTATGCAAATTTATTGCATAGGATACTCTTACTCGCATGTCACCTACACGAACGCGTTGTATTATTGCGTTTGTATCTAACATAAAGTGGGTCTTATACATAGTGTTGCCAAGATAAGGTGCCCAACCTTATCCCTATACTATAAACCCTTTTGACTGTATCTCTAACATTGATACTTGTATGTCTCCATATACAGTTCAAGACTCATAAAGAAACCTTGGATGTTAGTTTATTGGATTTAGAGCTATTAAGACAAAATATAAAACAACATAATAACATTTATTGAATTAATATCTATAACTCTTTATTGATAACGATCGATTAATAACATTTACTATCTACGAGTTTTAGGGTATAAAACCCAACAAGCTCCCACTTGAACTAAAACTCTAGTCAGTGGGTTGTACATGATATCAGAATCAAAAGATGGGATTATGGTAAATAAATACAATAACTAGAGTATCTATATACCCATTGCACATCTCCCACTTGCCCTAGATTATACAATGTACATGTCTCGTAGACCTAGATTCTCTAGATGACCCTCAAACACTCTAGCCGAGAGAGTCTTTGTGAATGGACTAGCAATTTTGTGCTCCAAGGCAATGTGTGACGATCACATCTCCTCGTTGCACAATTTTTCGTATTAGATGATACTTCCTTTCAATATGTTTTCTTCATTTATAACTGCGAGGTTCTTTAGAGTTGGCTACTGCCCCACTATTGTTACAATATAAGGTGAAGGGTAAGTTCATATTTGGAATCAAGTCCGAATCGCTTATGAACTTCGTAAGCCAAACTGCTTCCTTTGCTGCTTCACAAGTAGCTACATACTCAATGTGAGGTTCTTTAGAAATTTGCAATGCATTCTTGCTTGATGCTATGCCATACTACAACTCCCCCATTCAAGGTAAACATTGATCCTGGCATGAATTTCTTAGAATCCTTATCAATTTGGAAAACAGAGTCGGTGTATTTTGTCAAGATTAAATCCTTAGCTCCATACACGAGCTTGTAGTACCTCGTTCTCCTAATATACTTGAGGATGTTCTTAATTGCAGTCTAGTGGTCTAACCCTAAATTGGACTAGTACCTACTGACTATTCCCACTGCAAAACAAATGTTTGGCCTAGTACATAGCATAACATACATTAAGCTACCTAGCTGAGGCATAGGAAATACGTCTCATATCCTAAACTTCTTGAAGTGTATTAGGACACTGTTCCTTAGACAAGTGAACTTCGTGTCTGAAAGGTAATAAACTCTTCTTAGAGTTTCGCATTGAATTCGAGTCAACATTTTGTCGAAATAAGTTTCTTGAGATAGAGCCAACATTCTGTTTTTACGATCCCTAATGATTTGGATCCCAAGTACATACTATGCCTTTCCCAAATCTTACATTTGCAATTGGGTTGGCAACCATTCCTTAATGTCAGTAAGCTACCCTACATCATTCCCAATTAGTAGGATATCGTCTACATAAAGTACTAAAAAAGCTACTTTATTGTTGTGATTTTCTTGTAGATACAAGTTCATCAACGTTTTGATCAAAACCAAAAGATTTGATCGATGTATCAAATCTAATGTTCCAAGATCTGGAAGCCTTTTTCAACCCATAAATGGATCAATTCAGCTTGCAAAATTTTTGCTTTTGGCCTTGGGCTATGAATCCTTTGGGTTAAGGCTTAAAGATATTCTCTTCAAGATTTCCATTCAGAAAAGCAGTCTTGACATTCATTTGTCATATCTCATAGTCATAATATGTGTCTATGGACAAGATAATTCTTATAGACTTAAGCATAGCAACAAAGGAAAAAGTTTCCTCATAGTTAATCCCTTCTTTCTGGATATTGTTAGGATTGATGTCCTAAATCTAGTGTATCTCATGGTTTAGTTATGTTAACACAAATTATTTATCTAATAAAATCTGAGGTATTTTATTTGACGATTAAACTGCATTAATTCAATCCAATAAACTAAGATCGAAGATTATTTTATGAAGCTGAAGTATGTATGTGGAGACATACGGGTGGATCATATTTAAGTAATAACCTAAATGATTTGTAGTAGATGGATACGATTAGATACCTTATCTTGGTGATATTACGAATACAACCCGCTTTGTAGATGTTACAATTGCTGTAAAGTGCTACAAATGATATGATCCTGATTGTTCATGTAGAAACATGTGAGCGAGGGTATTCTATACAAAAAGTTTGTATAACATCATGCACAAAATGAATAGACTCTCTATATAACACCGTTACTGGAAGAGACTTACATTCACTAGAATGACCATCGGAGACTTGAACTTAATTCTATTTATGAAGGAAGTCATTTGATCTGTATGGGTGGGAATGGTCATGATAGTCGACTCAATAGGCCTACCATTTTGGGGTTTTGTCTGATTAGGAAGCTGGGAACACAGCTACACAAGATGGAATTCAATCCTTCCCATTCTTAGGGAAAGTAGATAAATTGATTCCTTAATGGCTGGTCCCGGGTCTTGAACAATGAGACCTCAACATCTCATTCGTCTAAGAGGTGTTAGTCTATAGTTGTACTATAAATTGTTTATTCATTAGAGGAGTTAGTGGTACTTAAAAAGTTATATGTAACTATAGGGGTAAAATGATATTTTGACCCAACTGTAGTTTTGAGCATTTGTGAAGGGTATCGCTTTATTGATTAGTTATATCCATGGACACAGAAATAAATCTACAGTGCGAAGAGTGCAACTATCGGTCTTTAGTGGATTATCCGATAGTTAATGAATATTGATTAATTAGATTAAAAGAGTTTTATTAATTAATCTCATATCATTGTAATCTGCAGGTCCATAAGGTCCCCTCGATAGCTCACTAAAAGAAATACAAAAGGAATGATTTGAATTATTCAAATCAATTGATGGAATAGCATATTGATGAGATTAATATGATATTGTTAATTATAGATTTGATCTACAATTAAAAGAGAAATATTTAAATAGGATTCAAATAATGATTTTTTTTTTTATGAATCAAATTCATAAGGAATTAGTTATTTTTTAGAGATGGAGGCAAATAAATATATGATTAATTAACTATATACATTAAACTAGATTTAATATATATAGTTATTTATTAGGTTTTCTAATTAATCAAATAAATGTTATTTGATTAATTGAGCCCTAAAGGTAAATATGGAAATACTTGGAGAAGGGGAAAGTCCTTCTCCATATAAATTAATTCTTTTGCCCAAATTAAAGTGAAAGATTCATTTTTTAAAAACCCAGCCTCCAAAGTTCTCTTAAATTCTCTCAACAATTTCTCCTCCCCACCATTCTCTATTTCTCTTCCTCCTGTAAGGGTTAGAGACCACACTTACCCTTAGATTCCAAGAGAATATCGAGGTCTCTCTTACGGTGGTATTCATAGTTCGTTGGAGGTTCGTTTTGGTGAAAAAGCTTGGAATTTTTGTGAAGATTAAGAGAATCTTCAAAGGTAAGAAATCATTCTTCCTTTTCTTCTATTCTCTTTAAAAGCATGTTGAATTAAATATGTTTATCCTCCGTTTTTATTATGCTTGCTGTTGTATTTTGTTTCTTTTGAACTAAAACCAAAAATGCAAGGCATTCACATGCTTTCGCTCAAGATTCGATCCCTTCAATTGGTATTAGAGCTAATTTTCTTGCATTTACGTTCTTTGTTTTGTTTTCAAAACAAAATATAGCTTAGAGGTGGGGTTTCTGTTCTGCATTTTGAATGTTTGAGCATCGGTTTGCAATATTAGATGTTTACAGTTTTTGGCACATAGATTTTACATTTTAATTTGATTAAAATGTACGGGCCCGGTTTTTTTGGGCATTTAATTTCTTGCTTTAAGTCTGTAAGTCCGTGTCGATCGAAAGAGCATCACTTGTTGAGGAGATCTGGGAGAAATGGAGGCTTTCGAAGATGTTCGGAGTTGTAAAATCACAAATCTGAGACATTCTTGGTTATAGCATCGCGACACTGTTATTGTAGTGTTGAAGGCAAGATACGCGTGCTATGTTTGTAGCGTCGCAATGCTAACCCTTCAGCATTGCGACGCTCTGAGGGCCTGATGGAAGAAGCGGCACATGCACACGTTGAAGGCTATCCCTTAAATTTTTGTTTTGCCTTAATTTGCTTGTCACTTAATTTTAATTAATTAGGTTTAATTAATTAAATTATTATAAATGTTATGTTAATTTAATTAATTAATTCCTATCTAGGGTGTAAAAAATTGGTCCAATCAATTGCTGATTAATTTAATTATGCATGAGATATATGATTTAAATTAGTTTAGAATGGTGCATAATGTATGACATTTAGATTTAAAATCTCACCTTAGGATAAACATGTTCACGCATCATATCTAAATATAAATTTTTATATTTTTGGATACATGATTAAATTAGCATGCTCATGCATCTTAATATAAATGTTATATTATCTAGATGTATGGTGAATTAAGCATGTTCATGCATCATGCAATATAATTGTTATAATGTATGATGACATGATGGTTGATGATGTTTAATGATTGTTTAATATAAAATATATTTTACAATGAAAAAGGAATTTGCATTGAGCATGAAATAACTTAGATTAATATAAGCGTTATATTTTAATCAATGTCACCAAATGCAAACTTATAGATTTTTTTATTGTTTTATAACAGTTATAAAAGTAATAAAATTAGAATTAAAATCTACAATCAAGAGTTGCATGCAAACATAGGTCAAAATTAATTTTAAATAGTTTAAAATTAATTCACCTAGACTTATGTTTAATATGTTTCTAATGAGATTAGAAATAGGTTACTTTTTTTATTCGTTTTAATAGGATTAAAATGAACTCCAATTAAAAGATTAAAGTTATAAAATGATTGCCCATAAGGGACCTTTGTTTAAGGAATGTTCTATTTAGGATAAGGTTTTGAAGTTGATGGAAACATAACACCTCTACCAAGGAACCGAACTAGAAGGTGAATTAGGCAAATATTTTACAAGCATGCAATAAGTGATCAATTTTGTTAAGGAGTTTAATAAATGAGATCACATGTTGTTAAAATATTCAATATAAGCGTTATTTTGAGCAAATTAACATGAACTTAGCTAAAAATTGATTTGTCGGATTTTACTAAGTTAATATGTAATGACCCGATCCCCAAAGACTTAAGCTAGACCGTTACTATCGCATGCATGCATGTAAGTTAAAATGACATTCTTTTTATAATAAAAAAAATTCTGAATAAATGAGATAACTAAAAAGATTTGCATTAAATTCAAATATTTAAAGTCAAAGCATAAGACACCCATAAATCATGAAAGGAAACAAATAAGTTTGAAAAAAAGAACTTAAATGCTAGTCTTGAATCTCAAAACTGAAAATGTAAAATATAAAAGAAATATTAAAATATGAGTGGAAGCGTGTAAAGTCCTCAGTGGCTCGTTAAAGGATTTCTCTTGTCAATCGTCGGTGCATCTCTATCCTTACTTGAAGAAATAACATGAGAAATGATGAGTATATAATACTTAGTAACCCCACTACTGGGGTCAGGCTAGGGATCTATGTTCTCTAGATGCCTACCTCTGGTGGAACATATAAACTCATCTAGTCCTCATGGGACTCATACATGAATAACTAGTTTTTATCCTACTGTTGTTAAGTATACCCACTACCTCTAGTAAGTCCCGTAGGACCCACAACCTCTGGTGAATCTTGAAGGAAAGTACCACCTCTAGTGAATCCTGAAGGAAACAAAACCTTTGATTGATCCCGAAGGAAACCACCACATCTAGTGATTCCTGAAGGAAACACAGCCTCTGGGGAATCATGAAGGAAAGCACCACCTCTAGTGAATCCCGAAGGAAACACAACCTCTGCTTGATCCCGAAGTAAACCACCACCTTGAGTGAATCCCGAAGGACACACAACCTTTAATGGGCATCTAACTAATTAGTAAGGACACTATCATGACCTCAACATCACAAGTATCTCATCATCATGGTTCTATAACGTACATATACATTTCATCATCATGGTTCTATAACGTACATATACATCTCATCATCATGGTTCTATAACATACATATATATCTCATCATCATGGTTCTATAACGTACATNTCATCATGGTTCTATAACATACATATATATCTCATCATCATGGTTCTATAACGTACATATACATCTCATCATCATGGTTCTATAACATACATATACATCTCATCATCTTAGATCAAATATAATCTCATGGAATAAAATATCATCTCATGCTAGCATTCAAGTGTCTATATGCGCATTTAATCCTTCAGAGCCTCATACGAAAACATACATCGATTATACTATTGATCAGTCATACTATCAACTGTCGTTTGAATGCGAACACGTACGATGAGGGAGGGGCACCGGTGAGGCTCGGCTAAAAGGCTCGCGCGAAGGCAGCTCAGACCGATAGCGAGAGAAATGCGACGAAGGAGGGCGAGCGACAGAGGTCGAAGACCGCGCGGCGAGATTTGAGCCGGTGTGACGTCGACGATTACTGGGCGTACGACATAAAGGAGAGTGACGTGAGTTATAGAGAGGGAGAGATGTAAAAGGCTCTTTACTATACTTGCATTATATTTTGTATTTCATCTCATATGGATTCAAAGGAAGTTCTATTTCTACATCTGCTCACTCTCTTAATACGCATGAGTAGCTAAACTAGTTGAATAGGTTGAGAAGAACTATGGTAATATGACCTAGGAAGTTTGTCGCTTGCGATTGTCTTGTTGTATGCTGTGCAAAATACCCTTTAGAGTTACTCGAGAGAGATTCTAAAGAAAAAACCTAATGAATCGAGAGAGCTAGGTTAGAATCTGAACTCGAAAGAGCAAGATTAGGTTTGCATAAACAAGAGATAGGGACTTAGAGATAAGCTCTGTTTGTCAACTTGCATTGCATGCATCCTAGGAATAGGAGTGATATTATGTGGTCGCATATTTATGTGAATGTCATGTTGTCATCGCATAAATAAAGATAGAGGTTTATGTGTAAACCCTGTAGACTTATCACATATTTATCGCATGCGTTCTAGCCTTAGAAGCCATAGCATTCACGCCGAGAGGTGGTTTACTATTGTATGCATGCTACATGATCGCAAAGCATGGACGCATTCTAGGGAGTGTTAGCTAAACTTTTCTCAACCCATTCATCGCATATTCATCGTATTTCTCGTTTACCAACTCTTTTCAAACTCTACCGCATTCGTTATTTATTTTCATCAACGCAAACAACAAACCTAACGATTTATTCATTTAACTGGTTACCACAAGTTTTCATAAAAATCACAAACGCAACTATTTTCACAAGTCCCTGTGTTCGACCCTGGACTTACTAGGAAACTCAGAGGAATTTACACTTGAATTCCACTGGGAAAACTTGAGTGCACAATGCAATCCATCAACGCATATCATCCATAATTCCATTCAATAAAATAACGGATCAACTAGCTCAGGTCCTAGTAATTTCCTCTCTCCTACCTCATCCCAACACACAGGAGACCTGGAACTCTTCTCGTAAAAGGCCTCAAAGGGAAACATCCCAATAGTAGACTGGTAGCTATTATTATAAGAAAATTCCATCAAATGCAGGTGAGCATCCCATCTTCCTAAAAACTCTATGGCACAGGCATGCAACATATCTTCGAATATCTAATTCAAACGTTTTGTCTGCCCATCGGTCTGTGAGTTAAAAGTTGTACTGAAATCCAATCGAGTTCCCAATGCCATCTGAAAACTCTTCCAAAAGTTAGATGTGAAACGAGTGTCTTTGTCCGACATAATGGACACAGACACTCCGTGAAATTCACCACCTCTTTCATGTATATCTGTGCCCATTTATTTACTGAAAAAGTAGACTTTCCAGGTATGAAATTTGGTAATTTAGTAAGTTTGTCTACCACAATCAAAATCACAGTGAAACTCTTTGTTTTCCGGTGCAACCCCACAACAAAGTCTATAGACATGTGCTCCTACTTCCATTCTAGCACATTCAATGGCTGTAACATGCCTGCTGGCTTCTGTCTCAGGGCTTTCACTTGCTGGTACACCAAGAACTTACTAAAGAACTTAACAATCTCTCTCTTCATGTCATTCCACCAGTAATAACGCTTCAAGTCTGGTACATCTTGGTACTTTCGGGATGAATCGAAAA
Source organism: Benincasa hispida (assembly GCF_009727055.1). Classification (NCBI taxonomy): domain Eukaryota; kingdom Viridiplantae; phylum Streptophyta; class Magnoliopsida; order Cucurbitales; family Cucurbitaceae; genus Benincasa; species Benincasa hispida. The sequence continues at coordinate 27,847,718 of NC_052349.1, read as the reverse complement.
TAGGGAACTATGAGCCTTTGAACAAAAAATTCATTCTTAATATCACTATTCGGTAGCATGAACAAACGTCTCTGATAAAAGAGACCACCTTCCACTGATACCGAGAATTCACCATGCTTGCCTGACTTCACCCTACGAACCTTCTCCTCTAGATAAAGGTCACACCGCTGTGCATCAATAACTCTCTGCCTTAGACTCGGTTGCAATGACAACTGTGTTAACTGTGCTGTGAGTTTCCCCACTGCCACTGCAATCTCTGCCCACTCTAGCTCCTTGCACAAATGAGTCTGTCGGGTAATGACGGCTGTTGATTTGGCTACCTTTCTACTTGGGGCATCTGCCACTACATTCGCCGTCCCTGGGTGGTAAAAATTTTGCAGTCATAATCCTTCACCAGCTCTAACCACTTTTGTTGTCTCATGTTCAACTCCTTCTGAGTGAAGAAATACTTTAAACTTTTGTGATCAGTGAAAGTCTATTTTTTCTCTCCATATAAGTAGATCTTGAGAGTGAAAACCACTGTTGCTAATTCCAAATCGTGTATGGGATAATTTTGTTCATGCTTCTTTAAATGACGAGAAGCGTAAGCAACCACTCTGCCTTGTTACATCAGCACGTACCCCAATCCTTTCTTGGATGCGTCACTGTTGATAACGGAACCACCTAATCCATCTGGTATGGTAAAAACTGGAGTTGAAATCAGCCTCTACTTAAGATCTTGGAAACTACTCTCACAAGCCTCATCCCAAACGAAAGCGACATCCTTTCGGGTCAACTGAGTCAAAGGGGTGGCTCTAGGAGAAAGTCCCTTACAAATCGTCTATAGTAGCTTGTTAAACCCAGGAAACTGCGCACCTCACTGACTGTGGTTGGACACGTTCGACTTGTAATTGCCTCAATATTTGCAGGATCTACGGAGACTACATCCTTTGATACAACATGCCCTAGAAAGGACACCTACCTCAACCAAAACTCACATTTGGAGAACTTAGCATACAACTTATTAACCCAACATTTCCAAAACTTTTCAAAAATGCTTTTCATGCTCGCCTCTGTCTTGGAATAAACAAAGATATCATCAATAAAAACAATTATAAATATGTCGAGGAATTCCTTGAACACCTTATTCATCAGATCCATGTATACGGCTGAAGCGTTCGTCAAACTGAACGACATCACTATGAACTCATAATGGCCATACCTCAAACAGAAGGTTGCTTGGGTATATCACTGTCCTTATCCTCAGCTGATGGTATCTTGATCGAAGATCAATCTTTGAGAACACTGTAGCTCCCTGCAACTGGTTGAACAAGTCATCAATCCTGGGAAGTGGATATTTATTCTTAATGGTCACTTTATTTAATTCTCTGTAGTCAATGCATAAACACAATGATCCATCATTCTTCTTTAAAAAAAGTAATGGTGCACTCGATGGTGACACACTAGGTTGTATGAAGCCCTTATCTAACAACTCTTGCAACTAGACTTTAAGTTCCCTCAACTCTGCTGGTGTCATCCTTTATGGAGCTTTCAAAATGGGAGTTGTGCCTTACTCCAACTAAATAGAAAAATCTATCTCCCGCTATGGGGGCAGTTCGGAAAGACCCTCTCGAAAAACATCTGGAAAATTTCTTACTATTGGCTCTGAAGTCAAGGTGACTTCAGCTCTCTAGTGTCAACCACACTGGCCATAATACCGCAGGCTCCTTGGTCAAACAGACTACTGGCTTTTAATTCTGAAATCACCATGGGTAGGACCACAGTCCCAACCCTTTTAAACTTAAAACTAGATTCTGTAGGAGGGTTAAAGATGACCTCCTTACGGAAGCAATCTATGCTGGCATGATTAGCAGCTAGCCAATCCATGTCCATTATCACATCAAATTCACGCATATCTAGAATTATCAAGGTCACATCTAATGCATATTTGCTATCTCTACCTGATATCCATTTATCTTTTTAGATGCTAACATGATCTCTCCTGATGAAGTGGAAATAGACAGTGCAAAGAGCAAAGGTTCTGACTTTAACAGGGCATGCTTTACAAATATGGAGGACATAAATGAGTGCGAAGAGCTGGAGTCAAACAAAACTAAAGCATGGTGCCCCAAGATGGGAAGCATACCTATCACAACTGTGCCTGACTTCTCAGCCTCATGCCGAGTAGTAGAAAACACTCTACCCTGCTGGTGCTAATGGCTCGGGCCTCCCTGAAACGAGCTTACGGGTTGGTGAAACGGGCAAAAATGCACGTTATCATAGTACTAAGTTCTTAAACAATGTTGGATTGTGTTGATGAAATATGTTAAATTGCGTCCATTAAGCATGAATTCTATAATATTGCGGTTGTATGCATCCAACTCATTAAAGCAGTTGATCTTTACATTTTTGTGCTGAATATGCGTTTATGCAATGTAGAAATTGCGATCATAGGAATACATTTGTCGAGCGCAACTTCACCGCAAGACTTTGCATTGATCATGCTCACAAACATTCGCCCAAGAAGAATCACTGCAACTTGGTCAGCGCAACATGGTGGGTTCATCCGGGTGAAAGGATAATTAAGAGTGATGAGACAGAAAACTGATGACAGTCAGATCCAAATTAAGTTGACAGCTGATAACGGTCACAAAGTACATTCAGCTTTATCGGTAACAATCATCCGGCGCGTCAATCAGGAATTAAAGTTGTCCCATCTGTACAACCGGGAGAGAGAAGCCACCTTTCACCATTGATGCTCTATAAATACCAAGTGCAATCTTTAGAAAAGAGGTTGATCAGTAAACGAGTTCAACAGTGCTTCTGTTCATAGTTTTCTTTTCCATCTTACGCGGAGCAAGAGAAGAGTGGTGGCGCCGGAGATCGTTCAGGATAGCTCAAAAGAGAACCTTGGGGTGTAAGAGCTGAGAGCTGGCCGACTCTCACGAGAGCGAGAATATCTTTAGAGCACGAGTAGAATAAGTGTAAACGCTTGGCAGCAAGAAATTGCTACTAGGCTCTTTACTATACTTGCATTGTTATTTTTTACTTCATCCCATATCTATTCAATGGAAGCTCTATTTCTATATTTTCTCACTCTCTTAATATGTATGAGTAGCTAAACTAGTTGAATGGGTTGAGAAGAACTAAGTTAACATGACCTAGGAAGTTCATTATTTCCGATCGTCTTGTTTTATGCTGTGCAAAATACCCTTTAGAGTTACTCGAGAGAGAATCTAAAGAAAGAACCTAATGTCTCTAGAGAGCTAGGTTAGAATCTGGACTCGAAAAAGTAAGATTAGGCTGCATAAACAAGAGATAGGGACTTAGAGATAAGCTCTGTTTTTCACTTTGCATCGCATGCATCCTAGGAATGGGAATTATATTATGTGGTCGCATATTTGTGTGAATGTCATGTGTCATCGCATAAATAGAGATAGAGGTTTATATGTAAACCCTATAGACTTATCGCATATTTATCGCATGCATTCTAGCCTTAGAAGCCGTAGCATTCACGCCGAGAGTTGGTTTACTATTGTATGTATGTTGCATGATTGCAAAACATGAACGCATTCTAGGAAGTGTTAGCCGAAACCTTTCTCAACCCATTCACTGCACATTCATCATATTTCCCATTTACCAACTCTTTTCAAACTCTGCCGCATTCGTTATTTATTTTCACAAGTCCCTGTGTTCAACCCTGGATTTACCAGGAAACTCAGAGGAATTTACACTTGAATTTCACTGGGGAAACTTGAGTGCACAACACAAATCCATCAACGCATACCATCCATATTTCCATTCATAAAATAACGCATCAGCTGGCCACTGATCTCAAGCACGTTCCTCATTGGGCATTTGTCTGACATATTCCCCTTCTAACCACACCGAAAATAAACTCCAGTACTGGCCAGACAACACCCCCAATGACGTCTACCACAAGTCGTACAAATCGGCTTATCTTTCTTGAATGTAACAACTTGAGAGCTCTGTTGTCCTAACTGATGTGAAGCATTAACTGTGTTCTGGTTCCTTTTCTGAGGCTCAGAAGCCCTTGGCTCAGCCTTCCTTTTCTGACCTGCAGAGGTCTCAATTCCGAGCGACTTTCTGTGCTCTACTCCCTCATGGGAGTCAGCATCGATTCTCACGGCGGTCCGTAGTGCCGCAACATATGTCTTGAGGTCCAAGGCATGCACTATACCTTGCAATCTGCTCCTCAGACCTTGGATTAACCTCTCTGTCCTCGCTGCCTCAGTGGCTACTATCTCAGGAGCAAAGTGGGACAACTTATCAAATTCCTACTCATATTCCTCTACGGACATGACTCCATGTTTCAAATTCAAGAACTTTTCCTGCTTGTTGTACTGGGTGTTGGCTGAAAAATACTTCTCCTAAAAACGATCNTCTTGTTTTATGCTGTGCAAAATACCCTTTAGAGTTACTCGAGAGAGAATCTAAAGAAAGAACCTAATGTCTCTAGAGAGCTAGGTTAGAATCTGGACTCGAAAAAGTAAGATTAGGCTGCATAAACAAGAGATAGGGACTTAGAGATAAGCTCTGTTTTTCACTTTGCATCGCATGCATCCTAGGAATGGGAATTATATTATGTGGTCGCATATTTGTGTGAATGTCATGTGTCATCGCATAAATAGAGATAGAGGTTTATATGTAAACCCTATAGACTTATCGCATATTTATCGCATGCATTCTAGCCTTAGAAGCCGTAGCATTCACGCCGAGAGTTGGTTTACTATTGTATGTATGTTGCATGATTGCAAAACATGAACGCATTCTAGGAAGTGTTAGCCGAAACCTTTCTCAACCCATTCACTGCACATTCATCATATTTCCCATTTACCAACTCTTTTCAAACTCTGCCGCATTCGTTATTTATTTTCACAAGTCCCTGTGTTCAACCCTGGATTTACCAGGAAACTCAGAGGAATTTACACTTGAATTTCACTGGGGAAACTTGAGTGCACAACACAAATCCATCAACGCATACCATCCATATTTCCATTCATAAAATAACGCATCAGCTGGCCACTGATCTCAAGCACGTTCCTCATTGGGCATTTGTCTGACATATTCCCCTTCTAACCACACCGAAAATAAACTCCAGTACTGGCCAGACAACACCCCCAATGACGTCTACCACAAGTCGTACAAATCGGCTTATCTTTCTTGAATGTAACAACTTGAGAGCTCTGTTGTCCTAACTGATGTGAAGCATTAACTGTGTTCTGGTTCCTTTTCTGAGGCTCAGAAGCCCTTGGCTCAGCCTTCCTTTTCTGACCTGCAGAGGTCTCAATTCCGAGCGACTTTCTGTGCTCTACTCCCTCATGGGAGTCAGCATCGATTCTCACGGCGGTCCGTAGTGCCGCAACATATGTCTTGAGGTCCAAGGCATGCACTATACCTCGCAGTCCGCTCCTCAGACCCTTGATGAATCTCTCTGTTCTCGCTGCCTCATTGGCTACTAGTTCTCCTAAAAACGATCCTTAAACTGCTCCCAGGTTGCAAGTCCCCCACTGGTATCAATCATTTTCTTTGCTGAACGCCACCAAATCTCTTTGTTGCCAGTCAGCATAGAAACTGCACATGGGAGCTTGTGCTCTTCCAGGCACCTCATAAAACGAAAAATCATCTTGATCAATGACAACCACATCTCTGCTTTAGTGGGATCCCTAGATCCATTAAAGGAGTGAGGGTCAAACTTCATGAAATCCCTAAAGTTCTTAGCCTCAAGAGACATGTCTTGCATGTCTCAATTCTGCGATCAGGTCTGCTACAACTGCTCAGGTGGCTCCTGTTCGTTCTGAGCCTTGTTCTAGGTAGTTTGTCCTGCCATCGTATTATGGACCAACTCCTATAGTCTTTCCATCAGGGAGGATGCAACGGCTTCCTCAATTTTTTCCTCTATTGCCTTCTCATCAACTTGGGTCATAGGTAGATTCGGAGCTATCGGGACGATTTTGCTACCCTGGGCTCCCTCTTCTTGCACCTTTGGAGGGGGAAGATCATGAACTCGTGGATGTTGCAATTGGGGGTCTTGAACCCCTCCTCAATGGTTTTTCTTGCTCTAAGCTTAGGTGCCATGTCTTGTCATGAACTCACAAATCAACTCTCTATCTCTGGGTCTTTCTAAAAAAGACATGCTACCGAAACATTACATCATTAATCTCATATATGTACTGAAAACTTTCATTAATAGGACATACCTGGCGATGACAAGGAATCCGTTATTGGCTATAGGGACTATTTAGACTTACGTAGTAAGTCAGTCTTCTGAACCCAAAACATGGGCTCTGATATCAACTGTAATGACCTGACCCCCTAGAACTCAAGCTAGGTTGTTACTATTCATGCATGCATGTAAGTTAAAACGACATTATTTTTATAATTAAATAAATGCTAAATAAATGAGATAACTAAAAAGATTTGCTTTAAATTCAAATATTTAAAGTCAAAGGATAGGGTACGCATAAACCATGAAAGGAAACAAATAAGTTTGACAACAAAACTTAAACGGTAGTCTTGATCTCAAAACTGAAAAATGTAAAATCTAAAAAAAAATATTAAAATATGAGCGGGAGCATGTAAACTAGTCCTCGATGGCTTGTTCAAGGATTCCTCTTGTCAATCGTTGGTGCATCTCTACCCTTATCTGAAACAAAAACATGAGGAATGATTAGTATAAAATACTCAGTAAGTAACTCCACTACTGGGGTCAGGCTAGGGATCTATGTCCTCTAGATGCCTACCTCTGGTGGAACATATAAACTCCTCTAGTCCGCATGGGACTCATACATGAATAACTAATTTTTATCCTACTGTAGTTAAGTATACCCACTACCTCTAGTAAGTCTCGTAGGACCCACAACCTCTGGTGAATCCTGAAGGAAAGTACCACATCTAGTGAATCCCAAAGGTAACAAAACCTCTGGTTGATCCCGAAGGAAACCACCACCTCTAGTGATTCCTGAAGAAAACACAACCTCTAGGGAATCATGAAGGAAAGCATCACCTCTAATGAATCCCGAAGGAAACACAACCTCTGCTTGATCCCGAAGGAAACCACCACCTCTAGTAAATCCCGAAGGACACACAACCTCTAATGGGCATTTAACTATTTAGTGAGGACACTATCACGACCTCAATATCACAAGTACCATATCATGGTTCTATAACATACATATACAACTCATCATTACGATTCTATAACATTCATATACATCTCATCATCATGGTTCTATAACGTACATATACATCTCATCATCATGGTTCTATAACATACATATACATCTCATCATCTTAGATCAAATACAATCTCATGGAATAAAATATCAACTCATGCTAGCATTTAAGTGTCTATATGCGCACTTAATTTTTCAGAGCCTCATACGAAAACATACATCGATTATACTATCTGTCAGTCATACTATCAGTCTGTCATGCTATCATTTTGTCATAATATCAATTTGTCATACTAGCATACATCTAATGCCTGGTCCATAGGCAGTTCCAGTAGTAAGATTACTTACCTTAATCGAAAATCCACAGATAAAATCAGACAACCAAATGAAACCAGCAACTCCAAGTAACGACCCTAACATAAGAACACAACCAAGCTTTAAAATTAAAACCAAGGCCTAATCACACATACTCCAAATATTGCCAAATAAATCCTGGTAAACTCACCCAAGGTGTGATGTACAAGGTGCACCAAATTTGCTAAAACAATTCCAACTTCACCTAGCAGCACCTCAATACCTTCAAGAATTTGAATCCAAAGTTAAAACATAAGAGCCTAAACTGATTGGTGCCAAAAGTAAACAGGCAATCAAGAATCAACTGAAAACAAACCCAAACGGTAGAAATCTTACCAAAAAGACGGAATCCCTCCCAGCTCTCTTTGACAACACAACTTTGACTTCCAAACTTCTCCTAAACCTCGACCTTAAAATCCAAATAAGAGCGCATAAATAGATCTATAAGAAACACCATGGCCAATAGATCCTATTGAAATAGCACAAACTTTCCCACACAGATTTAACGGCAAACAAGACGTTGGCAGGGGCTAGACGGTGTCGGACGAGCGAGGACGACGGCGGCGGATTTGGTGAGGTCGGCATGCAGAGGGGCGGCAAGTTGCGATTGCTTGAACGCGAATGCGTACGGTGAAGGAGAGGCACCAACGAGGCTGGGCGGACGCGTGGGTCACGTGGCTAGGTTTGGTGGCTCGCGTAGAGGCAGATCGGACTGACGACGAGCGAAATGCGACGAAGGAGGACGAGCAGCAAAGGAGATCTAGCGAGCAACGAGAGCTGAGCCGACTTGACGTCGACGGCTGTTGAGCATACGACGTAAAAGAGAGTGACGTGAGTTGCAAAGAGGGAGAGATTTGAGAGAGAGGAGATGGAATCGAAGGGGGGGGGGGATGGGGGGTGCACATGAGGAAGAGAGAAGATTGAGGGGTTTCTTTTTTATAAATAATAAAAATAATAATATATAAATAAAATACTTTATTTTATTTTATCATGTCTCATTTTATATTATTTTATTCTTTCTCTTCCAATTTTGTTTTTAATCCCTCTTTCTCTTTAAATCTTCAATTCAAAAGATTTTAACCCGTTCCCTTCCATAATAAAATTAATTCTCGACAGTAATTTCAAATAAAAAGAAATTTGGGTGGCATAAAAGTCCAATTTCCACAATAGGCCTCCGATAAACAATTAAATTGAAATATTCTCTTCGCAACAATTAAATTTCAGCAACTATACGTTAAATTTCTAAAATTCCAAAAACGCCCTCAATTAATATAATTACTAGAATTACAGTACAACAAAATTTTGGGGCGTTACATAATAAACCCATCTTTTACCAAACACTTAGAGGGAGGAAAACGATGTATATGATATGTCACTTCTCCACCCATGTTCTCACTAAAAATTCATAAGGTGAGATTCATGCTCGACCTCGTGGTGCCCTGGGTGCACCTTCCCTTATGAAGGTATCTGCATTAGTCAATATCAAGGTGAATGGAGAAAAGTGTTTATAGTAAGTAGGAGAAGGACGTGTGTGAACACATCCTGCGGTCTTTTTCATTGGTTTGAAACGTCATTTCCATGCTCGACCTTGTGGTACCCTAGAAGCATCCCTCTTATAAAGGTGTTTGCATGTGAAAGCGATATATCAAATTCCAGAAATGGTTAAGATCGCTATAATCAATTATTCCAATCATATTCTTCCCTGAGGCAAACTATTTGGAGCGGGGTTATGGGGTTGAAAATGAAGGGTTACACTTACGATAAAGCATTAAGGCAGTTAATGATTTATTGACCAAATGAATGGTAATTAAATATTATATGAATAAGGAGTTATTCTTGGATAATATTGATTGAGAGAGTCTCACTTTAATGATAAAGAATAACTGTACACCTTGAGGTGACATTTATTCCAAATCACTGAATGTATCATTGCAAAATAAATAATGTTGGATTTATTATTATTATTTTTCTAAATTGATTGTATTAAAACGAAAAATGAATTTTTGCACAAGTATCTAATGTAAGTAATTTTTTTTGCATCAACATGTCTAGCTCAATCGTTACCTTGCTTTGCGCCAAAAAATTAACTGGAGAAAATTATACAACTTGTGAAAATATGATGAATACGATTTTGGTAGTGGATGACCTCAAATTCGTTCTAACGGAGGAATGCCCTCCGACCCCTGGGCACAATGCATTGTGAAGTGTTCATGATGCTTATGAGAGGTGGACCAAGGAAAATGATAAAGCAAAGGTCTATATTTTTGCAGACTTATCTAAAGTCCTGGCAAAAAAAGGTGAGACTATGATTACTGCACACCAGATCATGGAATCATTGTATGACATGTTTGGAAAACCTTATTCACAAGCCATGCATGATGCTCTTAAGTTCACCTTCGGTGCGCAGATGACTGAAGGATCGTTTGTTAAGGAACATGTCCTTCCTTAATATGATGAACCATTTCAATATCGCTGAGATGAATGGAAGTCTCATAAATGAGCCCAGTTGGGTGAGCTTTATCATGCAATCACTGTCGAACAACTTTCTACAATTCCATAGCAATTATATTATGAACAAAATTGACTACAACCTCACCACCCTCCTTAATGAGCTATAGATTTTTTAGTCTTTAATTAAAGCCAAAAAAAATAATGGGGATGCAAATGTTGCCTTCTTCAACAAGAAAAAGTTCATTAGAAGTTCGACCTCTAGAACTAAATTTGTGCCACCCTCTTCATCTGGTGTGAAGAAGTGGAAGAAGAAGAATGGTGGAAAGGGGAATAAAGCCGCCACTGTTGCTTACCCAAAAGGGCAAGAGGGTCGAAGTTGCAAAAGGAACCTGTTCTCATTGCAACCAATATGGGCATTGGAAAAGGAATTGCCCAAAATATTTGGCCGAGAAAAAGAAGGAAAAAGAAGGTAAATATGATTTATTGGTTTTGGAAACGTATTTGGTGAAAAATGATAACAATACTTAGATACTTGATTTAGGAGCCACTAACCATATTTGTACTTCTTTGCAAGAAACTAGTTCCTGGAAATAGCTGACAGTGAGAGATATGACTTTACGGGTTGGAACAAGAGAGGTTGTCTCGGCGATTGCAGTTGAGAGATTGAAGTTATTTTTTGAATCAAAGTATATGTTGTTAGACAATGTTTACTATGTTCCTAATTTTAAAAAGAACTTGATTTCAGTTTCATGTTTGTTAGAACACTGTTTTAATGTATCTTTTATTCGAGATAAAGCGTTTGTCTTGAAAAATGGTATTGATATTTGTTTTGCAACAAACGAAAGCAACTTATATGTACTAAGGCCATTAGTATCTAAAATTCTCTAAAATATTGAAATGTTCAACACTGCAACCACTAAAACTAAGAAAAGAAAATTTTTTCCTAAAGATAATGCTCATCTTTGGCATCTAAAACTGTGTCACACTAATCTCATTAGGATTGAGAGGTTAGTTAAAAATGGACTTGTAAATGAGTTAGAAGAAAATACTTTACTTGTATGTGAATCTTGTGTACAAGGAAAAATGAAAAAACGACCTTTTATTGGTAGAGCCAAAGAACCCTTTGAGCTTATACATTCAAACCTTTGTGGTCTGATGAGTGTAAAAGCTAGAGGAGGTTTTAAATATTTTGTCACTTTTACAGATGATTATTCAGGATACGGGTATGTTTATCTAATGCAACATAAGTCTGACATACAACCAAGATGGGGATTGGAAAAGGAATTTCCCAAAATATTTGGATGAGAAAAAGAAGGAAAAAGAAGATAAATATGATTTACTTGTTCTGGAAACGTGTTTGGAGGAAAATGATAACAATACTTGGATACTTGATTCAGGAGCCACTAATCATGTTTGTACTTCTTTGCAGGAAACTAGTTCTTGAAAATAGCTGGCAGCGGGAGAGATGACTCTATGGGTTGGAACAGGAGAGGTTGTCTCGGCAGTTGCAGTTGGGAGTTTGAAGTTGTTTTTGAATCAAAGTATATGTTTTTAGACAATGTTTACTATGTTCCTAATTTTAATAGGAACTTATTTTTAGTTTATTGTTCGTTAGAGTACTCTTTTAATGTATCTTTTATTTAGGATAAAGCATTTGTTTAAAAAAAATGGTATTGATATTTGTTTTGCAACAAATGAAAGCAACTTATATGTACTAAGGCCGTTGGTATCTAAAATTCTCCACAATATTGAAATGTTCAACATTACAACCACTAAAACTAAGAAAAGAAAATTTTCTCATAAAGATAATGCTCGTCTTTGGCATCTAATACTAGGTCATATTAATCTCAATAGGATTGAGAGGTTGGTTAAGAATGGACTTCTAAACGAGTTAGAAGAAAATTCTTTATCTGTATGTGAATATTATCTAGAAGGAAAAATGACATAACGACCTTTTACTGGAAAAATATTATAGAGCCAAAGAACCCTTGGAGCTTATATTCAGATCTTTGTGGCCCGATGAGCGTACAAGCCAGACGACCTTTCACTTTTATGGACGATTATTTATGATATGGGTATGTTTATCTAATTCAACATAAGTCTTACACACTTGAAAAGAATAAGGAGTATAAGGCTGAAGTTGAAAATTTGTCAGGTAAAAAGATTAAAACACTTCGATCAGATCGAGGTGGAGAGTACATGGATATTGAATTCCATAACTATATGATAGAACATGAAATCGCATCTCAACTCTAACCACTTGGTACACTTCAAAAAAACTGTGTATCAAAAAGGAGAAATAGAATCCTATTGGACATGGTTCGATCTATGATGAGCTATGCTTCTCTACCTATCTCGTTTTGGGTTATGCAGAGGAGACTACAACTTGCCTCTTAAACCAGGTTCCATCAAAGAGTGTTACCAGAACACCTTTTGAATTATGGAGAGGTCGTAAAATTAGTTTATGACATCTCAGGATTTGGGGATGTCCAACACATGTGCTTGTGGTAAATCCAAAGAAATTGGAACCACGTTTAAGATTATGCCTGTTTGTAGGTTATTCTAAAGAAACGAGAGGTGGTCTGTTCTTCGATCCAAAAGAGAACAAAGTATTTATATCGACAAATGCTACTTTCTTAGAAGAAAACCACATTAGAGAACATAAGCCAAGGAGCCAAATCATATTAAATGAAATTTCCAAAGAAACTACTGAAACTTTAATAAGAGTTGTTGAAGAGACAAGCATTTCAACAAGATTTATTAATTGCTTCATCTAGTCGAACACATTCTTCTCAAGTGTTGAGAGAGCCTTAACGTAATGGAAGGATAACCCAACCTACCCGCTATTTGGGTTTAACAGAAACTCAAACCATCATATTAGATGATAAGGTTAAGGATCCATCGTCTTACGAGAAGACAATGGTTGATTTTGACAAAGATAAATGGATCAAAGCCATGGATCAAGAAATGGAGTTTATGCACTTCAATTTTGTCTAAGAACTTATAGATCAACCTGATGGAGTTAAACCCATAGGTTGCAAATGGATCTACAAGAGGAAACTAGGTGTATATGGAAAGGTGTAAGCCTTTGAGGCTGTACTAGTAGCAAAGGGTTATGAAGAAACTTTCTCATTTGTTGCTTTGATTAAGTCTACCTAGATTCTCTTATCTATTGCCACATATTATGACTATGATATATGGCAAATAAATGTCAAGGCTGACTTTTTGAATGGTAATCTTGAGGAAATCATCTATGTGACCCAACTAGAGGGATTCATTGAAAAGGTCAAGAGCAAAAGGTTTGCAAGCTGAATCGGTCTATTTATGGATTGAAACAAACATCTCGATCTTGGAATATAAGGTTTGATATTGCAGTCAAAGCTTATGGCTTTGATCAAAATGTTTGATATTTGATGCAAAATTTCAAGAAGGGTTTGTTACCTTTCAGGCATGGAATTATCTTGTTTAAGGAACATTGTCCTAAGACACCTTAAGAGATTGAGGAGATGAGACAAATTCCCTATGGATCAACAGTGGGTAACCTTATGTATGCCATGTTGTGTACTAGACCCGACATCTGCCATGCAGTGGGAGTAGTCAGTAGATATCAATCCAATCTAGGATTTAATCATTAGACAACAGTTAAAGCTATTCTCAAGTATCTTAAAAGAATGAAAAACTATATACTTGTGTATGGGGCTAAGGATTTGATCTTTATAGGATACACTGACTTTGATTTTTCAGATCGATAAGGATTCAAGGAAATCCACATTAGGATTAGTGGTCACTCTGAATGAAGGAGCTATGTATGGCGCAACATTAAGCAAGGTTGTATTGCGGATCCACCATGGAGCTTGAGTATGTAGCTACCCGTGAAGTCGCTAAAGAAGCCGTTTGGCTCAAAAAATTTCTCACAAATTTGGAAGTTGTTCCAAATATATCCTTGCTCATCACACTTTATTGTGATAATAGTGGTGCTATGACAAACTCCAAGGAGCCTCGTAGCCATAAATGTGGAAAGCATATAGAGCGCAAGTATCATCTTATTAGAGAGATTGTGCAATGGAGAGATGTGATAGTAACAAAAATTACCTTGGACCACAATATTGCTGATCCATTTACAAAGGCTCTCACGGCTAAAGTTTTTCAGGGTCACCTGGAGGGTCTGAGTCTACGAGATATGAGTCATCTAAGCTAGGGCAAGTAGGAGATTTTATGGGGTATATTGTATGCCCTAGTTTATTGTATTGTATATTGATAATTTACCTTACATTGTATATTGATACTTTACTTTCCCACAAGTCTTTTATTGTATTTTGATACATTCCACTAGCTTTGGACAAGTGGGAGATTATTGGAATTGATGTCCTAAATCTAGTTTATCTCGTGGTTTGTAGTTATGTTAACACAAATTATTTATCTAATAAAATCTGAGGTATTTTATTTGAATCCAATAAACTAAGATCCAAAGTTATTTTATGAAACTTAAACATGTATGTGGAGACATACAGGTGGATCATATTTAAGTAATAATCTAAATAGTCTGTAGTAGATGGATAAAGATGGATACCTTATCCTAGTGACACTATGAATACAACCCGCTTTGTAGATGTTACAATTGTTGTAAAGTGCTACAAATGATCTAATCCTGATCGTTCATGTAGAGACATGTGACCGAAGGTATTCTATGCAAATAGTTTGTATAAGATCGAACCACGAAATGAATAGACTCTTTATATAATACTGTTATTAGAAGAGACTTACATTTCACTAGGATGACCATACGAGACTTGACCATAATCCTGAGTGAGTTGTGCACTCCTATTTATGATGGCAGTCCTTTGATCTGTATGATGAGAATGACCATGATAGCCGACTCAATAAGCCTGCCATTTTGGAGATTTGTCTGATTAGGGAGCTGAAAACACATCTGCACAAGATAGAATTCACTCATTCCCATTCCTTGGGAAAGTAGATAAATTGCTCCCTTAATGGCTGGTTTCGGATCTTGAACAATGTGGCCTTAACCTCTCACTGCCCAAGAGGTGTTAGTTTATAGTTGGACTATAAATTGTTTGTTCATTAGAGGAATCAGTGGTACATATGGAGTTAGATGTAATTGCAGGGGTAAAACAATATTTTGACCCCGTTGTAGTTATGAGCATTCATGAAGGGTCATCACTTTGTTGATTGATTATATCTATGGACATAGAAATAAATCTATAGTGCGAAGAGTGCAGGTATCGGTCTTTAGTGGAGTTCCCGGTAGTTAATGAATATTGATTAATTGGATTAAAGAAGTTTAATCAATTAATCTCATATCATTGGAGCTTCTAATCTATAGGTCCATAAGGTCCCCTCGATAGCTGACTAAAGAAATTACAAGAGGAATTATTTGAATTGTTCAAATCAATTGATGGAATAAAATATTGATGAGATTAATATGATATGGTTAATTATAGATTTAATCTATAATTAAGAGAGAAATATTTGAATAGGATTCAAATAATGATTCTATTTTATGAATCAGATTCATAAGGAATTAGTTAATTTTGAGATGTAGAGGCAAATAAATGTATGATGATTATTTAATTAATTAACTATATAAATTAAATTAGATTTAATATATATAGTTATGTATTCGGTTTGCTAATTAATCAAATAAATGTTGTTTGATTAATAGAGCCCTAAGGGAAAATATGGAAATACTTAGAGAAGGGGAAAATCCTTCTCCATATAAATTGTTTCTTTTGCCCAAATTAAAGTGAAAGATTCATTTTTTAAAAACCTAGCCTCCAAAATTCTCCCAGGTTGTCTCAACAATTTCTCCTCCCTAAAATCCTTTATTCCTTCTCCTCCTCCAAGGATTAGATACCACACTTCTACCTTTAGATTCCAAAAGAATATCGAGGTCTCTCTTATGGTTGTGTTCACTGTTCGTTGGAGGTTCATTGCAGAGAAAAAGCTTGGGATTTTCGTGAAGATTACGGGAATCTTCAAAGGTAAGAAATAGTTCTTCCTTTTCTTTTATTCTATTTAAAAACGTGCTAAATTAAATATGTTTATTCTCTGTTTTATTATGCTTGTTGTGGCATTTTGTTTCTTTTGAACCAAAATAAAATATTCAAGACGTTCACACACTTTCGCTTGGGATTCGATCCCATCAGGTATAACCCTTTGCTACAAGTCTAACTTTGAAGGTTTGTACCTTTCCAGCTACATCTCTCTTTCTTTTATAGATCCATTTACCTCTCTCTTTCTTTTATAGATTCATTTACACCCTATGGGTTTGACCTCATCAGGTGAATCTAAAAACTCCCATAGTGAATTGGAGCACATAGACTTCATCTCAAGTTTCATGGCTTTGACCCATTGATCCTTGTCTACATCATTCATTGCTTGTTTATAAGACATCTGTTCCTTAATACTATCATCTGGTATGAAACTTCAGTTTTAGTTAAACCCAAATAACGGTCATAATGTATCACAACCCTCCCATTGCATCGAGGCACTCTCAACGATACAGAAGGATGAGACTCACCTGAAGTGCTGGCTTTTTCATTAACTTTTGATGAAGGATCAACTGCATCAACAATCCTTGTTGATGCTTTAGTAGTTTCACTTAATACTATTTTGCTACGTGGTTTATGATATCTTATGTGGTATTCTTCTAAAAATATCATGTTTTTCGATACAAACGTCTTATTTTCTTGAGATCATAGAACTGACTACCTCTCGTTTCCTTAAAGTAACCAACAAATTGGCATGATCTTGAATGAGGTTACAACTTCTTAGGATTTTTCACTAACACATGTGCAGTACAACCCCAGATTCTAAAATAACGTTAACTCGATTTATGCCCCCTCTGTAACTCAAAAGGTGTTTTAGAAATACTCTTTAAGGGAACATGGTTTGTAATACCTGAACCCTAATTACTTTAAGTATGAGTAAGTAATGTGATATCTTCAAGTGAGTTAATTGAAGCCATGGTTTAGGAGGGAGAGAGGATGGAAGCAAGAAGAAATAAGTTCTTGTATAGCTAAGTGTAAACCCCGAATTCTAAGTTTCCTAAACAAGCATGTTTAGCCAAAAGAATGATATATTAAATATATAATAAGTGAAAAAAAACATGTTATTTATAAGAGTTGTTGAGATAGGAAAAGAAAAACACAAAATAAGAAAGCTCACTTATTGGTTTGGCACGTGGCAGTTAATCCTTAAATTCGGGAAGCGGTAAGAAGATTAAAAGGGAAAAGGAACTTCGAAAGCTTGGTTTCGACAATCTACATGAGCAAATTTAGTGAAATAAGTGCTATTTGAAAGCTAGGAGAATCTAGTTTTTGAGGTTGTGTTATCGGAGAAAGATTGCAGAAGAAGAGGAACAAAAAGTGAGGAATTTGTAGAAGAGGCAGAATCGCGGATTAATCAGAACCCGAGGTAAAGATTGGTAGCTCTAGGCCAAACTATAAGGAATTTTTGGCTGAATGTTTAAGGTACAAAATTTAACTCAACTCTAAACATGTTTGTAGAAGAAAGTTTCTTCAAAAGAGGGTTGGATTTTGAGTTATGGATTTTTGAATTTGTAACAAAGAAGCTGTGCATAAGCAGACAGCTAATTGGGAAGAACAAGCAAACAGCTCATATGGAGAATGAGGATCTCGCTTATGAAGGAAAACTCACTAATTTTGTGTTGAGGATCTCGATAATGAAGGAAATCTCGCTAATTTTTTGATGAGGATCTCGCTCTAGAAGAAAATCTCCCTAGAAATTGGGCTGAATCTCATTGGAAAGGTGAGTATCGCTAGGATGAAGGATCTCACTCATGAAGAGGATCTCACTCATGAGAAGAATGCACTCATGATGAGTATCTCTCTAGTAAAGCTATCTTTGATGATGAAAGTTCCATTAGTAAATGAACTATTTGAGGTATTTTCCTAAGAATTCTAAGTAGTTAATCGGGAATTATGTTCTTTCAGGCCAAGAAGAGCTAGAAGAGGCGTATACCCGTTAAGAGGCCAACGAGCTGTGAGTGATTATGTGATACTTTAATGTTTTAATGATTTAGAAACTATGATTTCTTAGAAGATATTTCTCATGCTAAGTGTTCAAGTGAAGTGCCAAGCAACATATGTTTGAAGCTATTTCTCATGCTAAGTAAAGCATGTTTTCCACGGACATTGACACGATTTAACTATGTTATCTTGTCCAAATACTTTCATCATGTTTTAGCAACTCCATTTTCATGATGTTTACTAATGTATGAGTTTTCCAAGTATGTTTTCCAGACTAATGATTGAGTTTCTTCATTTAATATATTTTCCTTCCCTTCCTTCATAATCCCTATAAACAACATGAATTTCTACTTAATAAATATGTAATATAACATCCCTTTGGCTAAACATGCTTATCTAGGGAACCTAAGTTCAGAGTTTACACCTATGGTCATCCTAGTGAAGTGAAGTCTCTGTCATGAACGGTGTTATATAATGAGACGTTAACACTTCGTGGTCAGGTCTCATACAAACTATTTGTATAGGACACCCCTGCTTGCACGTCCCCTATACGAATGATCAGGATCAGACCATTTGTGACAAGTCACAACATTTGTGATCATTCCACAAAGCGGGCTGTGTTTGTAGTGTTACCAGGATAAGGTTTCCCTCTTATATCCATATACTACAGACCATTTTGGTTATCACTCAAGACATGATCTACTTGTATGTCACCACATACATGCTTAAGTTACATATAGATAACTAGGGATTTTATGTTTATTGGTTTGTGGTAAAGCAAATAAAACATACAACTGAGAAAAAAACAAGATATGAAGTAAATATCATATATTATACAACACAAGCGTTCGTACAAACTATTTATAAACTACAAAACACGAGACTTTAGGGCATCAACTCCAATAGTTTTAGCTACTTCTTTACTAAATACTCAATTAATGATATATGTTGCACTCTTAGTGTCTCACCCCAGAGGGATTCAAGTAGAGAAGAATGACTAATCATGCTTCTTACCATATCCTTAAATCTTCTATTTCACCTTTCTGCTACACCGTTCATGCTGGGTTTGCCCGTCATAGTGTATTGCAGAACGATTCCACATTCCTTTAGGTATTTGGCAAAGGGCCCTAGACGTTGCTCACCTAATTCATCATATCTATTGTAGTATTCACCACCACGATCAAAATTGACAGCCTTAATTTTCTTTCCAAGTTGAAGTTCAACTTCAAGTTTGAAAGACTTGAAAATGTCCAAAGATTGAGACCTCTCATGAATTAAATATAGGTACCCATATCTTAAGTAATCATCTATAAACATAATAAAATATTGTTTTCCATTCCAAGAAGCCGTAAGGAATAAATAAAAAATGTCTATATGTATTAGTTCTAAGACGTCTGAGCATCTATTGGACCTAATTTTCTTATGTTTGTCTGTTTTCCCTTAATACATTCCACACAAACGTCAAAGTTACTTAAATCAAGGGAATCAAGGATTCCATCTGACACAAGTCTCTAAATTCTCTGTTTAACGATGTGACCTAAACTCATGTGCCATAATATAGCAGAATTTTCATTTAATTTACACTTTATACTACATGAATTAGATAATGGGATCTTATTAAATGAAGCAAAAGATTCAAGCATATATAGATTATCAATTAAAAAACCAGTACCAATAAGTTTGGAATCTTGAATATAAACTAGATTATTTCTAAAAGAACAAAAAAAAAAAAAAAAAAAAAAAAAAAAAAAAAAAAAAATTTGTCCAAACTAGAAATATAAACTAAATTTCGTCTAAATGATGATACAACAAAAGTCTAATTCAAATCCAAATAACAACCAGTTTTTAAACATAATCCAAAATTTACAATAGCTTTAATTAGAACTACTTTGCCATCACTCATATAGATGATTCTTTCAGCATCACTTGGCAGCTGGCTCCACAACCCTGCATTGATATACTAAATTAACTTCAGAATACACCAAAGTAAGAAGTTTACCCTTCTTTACATGCCAGTTGGCATATGTGAGACAATCTTTTTTTAAGTGACCTCTCATTTTGAAGAAAAAAGGATTTTCAATAGCCTGTTTCTTGCTCTTATTCTGCTGAGATGTCTTTCTGCAGCACCCGTAGATTTCTTTTTTTTTTTCCCTTGTCACGAGAGTCAATTGCCAAATGAGTATTTTCTATCATTTTTCTCTTAATCCTATTTTCTTCTGCATACATTGTGAGACAAACTCATTAATACTCAATTTATCCTTCTGGGTATTATAGCTTATCTTAAACTGAGTAAATTGTGCAACAAGAGAGATGAGTACCAGATGTATGAGTAAATTTTCATTTATCTCGATATCAAATGCCTTTAGTTTACCTACAAGATTGAACATTTCCATAATGTACTCCCTTATGTTCCCATTGCCCTTATACCTCATGGAAGTCAAAGAAGTCAAAAGACTACTTACTTTCCTTTTTTCATTTTTAGTAAAATATTCTCAAATTGAGCAAAAAACTTATTAGCATTTTTACTTTCTTTGATCGAACTTCGAAAAGTCTCCGGAATGGAGTGCCTAAAGATCAGACACATGTGATTTGACCAGTCCCACTTCTTTATATTAGCCATATTTGGTTGTTCCTCAGTAGAAGTTGGTTTATCGGTCCTTAATGTAAGGTCTAGATCCATATATCCGAGAAGTATCTCCCGGCTTTCCTTTGAAATCTTGAAGTTTGATCCATTCAACTTAGAGATTGAACTCAGATTTCCAAATATTTGAGTAAGACCAATTGAAACAATAAACAACAAAACATACACTCAGAATTAAAAATAACAAAATAATTTCATATATGTGGTGGGCCCCTTTTAACAAGATACCTAGTACAATATTGATGTCCAGCCTTTAGGCAAAAATACCAATTGTAAATGGTACTCTCAATGCATTAATCAAAGTACTGACAAAAAACTTTGTAAAAAAATAATCTTTCTTTGGACCGGCTATTTTTCACATGAGCAATTCTTATAATTGTCACATATTCATTACAACATGCATACTCACAATTTGTCCAAATAATTATCTTCCTTTGGGCCGATAATTATCCGCATAAATTCATGAATATTCACATATTATATTTTATATTAACTTAATCTAGATAACAAAGGCTACTTTGGTAACATATTAATTTGGCGAATTCAATCCAAAATATAAAACACAATAATATAATAATATTATTGTACAAAAATAATAGAAGAAGAACCCCATATAGTCTTTACCAAAATTCACCTAGTAATTGCATACACATAATACAATCAAAGCAACATAAACATGTGAAAATTTAAATTTAAATTCATCGAAATATCAATCAAATACCACAACATGATTGATCAAATTTTAGCTTAAATTCACAATATGATTAATCAAATTTAAACCTAAATTCACAAACTTATTCATTTGGAAACTTAGAGGATGTTTGATTCACCAACATGAGTTGAGTTGAGTTGGTATCATATACCAACTCATTATTTAGCCCACCAACTTTAAATGTTGGTGGAATTGAGTTGGTATATTTTACCAACTCACCTTAACTCACCCCAAGTCTCCATTCTTCCCATGTTTTCAATGGCTCTACCCATCGGCTACTATCACATTTCGAGAACTAACTCAAGGCCTCGGCAAGCACCTCCGATGACAACTCCGGCGACCAACTTTGGGCTTCGACAACCACTTTCGATGACAATTCCAACGATGAAATCCGGACTCTGACAAACACCTCCAATGACAGCTCTAGCGACCAACTCTGAGCTCCGACAACCTTTATACCACCAACTCTGACAACTACCTCTAGTGACCCAACTTTGACGACCACCTTCGCGCTACCAACTCCGAAGATCAATTGGCTCTGACAATAAACTCCGATGACCAACCCCGACTACAAATTTCGATGAAAATCACCTTTGATGGTCACCTTTGAGCGAGAGCAACTCCGATGACCAACTCGGGACTTTGACAACCACCTTCGACAATAAACTCCGACAACCAACTCTAATACCACTTTCATGCGACTAACTTCGGGCTCCGACAGTCACCTCCGACTGCAATCTTCAGCGAAATCATCTTCGATGATCAACTTTGACGAACATTTTCGCCCATCCAACTCAAAGATTCGAAAACCACCTACAATAACAAATTTCGACAACCAACTCCAATACATCTTCATGCAACCAACTTTAGGCTCTGACAACTACCTCCGACTACAAACTCCAGCAAAAATCATCTTCGATAATCAACTTCGTCAACCACTTCCAGCTACTATAAGATTGATGACTGTTAAAGTATGTTGTAGTGTTGTTGATTATATAAAAAATATTATTTTGTCTACATTAAGTGCAATATTTATACGTAAAAATTTGTAAAAAAATATTTTTATTTAATTTAATTCACATAGCAAATGAGTGTTAAGAATATTTAGATGAAACGTATGTAACATATAACAAAAAAAACCTATAAAATGAAAATTTTTTTCTTGGAACATTTTCCAAGAAAAATTAGTGAAAATTAGAGATTTGTTCTCTGATGGTCCCCCAAATTTAGAGGAAATGAAAGTGAAATTGTTGAGGAATTGTGGCAACATTCCATTGGCTGTTACAATGATGGGGAGATTTAATTAAGAAAATTCATGACATAAGGGCAACAATAGGAATAAGAAGAAAAAGAAGAAGATAATGAAAATCATAGAGAAAAATTAGCTAGAATCAAAAGTTTTAATTTCGCTTTGGTTTCCCATTTTATTTAAACATATTTCTAGAAGAAATATAATGAGTTAATTGTTGTTCATTGCCCAAAAAAGAAAGAAAAAAAGAAAAAAAGAAAGAAAAAATTTAGAAATTAATAGAAAAATTGCAATTTATATTTTATTCAAACGAAGATTGGTAGAATTATTGAATAAAAAAGTTTCAAAAAATTATATCAGATACCCAGATATATGAACTATGCATCTTAAACTCAAACATATGAACTCAGAAAAAATAACTCTACACCCTAAACACAGACATATAAACTTCATAGATATACGAACTCCAAAGACATATGAACTCCAGACATCTTATCTCAACTCTGCGTCCCAAAGAGTCCCTTAAGGTTCTTAACTCATATTATATTAATGCTTTAACACTCACCATACAGAAATTAAATACAGAATCTCCTACTTTGATACCATTTTAAACCATTGGTTGTTCCAAAAACTTGAGTTGACAATTGGCAATGGGAGTGGGAGGATTAACCTATATATTTTTTTTTCCAACCAAATATATTGGTTTAGATTTGATGAACTATGTTACTCATAGATAAATATGAATTTCATGTTGAATCGTTGGTTTCTTTTTTTTTTTTTTTTTTTTTCTCCATTCGGCATGAGATTAAATCCCTGATTTCAATAGTTTTAAAAAAAAAAAAAAAAAAAAAAACTGAAACCCGCACTTCACGTCGGTAATACACAGTAAAGCAATCAGCGGCGGAATTTCGTTCGTTTTCTTGCCGTAAGTTTAAAATGCAGGTCTTGCCGGCGTAAGGGAGTGGGGTCGCTAGTGTAAAGGAGTTGGTATTTGTCCATTTGAAGGTTTTTTCGGTGATCTATTTTTAGTTTCGTGGGTTTCTGTCATTAAAGAAAAGTTGGCGTTGGCAATCTTCATCAACAAGATCAATCTCAGCCACCTCAAAGTTTATCTTAAATTGTAATCTCCTCTGCCAAAAATTGAATTTGGTAGAATTAAATGTGATTGATAATTTAAATATTTTCTATTAAATCTAAAGGGCATTTTATGCGTGATAAAAACAGAGAGTGGAATTGAGTTGAATTAGTAATTATTAAATTATCTGGAGAGTTTTATTGTCTGTGTTTGATGTGCAGAGTTGAGTTGAATTGGTAATTGTTATCTGTGTTTGGATGCAGAGTTGTGTTCATTTGAGTTGGGTATCCTGTGCTATTTTTGTAAATAAAATTGATTTTGTCTTTTTTTTCTTTTGCCATTGTTTATTTTAATTTTCAACTGCACATTTTTTTTAAAAAACTTTTCAAGATAAAAACTAAACTTACAATTCTTTTCCATTCTCAAAACACAACAAATTCTCTACAAAGTATTCATATACACAAAATTTTGAATTATTCCATTAAAAAACCAACTCAATCATTAATTACCGTAAAAATTAAAAAGAACTTAAAGGTTAGTGACATCAAATGAAACTATTGACATTGTTTTAGATGGATGACGCTTAATGTTGATCTTAAAAAAAAAATCAAAATCTTACAATTTAAATCATAAAACTAACTATTAGATAGTTTTCTTTGACAAATTTGTGGAATATGAATTTACCTTTTTTCTAAAACCGGTGAATTGATTTTAGAAATATTGATGTCTATTTTTCTACTATTATGTTGCATCAGTGTAAAAACTATCTTTTTAAATACATAATTTTTCTACTATTATGTTGGACCATAATTTTAAATTCTAATATTTCATTAGAATTATATAATATTTGAAACATCAAGAGATAGATTGTTAAAACTTATCGTCGAACTTTTGTTCATTGAAATAACAATAGGACGTCGCATGTAATATTTTTTAGACATAAGAGAAAAATGAAATAGATGAAGAATAATTAGATCTAAAAGAACAACCATAGAAAAAAATCAAAAAAGAGAAGGGAGGAGTTGAGAAAGAAAAAGAAAAATAAAACCCATATGAGCTAGAGTAAGAAAGAAGAGAGAAAATGAGAAAGATGAACTAGACAGTGGATGAAGAGAAAAATGAAAGAAGGGGAGTATGAGAGAGAGAAACGACAAAGTAATTGAGGGAGTTGAGAGAGTAATGAAAATGCGTGGGAAAACGGGTGAGAGTGAGAGTGATAAAATGGTGGGTAATTAAACCCACCGTTTTATTTTTATCAGTGGCTGTCGAAGTTAGGCACACGAAGGTGGTAGGTAGAGTATGTCGCCGAAGTTGTTTGTGCGAAGGTAATCGTTAGAGTTAGTCGCTAGAGTTGTTGTCGGAGGTGGTTGGTGAAGCCCGAAGTTCTTCGTTGAAGTTGCTCGTGTGAATATGGAAGTGGTTTTCTTTTCTTTACCAAGGTGGTTGACGAAATTGGTTGTTGGAGTGTCGTCGTAGGTGGTTGTCGGAGTTTGGAGTTGGTCGTCGGAGTTGGCTGATGCTTTGTGAATTGTGATCCGTTTATGGTGTGAGTTTGCGGTGATGTTTTATGCATTGAACATGCAAGTTTTCCTAATAAGACCCAAGTATAAGGCTCACTAGGTTTTCTGGTAAGTCTAGGGTCGAATACAGGGACTACTGAGTAATATGCGACAGTTACTTTGATTCTCTTACGGTGGTGAAAACAAATAAGTTGGGTGGTGTTTTAATGAAGAAAATTTCCTATGCAACGGAGTTCGAACGAAGAGTTGATGAAATCGAGAGTTACAATGAGTATGCGATGAAAGGGTTGAGAAGGGATTTAGCTAACACTTCCTAAGATTACGTACAAGTTATGCGATCATGCTACACACAAACAACAACATGTCATCTCTTAATGTAAATGCCATAATTCCTATTTTTAGGACGCATGCGATGTATGCGAAAAAGTTGATAGGACTTATATCTAAGCCTCTATAATTGCCTATGCGATGATGAATGTTGCACACATAAAACAAGGTGACAACATACATCATATCCTATTTCTAGGGTGCATGCGATTTTTAAATAGCGATAGAACTTATGTCTAAGTTTCTATTTCTTGCTTATGCGATTCTAATCTGACTCTCTCAAGCCTAGATTCTAATCTGACTCTATCAAGTCTAAATTCTATCTTTAGACTACTCTCTCAAGTGTCTCTAAAGGGTGAATAACGCATACATAAGACAAGATGATTGCATAAAATGTAAATTTTAGGTCATGCTAGCTAAGTACTTCTCAACCCATTCGGAACTTTAGCTACTCATGCAAAATGTGGAGAGATAAAACATAGATTGAAATGAGATTTCCATTTTCTATAAATAAAGTGTTGAATACAAAATAACAATGGAATTTAGAGATAAGAAGCACGATAAGCAATGTCTTGCTTCCCGTGGCCTTTTACACTGTCTTTTTCACTCCAACTCTTTCCAGATGAATATTCTTGCTCTCGCAAGTGTTGGCCATCTCTCCCTTGTAGCGCTTTCCGGTAGTCTCTCAATCTGTTCGGGAATAATCTCTCGGATTCTTCATCTTCGTCCTCTAAATCTAAGTATGAGTATGTACGTGAACGGACGAACGACTCTCTAACTTGTATATGATCTATATGATCTAACTTGTCATCCCTTTTTACAATGGTGGCCTTCAGTATTTATAGAGCTAAAGGTGAAGCAACCTTTCTCTCTAATAATTGCAATGATGGGCGGTCATTAAATCTCCTGCTCTGATGCGCCGATTAATGGTCACCGAAAGTTGAGTGTACTTGCTACAGTGTGGCTTTAACGGCTTGTCAATTAAATTTGGATTCGACTTTCATCAGCTTTCCATCCCAACTTTTTTAGCAACTCCTCACAATCGCATACGATTGCATGACTTTGTGATCTCAATCTTTCAAGCGTGCGGACACCTAACTCCTTGGATCGTAATTTTACTTGCGCCAACACATTTTTCCTGCACAAAATAAGTAAATTAACCGCCACATTCTAATTAAGTCTTTGTCGTAAAAATTTTCATCAAATTTAAATGACAATTTTGATTATATAATGATTTAGTCTTTGTATTACATAAACATATTTGATCCTTAATGAATTTAATAATCTACATTGATAAAAAATTTCATCAAATCTTAATACTTAATAGTATTGTTCAACGATAAGGATTACAATTGTTACAAACGGTAAAGTATAATAAGGATTAAATCATTACAAATGGTAAAGTATAGTGATACTTATTAGAGTTCAAGGACTAAATTGTAATAAAGTTTGAAGTATATAGTCCAACAATGATATCTCTTTGAACTAGGTTGCTTTTATGTAAATTACCTTAATTTTCCCCTTATCGTGGCTTTTATCGGAGTTGGGATTTGATGAGGGTGCTAAGAATGTGTGCTAATCTAATCGGGATAATTCGATGCACCTACTAATCCATACATATGTTGTAATCTTTCAAAAAATTAAATAGCAGTATGTGGACAAAATCGACAAATTGAAGTTCAAAGACTAGGTAACACTTCCATAAGAAAGTTTAGAGACATCAAAGTGATTTTTATCTTTTTATCTTTTTTTTTTTTTTTTTTACTTTTTTCAAGAAATGATATGAACAACACTACTTACCCATCAAGGTTAGAAACATCAAAGCCAAAGAAAAAAGGGTATATTTTTTTAGAATAGATGATATTATTATATAACAACAAAGAGGATACAGCCCTGGATTAAGGCATCAAAGCAACAAAGCACAAGCAAAGATAGGGCAACAAAACGCAAACAAAACCAACAAGATAAAACCTGAACATAACCAAACATAAACGTAAAAAAACCCCAAAACACGAGGGAGAAAGCTAGAGAAGAGAAACCAAAATCCCACAATTAGGGACAACAGCAAAACAGAGAGCAATAGCAAGTTCAAAAAGAAGAAAAGCAACCGTAAACACGTTAGATAAGACCAAGAAGATCAATCTGCCAAGAAGCAACTCGAGCACGAACTGTAGAGACCATAAGGTGAAACAAAGCAGACACCGACCTCAGTCGTCCTCCATGTAGCCGTGATTACGCTCCTGCGAGATGTAGTAGAAGGAAGCACACCAGAATACATGGACAACTTACTACGCACCCCCTTACCTGACCCCACTCGGCAGAACCAACTCAACTCGACATCCCAACTTGCCACCTGATGCGACGAACCCAACTGACGCAACACACCAAACCACACCTCTTTCCCAAACCCACACTCGAAAAATAAATGATCTCGAGACTCCCACCCTCTAACAACATACCCTAGCTCCTCAACCAATCCCACGTACCCAACCTGTTCCTCACAACTAACCATGCATAGAAGGAGTGGCGCGAAATACCTGTCTCTTATACACATCTAGATGTGTATAAGAGACAGACTATATACCTTCCCCACACAGAAGAAACCCCCCCTCTAACAACATACCCTAGCTCCTCAACCAATCCCACGTACCCAACCTGTTCCTCACAACTAACCATGCATAGAAGGAGTGGCGCGAAATACCACCCCCTACCCACAAAATACTAGCCCAAGACACCTTAGGATGATGAGGACACAAACTCTCCTATGCACTACCGATAGAAAACCAACCACTAGCACCCGGCTCCCAAAACCAATAATCCTCCCCCCTCACCCTAGGCCCCACTTCCTGAATAAAAAAAAAAAAAAACAAGATCGTCCATCGCCAACCATCAAACGAACCAGATGCTTGAATCTATCTCTACAATGCAAGATAGCCCTTAAACACCAAGACCTCCCAACCTCACTCCAAATAGCCCACAAATACTGCCCACGCAAAACATACGCCTCCACCCACGTCACCCATAATGAACCCGATTTAATTAAGAGAAGCTAGAGCAGCTTCATAATAGCAACCTGATTCCATGAAAAAAAGTATATTAAAGTCAATTTAAGGCAATGAAATAAATGTTTGACCATTTCACTTTCATTTGTATTCCATTCCAATAGATACTTTAGATTTCTCTTTAATTGATTTATTTTTATTGCAATTCCAAATAAATGTTAGCAAAATGTTAGGAGTTGCTTTTGTTTTATACTATATTGCTTCAACCTCAAATTAAATTGAAATGATTAAAATATAACCCAAAGATATGGTATTATTGACCATATTTTACACACTTTGTTCGTTTTTTTAGTGAGATGTTACACCATTTAATAACTATCAATTTGGTGTGTAACCATTTATTTTTATTGTGTTGACTATTTTTTTATATAGATTATTCTGCTTATGTTATTGTTTCAATATTATTTTAACAAATAATAATAATAATAATAAATATAAAATAAATACTCAAGGAGAAATAGATTTGATTAAATTAATTGAAATTATTGTTTAAAATTTAAGTTGGGTATTATTCTCGATGATGACGACGACCACGATAAGTTGGGTAAATTATATTAAGATAATTAAGTACTAATTTCTTTATTTTATAAATTTATTTGAATATTATGTTTAAAGTTAAAAAGCACACATTTGTCTCCCAAGACTTTCTTCCTAAATTTTTTTTGTAGATCGGCGCAAATTTTGAAGTTATATAAAGTATTAAATCAAGGAAAAAAATAGGAAGATTAAAAAAAAAATGAAAACCTAAGTGAATCCCCCTTTTTTTCTCCCTCTCTCTCTCGAATATTCACACAACAATTTGCACCACACCTCCTCCCAACAAATTTGAGATCTTTCCTCCCATCTATTGGTGTATTTAAAAGTTTTTCCGAAATCGTTTGTTGATTTGTTTATTCTGTAATCTCGCCATTATTCTCCATGTATTAAATAAAATAAAATTTAAAAAAACCCGTATTTATTATTATCCCCACCCTTTCTTTCTCCTTTCATTTTAGTGATAATCACAACCTACCCAACTTCACCATTTTCTTTCCTCAAAATTTTGTTTTAATGCCATCTCTTTTTTTTGTGGTATGTGCCCACACTGATTTACAATTATTGTTGATAATTCTATCTTACAATATTAATATTCTTCAGATAGGTCTGTAGAATTCATTAGCCATCATAGTAGGGTGGTGGATATAACACTCCGTATACGGACCACTGGTAAATTAAGGCTTTATTTTCCTTTTTTTATTTTCTTTTCTTCCTTACCTTCTAAATTTCAAAGTTCCTATATATTCATTAACTAATTTTCTCCTTTGTGTGTTATGTTAATCAGCTGTATAACACAAAGTTCAGGAACCATGTGTTTTCTTTCCTTTTCTTTTCTTTAAGGATAGGTGTACCTTCCCAGACATGTGTGAGCACTAGGAAAACTTGTCCTATTGAAACTGGAGACGTTGCTCCAAGAAGTTCCCATGAGAGGCACAAATTCCACGGTCAAACCATTTATGCGAATAAAGAATTCAGTTTTTCCCCAACCAGAACTGCATTCAATCTCTTCGATTCCTATTCAAATATGTGGAGTTTCGATGGTGGCAGTAAAAATCAAGAATCATCCATAGGAAAATGCAAAGGGCCATTTGTAGCAGTGAGGAGGTTGAACCATTTTGTTTGCCACCTGAGGTTCCATCTCATTGGTTTGACAATCAAACTAAAAGGTTAGGTTTTTAGATAGTTTTTCCATGTCATGGCATCTAAAATCGGAAATCTTACAATTTCCCATAAAAAAAACAAAGGAAAAAAAATCTTTTTATAACAGAAAGAACCGAGACAAAAGAAGTAGTAGGGCTTATTCCAAGTGCATTCATTCTGTAAAAGAAAATTGAAATAAGAAGCAATAAAAGATACCTTCCCTCTTTTATATAGTGGACGTAGGCCTTTGACCGAACTACTTACTAGTTCTTTCTTAAGTATCGTCTACACGATCGTCTAGTTTCACTTTGCATCATCTACAGGATTATCTAGTTCCTCAACTATCGTCTATAGGATTGTCTAATCTAGTTCCTCAACTATCGTCTACAGGATTGTCTAGTTCCACTCAACAATCGTCTACACGATCGTCTAGTGCTTCTTAGTATTGTCAACACTATTGAACTATCGTCTAGTTCCTCAGAGCATTATCTATACGATTGAGCTTGCATAAAAGTAAACGATTGAATTTTTTTAAGCTCAAAGAATATTGTCTTCCCTGGTCTTGAAGTGAAGTAGATCATTTATGCTGAATAGCAAAACAAGAAAATTATAGTTAATCTGGGGCCACAAGTGGTATTAAAGCTCAGAAAATAACTTAAGACTGATCCAAGATTTGAATTTTGCATACAAAGGCTCAGACAAGTCAATCTTGAAGTTCAAGAATGGCTACAACTAGGTTTGAAATTTGAAAAGTTTGATGGAAAGAGATCACTACAGAAGCAATTATTTCAGCCATCAGAGTTAGAGAACTTGACTTACAGATGAACAATGGGAAGGGCAAACAGACTAAAATCTAAGTGTCATTTTTGCCATAAACTTGGACATATGAAGAAAGACTCTTATGCCTTGAAGAGAAATTGGAAGATATAATTGAATTATTTGTATAAGAAATTTTGAGTTTTTGTGAAATTTGAAATGAAAAGAGGAAATTGTGGTTTTAAGATTTTACATCCAAAATTTAAGTAAATTAGGAAAAGATAATTGGTTTATTTGGAAGTAATTAAATCAAAGTTAATTTGGAAAGTTAGAATTTAATTTTGGGATTTAGAATTTTTTGAAAAAGTGATTTAAAGTTGGTGAATTTATTATTAGGTTTATTTAATTAATTGGGGAAGAGGTGAAAGATTTGATTTTGATAGGACATATTTATTTTACAGGAGGGATATATATATATATAATATATATATATATATATATAAGGGTTTTGGAATTTAAGAAAAGAAAAGGAAAGAATATATATGGATTTTGGAATTTAAGAAAAGAAAGAAATAATATATTATATATATTATTAATGTATTTGTGTGGTGGAGAATTAAAGAAAAGAAATATGGAATTTCCAAACCCCTACTTTCTCACTTTTTCTCTAGTTTAGACGAACTTCGGCTGTCGCACCGCCGATGTCCACATCCTTTCCTCCGTCAAGATAGAAACGCACTGCCCCGACCTTCACGTTGTCGGATCTGCTCGCCATTGGTCCTCCTCTCTTCCAGTCGTTGTCCTCTATCGAATGTCGTCGTGAGGTTCGTAGTTTTGGGATAAAATCTAAATGATTTTCATGGTTTTGTTGAGGATCTTGAATACCCAATAAATAACGTGTTTAATTATCATTTCAATCATGATTTTGGAGGTTGAATTTGAAAGTTTGAAGGAGTTTAAAAGGTCGTTAACGTGCTGTCAAGCAGAATTAAGGTGATTTCAACAAGAATTTTGGTAAGATTTGGGGCTTTGTTACTTGTTCAGTTCGAATGTAATTTATATGAATTAAGTTATTAAGTTTTGTTGCTGATTTTATCGTGATTGAACGTTTAGGTGTGAATCTATAGGTTAAATTTTATTTTGGTTTATGTACTAGGATTTAATTCAAAGATTGTGGAGATTAGAAGAGGTTAGTTGCTCAAATATTTGGCTCGATTAAGGATTCAATAATTTCATAAAGAATCAATTGTTTTTTTGTTCAACCTAATATCAAAGTAAGTAATCTTACTGCTGGAACTGCCCATGGGCCAGACTCTAGATATATGTTAGCATTATAGATGAATATCAAGACAGAATGATAGCATGATAAACGGATAGTAAAGTATGACCGATATATATTATTGTATGAGAATCTGACAGATTTATTTGTGCACGTAGAGACTTGCATGCTAGTAAGAGGTGATACTTGATTCACTGAGGGTGTATATGATATGAGGATATATAGGCATACATGCATGTTATATAGCCATGATGTTGGGGTGTATATGTATGTTATAAAACCATATTGTAATAATTGTGATGTTGAGACTGTGATAGTATCTTTACTTATTAGTTAGATGCCTACCAGATATTATGTTTCCTTCGGGATTCACCAGATTGTGTTTCCTTCAGGATTCACCAGATATCGTGTTTCCTTTGGGATTCACCAGATTGTGTTTCCTTCGGGATTCACCAGATATTATGTTTCCTTCGGGATTCATCAAATATTGTGTTACCTTCGGGATTCACCAGATTGTGTTTCCTTCGGGATTCACCAGATTGTGTTTCCTTCGGGATTCAATTTGATGTCTGAAACTTACTATTAAAATTTGTTTTCAGACTTGTTTATTATCATCTATGATTTATGAGTACCCTATCGTCTGTTTTTAATATCTAAATTTAATGAAGATATTTTGGGTTCAACTTATTTATTTAGCATTTATTTCACTATAAAAAGATGTCGTTTTAAGTTCCATGCATGCATGTGTTTAGTAATGGCCTAACTTGAGTCCTAGGGGGTCGGGTCGTTACACCTTGGCAACAACTGAAGACTATGGTGAGTAGAACTCTATAGAAACTCAAGATTGGGTTATAGATTATGGTTGTTCAGTCCATATGACACCATCTAAAGGGTGGTTTTGTACCTATAAGAAGTGGGATGGAGGACTGATTTACATGGGAATTAATAATACCTGTAAGGCAATTGGTATTGGCG
This sequence comes from Benincasa hispida, assembly GCF_009727055.1. Taxonomy (NCBI): domain Eukaryota; kingdom Viridiplantae; phylum Streptophyta; class Magnoliopsida; order Cucurbitales; family Cucurbitaceae; genus Benincasa; species Benincasa hispida. The sequence continues at coordinate 27,814,453 of NC_052349.1, read as the reverse complement.
CTATTTCCTTAAAACTACAAGATGGTCCGATGAAGCTAATCAGGAACGTGAGGCATGTTCCTATCTTGAAGAGAAATCTCCTATCATTGGGGATGTTTGACTCTATTGGTTGTGAATATAGAGAAGTCCGAGGCATTTTTGAGATAATTAAAGATTCAAAGGTGGCGTTGATGGCTACTAAGATAAATGGCTTGTATGTCATTAAGGATGTGCAGATGTCACAGTTAGCCTTGATGACTACAGATGAAGATCCTAACGAGGATGAGCTATGGCACAAGAGGTTGTCCCATATTAGTGTGAAAAAGTTGCAAGTTCTTTCCAAACAGGGGATTCTTCCTAAAGGGGTTGGAAATAGTTTGAAGTTTTGTGAGCATTGCATCCTTGGCAAGGCAACTTGGCAAGGCTTCCCTAAAGGACAACATACGACCATGGAGATACTTGAATATGTGCATTTTGACCTATGGGGTCCAACACACTCTCCTTCACTTAGTAGACACGGTACTTCCTTTCTTTTGTTGATGATTATTCAAGAAAGAGTTGGGTTTATTTTCTGAAAACTAAATATGAAGTTTTTGGGAGATTTAAAGAATGGAAAACCTGAAAAACAAACCTCTAAACACATTAAACACTTAAGAATTGACAATCGTTTAGAGTTTTGTGGAGAAGAGTTTAACTTGTTTTGCAGAGAAAATGGAATTGTAAGGCACAAAACAGTGAGGTATAAACCTCAACAAAATGAAGTTGCTGAAAGACTCAACAGAACAGTGCATGAAAGAGTGAGATGTCAGCTGTCAAATGCCTTTTTTCCTGAGAAATATTGGGCTGAGGTAGTGTCCTACACAGTCTACACCTTAAATAGATGTCCACATCAGTCTATTGAGCTGAAAACACCAGAAGAAAGATGGACATAAAAGCCTTCCAAGTTGAACCACTTGAAGATATTTGGGAGTGTAAGTTATATGCATCAAAGCCAAGGTAAGCTGAAACCTAGGACTGTCAAGTGCATGTTTCTAGGTTTTACATTTGGAATGAAAGAATATAGATTATGGCATCCTATTGAGAAGAGGTGTATCAACAGTAGAGATGTTGTGTTCAGAGAAAAGGAGATGTTCATACTATCCGAGCAACAACCTACACCTATGCCTAAGATCAGTAGTACAAGGTTTGAGATGGAACCACAAAATGAACAAGGAGTTTCTACTTCTTTTTAGAACCTAGAAGTTGAAGGGGAAGACTTTGTTGAGACAAGTGAAATTATGTCAAGTGAACAAGAAGAGACATAAGTAGACCTACAAAACTATTCCTTAGCAAGGGACAGAACAAGGAGAACCATTGTGCCCCCTACAAGGTATTTAGAATTTGACTATACTAGTGTTGCTTTGAGTGCTGCCATTTCACTAAGCAACAATGAACCCACAAGTTTTGAAGAAGCAACTAATAGCCCTGATGCTAGACAATAGATTGAGGTCATGAATGATGAAATGAGGTTTCTTAATCTAAATGATACCTTGAAATTAGTACCTTTACCTAAAGGGTAAAAACCTATTTCATGTAAGTGGATATACAAGTTTAAAGAAGAAATTCCAGGGGTACAACAGTCTAGATTCAAGGCAAGACCTTTTGCAAAGGGGTTCACACAAAAGGAAGGGATTGACTATATAGAGGTCTTTTCTCCTGTTGTAAAACATACATCCATTCGACTACTCCTCTCTAGTTATTCAAAAGGATTTAGAGTTAGACCAATTGGATGTGAAGATAGCTTTCTTACATGGTGTGTTGAATGAAACTATCTATATAAAATAACCCCAAGGGTATGTAAAAAAAGGGGAAGAAGACTTAGTATGTCTACTAAACAAATCAATTTATGGGCTTAAACAGGCACCTAGGTGTTGGTATGATAGATTTGATGAGGTAATCTCTAAAATAGGATTCAATAGAAGCTCCTATAACTGGTGTGTGTATATGAATACTAAAAGCTTTAAAGGACCAGTGTATCTACTCCTATACGTAGATGACATGCCGTTGGCTAAAAGCTCCAAGGAAGTTTTGGGACAAGTAAAAACTCTTCTAAAGAAGAGTTTGACATGAAAGACATAGGGGAATTTAGGAGGATTCTTGGTATTGAAATCAATGAGATAGAAGACAAGATGGACTTTATGTAAGTCAAAATAATTACTATGAAAAAAATACTACAGAGGTTGAAAATGGATGGTGCTAAGCTTGTTGCTACTCCTCTTACACTTCATTTTAAACTCTCAGCTGCTAATAGTCCTAAAAGCACAGATGGGGATCACATTAACCATATGAAGGCAGTTCCCTACTCTCAGGCAGTGGGATCCTTGATGTATCTAATGACTTCAACAAAACCAGACTTGTCCTATGCTACAAGTTTGGTCAGCAGATACATGTCCAACCTTGGTAAATGACATTGGGAAGCAGTTAAATGGATTTTAATGTTTCTTTGTTCATCAAAGGAAGCTTGAATCCTATACAAATAGAATGACCCCTCTAATGATAAAATGTATGGTTATGTGGATGCTGATTATGCAGGGGATCTAAATAGAAGACGCTCGCTATCTAGATATGTTTTTCTATGAGGAAACAATCTAATAGGTTGGAAAGCAAGTTTACAATCTGTTGTGGCCCTATCCACAACAGAAGCTAAGTTTATAGCTCTGTCTGAGGCTATCAAAGAAGGTTTGTGGCTAAAGGGATTATTAAACGATTTCGACATTATAAAACTAAAGTGAGAATATATTGTGACAACAGTTTCACAGTGGAACTAAACACATTGACATCAAGTACCACTTTATCAGACAAGAAATTGAGAAAGAGGAAGTTGAGGTAGAAAAAATGTATACCTCAGATAATGCTGCTAATATGTTGACCATGACAGTTCCATAAAGCAAGTTTGGTCGTTTCTTGGACCTCCTTGGGTTCGAGTTACCTGAAAAATGTTAGCTCAAAATCAGCTCTACAAGCAAAAAGGGAAAGGTTCATTGGATGTTTACAAAAGTGGAGATTGTAACACAAAGAACCAAGACAAAGAAGTAGTAAGCAGCTTATCATTGTTTTCTTCTTCCTGTTTTGTTTGTTGTAACTATCAGAGCTTCTTCGATTAAAAATAAGAGCCTGTATAAAAGGTGAAAGAATGAGAGAGCGAGAGAGAGAGAGAGAGCGGGTGCATTCATTCTGTAAAAGAAAACTGAAAGAAGAAACAATAAAAGATACCCTCCCTTTTTTGCAGAATGGACGCAGGCCTTTGGCAAACCACTTAAGTACTTGTGTTCTTTGTTTCTCAACGATCGTCTAGTTCTGTCTTAAGTATCGCCTACACGATCGTCTAGTTCCTCAACTATCGTCTACACGATCGTCTAGTGCTTCTTAATATCGTCTACACTATTGAACTATCATCTAGTTCCTCAAAGCATCGTCTATACGATTGAGCTCGCATACAGGTAAACGATTGAAGTTTTTTAGGGACGAATGAAAAATATAAGGACAAATGAGAAAGAGGAGAAAATGTGACACATTGGACTTCAGAAAGCAACCCAATGATGATTTATATGTGAACATGATTTCATATACATTGAATGTGATTTAAAAGAGGGATAGTAATTTACTCATGTTTCAGTTTCAATTTGCAACACTCCAATTTCAAGTGAGTTTTAATTTATCAAATGAATTTTTGTTTTTATTTATTAAGTTTCTAAAATATCATATTTTGTGAATTGAAGGAAAATATGGATTTTCGAAACCATCTAATTGTTGGGTCTAATTTTGGCTAAGTAGGCCGAATGGGGACCTTAACTTGGTCAAAGTCCAAAGTATATATACTAGGGGTTGACCAATGAGTGGAAAAAAAATAAATAAAGTGCATATTTCTTGTACCAATCATGAATATAAATCGTTCTTGCACATACCTATTTTCAAATCTCTACTGTGAAATATGAAGTTATCCATCTGTTTAAAGCTTTGGGAAAACTTATAAAAAATAAATAGTTAAGATGTGATTGTAAACTCATATGAAAATTTAAAGTAAACTACCATGCTTTTAGATCATAGTTTTTATTAAACATGGTCTTAAAATGATTCTAGTTATTTTAGACTATGGTTAGTTTAATCTCTACAACATTAGATTATGATTTTTTGAAAAGTATGATTTCATCTCTAAATTAGAGTATAGTCTATAATATGTTTTGTAGTCTATGTTTTTTACTGATCATAGTGTAAAAGTAATATATACACCATGGTTTTAAATATCCGTAGTCTATAGTATATTTTTGGACCATTTTTATTGATCGTGGTGTAAAGATAATATTTACACAACACTTTTATAATTTCGTGGTATATAATATGTGTTTTAGACCATGGTTTTTATTGGCCATGGTGTAAATTAGGTAACATACATCATGGTTTTAAAAGTCCATAGTCTATAATATGTTTTTGGACCATGGTTTTTATCGATCATGGTGTAAAGATAATATTTACACAACATTTTTAAATTTGTAGTCTATAATATGTTTTTTAGACTATGTATTGACCGTGGTGTAAAGATAATATTTACACAACACTGTTAAAATTTTGTAGTCTATAATATGTTTTTTAGACCACGATTTTTATTGACCATGGTGTAAAGATAATATATACATCATGATTTTAAAAATCCGTAGTCAATTGTATGTTTTTGGACCATGGTTTTTATTGACCATGGTGTAAAGATAATATTTACACCATGATTTAAAAAATCCGTCTTATATAGTTTGTGTTTAGACAATGGTTTTTATTACACGTGGTCTCTAAACGAGTATATATACTTTAAACAACGGTTAATTTAATCTCTACAACATTAGACCATGTTTTTTTTTAAAAAAAAAAAAACCATGGTTATATGTGTAAATTAAAGTGTACTGTATATTGTATTTTGTAATAGTGGAGACTCCTCTCAATAAAAACTTTCATCTTTCCATCTTCAAATGAAGACCATTTCACTTGAAAAATTTAGGCTCTCCCTAAATATATAAATCCCTTCTCAAGTTATAGTGGAACGATTCAATAAGATATAGAGAACCACTCAAGATCGATACTAGCAAAAGATTCACAGTCAGATGGATTAATACACTTGTGTTTACGACACAAACACCAAACAATAGCTCCGATATTTTTCAAAGCAACATCCCTAAAAAGAGAACAACATTCTCATAAATATGCACAACGAAAAATAGAGAAAAATCCATAGCGGCAATCCTAAAGTCAAGTGATTATAACGTTGTACTTATCTGTATATAAACGGTTAGTAATGCAAAGTAGAAAAAAGGAAATAACCCCAAAATATAATTTGTAGAGCCCAGAAAATGAAACAAAATAGTGATGATAATCACCCATAATTTTTCAGATAAGAAAAAATATATTTTTTTTCGAATGAAATTCGTAGGACATTCTAAAGGACATCTTAGGGGACAACTGAAGGAATGGTGAAGTTTCGTAGCAGAAGCGGGGATCACCCTAATTTTTATTTTCACTTAACAAAAATTTTTATATAACAAAATATGCATAAGTTCAGAAATTAATAGCATGCAATCAATTAGAGAAAGAGGAAGGGTTAGGAGAAATATATAAGCTTGAAGAAACCAATTTCTTCACGAAATCCCTCCTCGAACAGTCACGATCTAAAATAGCCACCACCACAAGTGAGACCTCCGTATTCTCTTTTGGGATGATAATTTCTCAGAAGTATGTGGGCTTTGAGATTTTGGAAGAAGGAGAGAGTTTGAGAGAGAAAGAAGATGAATTCTTGGGAGATTATTTGGCAGATCTTGAAAAACATAGTAGAATTATATCATATATAATAGATATAATTTTCTGCTCATTGGATATAACCAATCAACAGTGCTATGGCCATTCACAAATTGCTCGTAAGTATTGCTAGGCCAAAATTATTGTTTTGTCCCTGTAGTTACATCTAGCTCTTTAAGTACCATTGATCCCTCTAATGAACAATAAGTCATAGTCCAACTATGACCAAACCCCTCTCGAGTCAAGAGAGAGTGTGGCGTTATATTATTCAAGCCCAAAAGTTAGCCCTTAAGGAAGTAATTTATCTACTTACTCAGACGTTAAAGAAGGAGTGAATTTCATCTTGATCATTAGACTGCTGTTAAAAACATTCTCAAGTATCTTCGGAGAACGAGAGATTATATGCTCGTGTATGGTGCTAAGGATTTGATCCTTACTGGATACACTGATTCTGAATTTCAGACCGATATTGATTTGAGGAAATCAACTTTGGGTCAGTATTCACTCTGAACGGAGGATCAGTTTTGTGGAGAAGCATCAAGCAGAGTTGTATTGCTGACTCCACAATGGAAGTTGAGTATGTAGCTGCAAGTGAAGCAACAAAAAAAGTAGTATGGTTCAGAAAGTTCCTGACAGATCTGGAAGTAATTCCTAATATGCATCTGTTTGTCACTCTCTGTTGTGACAATAGTGGAGCAGTTGCAAATTCAAATGAACCACGTAGCCATAAAAGAGGAAAGCATATCGAGCAAAAGTACCATCTCATTAGGGAGATTGTACACAGAGGAGACGTAATTGTCACCAAAAATGCTTCCCAAGACAACTTAGTTGATCCATTTACAAAGGCCCTCTCGACTAAAGTGTTCGAGGGTCACCTAGTAGGACTAGGACTACGAGTTTTGAATCACTAGGGCAAGTGGGAGAATTTATGGGTATTGTAATGCCTTAGTTTATTGTATTTGTATATTTTATTCTCTCCATGTAAACTCAACATTGTATATATTTATATATATTGATCCATTGAAGTTATTTATCCAAGTGGGAGTATTGTTGGGTTTTATGTCCTAAAAACTCGCAATTTGTAAAAGATAAATATTTTCTATAATCAATATACTTATTATTGATTTCATAAATTGTATGAAAGTCTAAATCCAATAAACTAAGACCCATAACTATTACATGAGTACTTGAACTTTATGTGGAGACATAAGAGTGGATCGAGTTCGAGTAAATAATCAAAATGATCTATGGTACATGAATAAGGCTGGGTACCTTATTCTGGTAATGTCATTGGATGTGGCCTACTCTGTAGTTGTTACAAAGAGTTGTAAAGTGCTACATACGACGTGATCCTAATTCGTATAATGTTGTTTACTGTATAAGACTGACTATTTCACCTAGATGACCTAGGTAACTCGATCTTAATCATGAGCTAACTATGAACTCCTGTTTATTCAAGATTACCATTAGATTTCCAGAAGTGAGGGTTGGCTCAACAGTGCCGGCTCAATAAGACTCCCATTTCAGGGGTAAGACAGAATAGATAACTGGGGACATAGAGTGCAAGACGGAGTTCACGCCTACCCAATTTAGGGATAGAAGAAAGGTTTTTCTCTCAAGTACTGGATCTAGGTCTTGAAAAGGGGTCTCACCCTCTCACTTGGCTGAGAGATTTTGGTTTAGTGATTAGATCATAAACCAGTTGTTCATTTGACCCAGTCATTATTACGAACAACCTGTCAAGGGTCGACTTGCTGATTATGGTTAAATCATGTGGACATAATATATCTACAATGAGGGGAGTGAAATTATGGGCTTTAGTGGAGTGACCCATTAGTTAACAAATGGGGATTAATCTAGTCTAATGAGTTTAGCCAATTAATCTTGAATCGTTGGAGCCCACGATCAGTAGGTCCGCGAGGTCCCCCTACTAGCTTGTAATGGACTAGCTCTAGAATAACGTGATAAGTTAATTTGAAATGTTCAAATTAGAATTAAGAAAATTAGTAATTATTTGAGATATAATTACATGTTTAATTTGACAATTAAACAGAATGGGAAAATTTATATTTAAATATGATTTAAATACATAAAGATGGATGTGTGTAAAAATTAATTTAAAATTTGATATTAAATTAATTAAGTTTTATTTTTAAGAATTAATTTATGAAATTAATTTTATTTTTTAGTTTTTAAAATCAAAATGGTTTTTAAAAAATCAACTTTTTATTTTTGATAAAATTGGAGCTCAATGTTTTCCATTATCCATCTTTCTACTTGCTCACACAAAAGCCATCAACTTTGCCTTGTCTTACTCTAAGCATGAGCTGCAACTCATACAACTCTTTCCCTTGCATTTTGATCTGCAATATAATGAAGAGTTTGGAGTAAAATTTGGACATGCAATCAAGAGATAATTTTAGAGAAAATTCATGCTGAAGAAAGAATTCTTCAACCAGATTGCTGCTATGAGCAATTCTCCTTCATCCCTTGATTCAAGCTTGTTTTGAGTCCCACACTCAATCTAGAGTACCAAGAGAATAGTGGAGGGGATCTCGAAGTGGTCTTGCAACAAGATTTGGAAAAGATTATAACTGGAGAACAAACTTTGAAGAAGTTCTACAAGAGGTATGTCATGAAACTCACTTGTTTTTTGCAAGAGCATGCTTTATATTTTATCAAAATTAATGAATTAGAGTGCTTAAATGCTCCTTGTGCTTTCGCTGTCGCTGATACATTCCTAAAATTGGTATCAGAGCATCATATAAGCATTCGATTCGGTTTAATTTTGGTTTGGTGGGTGTTTTATATGAGAAATATGAAACTGATACACCGACATGGTTTTATGAGTTTTGGCATTTTAATTCTCTTTAATTTCTCATTTAAATTTGTAATTGGTTCTTGTTTGATGAGCTTTTATGTGTTAGCAAGAGTCTGTAATTTATTTGGAGTCATTAGAGTTGAAATTAAGATGTAATTGAAGAAAAAAGTGAAGAAGGTCGAGCTGTTGTTCTAGTTTTTCAGCTTCTGCTAAAAATCGTTGTTGAGGTTCAGTTGCTAAGCGATTGTCTAGTTTCAGGCATTACACGATGTGAAGAAAAGCTAGACGATCATAGAGAAATGGGCGCCGGTTGTTGTGATGTTGAATGCTAAATGATCGTGTATCTGCACGAGCTAAACGTTATGTTCAAATTGCAATACGATAGCACTATGCGATCATTTAGCTTTTACGTGGGAACTAAATGATACGTTGCATTTGCTATACGATGGCACTACACGATCGTGTAGTTGCGGCACGCGCTAAATGAGCGATGAAGTGCTATGTGATAGCGCTGAGTGATCGTTTAAATGCGGCGCTAAGCGATCGTGTAGACAAAGTGCTAAGCAACGCAATGATATTCTATACGATAGAGCTAAGTGATCGCTTAGCTATGGCAGATACTAAACAATGACATGAAGTGCTAGGCGATGGTGTTAAGTGATCGTGTAGTTCTATACGATAGAGCTAAGCGATAGCAAGGCGATGATGTTAAGCGATCGTGTAGTTCTATACGATAGAGCTAAGTGATCATTTAGCTTTGGCAGACACTAAGCAATCGTGTACCTCTTCTCAACACAAGGTGATGGTGTTAGATGATTTCCTTCAGTGCTACACGATCGGCCTTAGCAAGACTTTGAGGTTGGACCGAGAGCAGCCGGTTCGGCCGGTTTTCTTAAGGTCCAATCGGGTTTAGCCTGAAAGGGTTTTTGGCTGGTCCAATTCAGACTCATCTAGTCCGGTTCAAGATGCTTGGGTTCGATTTGGAGCGGGTCGAGTGGTTCAAAGACGGTTTTGAAGTTGTTTGTAATAGTTAGGCTTCTGTTTGCTTGTTTATGCCAAAACTAAAATCATATCAGTCTTTGTTTAATTATTTATGCATTTGATGTATGTTATAATTAAATAAATCTTGTATGTGCATACAGTATGTCATTTAGAATTAAAAATCCCACCATGGGAAGCATGTTACATGCATTGAGAGTATGTTATAATCTATTATAATATATAGTATGCCTGTTAGGGTTTCTTGTATTTAATATAAGTGTTATAGTAAATATTGAATGCCTTTATGTATGTTATGGATGTTTAGCATGTCTAAAGTTTTATAAGTTGTTATAAAATTGGGTTAGACGTTTAAAACCCATAAACAATAGTTGCAAGTTCACGTAGGTTGACCACCTATTTGAATAGTTAAAACTTATAAAACCCAGGTTACAAACTCAACCGGTATATAATCCTATCTAAGGCTGGGGGTACTTAAGTTGACGATTTACGGAATACCTTCTACCTGGGGATTATGGCCGAATTATTGAGCGTTGGTAACTGATTTTATGAGTATACGTGAGTGATGTGAGGTAATAAAATGGTTTATCACCTAGACATCGTAGGTTAAAATCCAATTATACGAGTTATACTTAGAGAAACTACATAGACTTAGGTTTGTTTTATTAGCCGAAAAGAACCTAAGTATAAATCTACCCAATATAACACTTTAGTGGTAGTTTAATAATTTCTATATGATAGGGTTATTAGAAAACTTCAGTGGGAGATTAATAACAAATATGATACGTTATTCTTAGCTCCCATGTCTCTAAAAGTTCACAATTCAGATTTAAGCGATACTTCACGTCACCCTGGAAGTGACCTCCCTACGGAAAGTATTTTTTAGCTTAAATTTAGATTTCGGTGAATAAGAGGAAGTTGTTCAAACATAAATCAATTATCCCGATATATAGATTTCAACTGCCACGTCTCCACATAGTTTACACTGTGAGATTTCTATGATGCTTTGTGTCACTCTAGAAGTGGCCTCCCTACGAAAAGTGTTTTGTATGAGTCAATATCAAGGTAAACGGAAGAAGTAGTTCATAGTAAGTGGGTGAAGGATATGTGTCAATATATTCTACAGTCTCATCCATTAGTTTGAACCGTGAGATTTTATGTTGCACCTGCTAGTTTGCTTTAGGCGGCCCATTGCTAGTCATTTAGCAATGGCTATCCCTACGGAGGGTTGTAACATAGGCTTCGGAACAACCCAAGTATCAGTCAAATGAATAGGGTCTTATAGTTCCGTCTTGGATATTGTCTTCTATTTCGGAGGCAAATTCATACCGTTCTATAAGATCTGAAAATGGCAGGTCATACTTACAAGAATTACTAAATTGTTAATAAAGATCTTGACCGAAAACAATAACTAAATGACTATAGGAATAAGAGTTATTCCAGAGACAATAGGAATAAGAGTTATTCCAGGGATACTGTTTGGTCAAAATTGTTTGCTTTAGTGAAAGAGTATCTGACTGCCCCTCAGTAGCACGTATTTTGACTCACTAAAGTATCGTTGCAAATAAATAATGGTTATGGGTACATTATTACTTTTTGCTAAAACTTGATTTTGGATTTAGTTACAATTTGCTAATTAGAATTTGTTTGAATATTATCAGCATGTCGAACTCTTATAGAAAACTCATTTCCAGTTTGAATACATTAAAATCAAATCGACAAACAAATTACTAACTATTGATTACACCAAAACAGTTTAACAAAGGATTGTCCTCTATCTCCCAACTCATCTGAAATTATGAATTATGTAGATGAGAGTACAGAATTCGAACGACAAGATAAATATGATTTACTTGTTATCAAAGCATGTTTAGTGGAAAATGATAAAATCTGGATAATTGATTCAAGTGCTGCTAATCATATTTGTACTATCTTACAAGAAACAAGTTCCTTGAGACAGTTGACAGAAGGTGAAACAATCTTTAAGATAGGGATCGGGGAGATTACTTTAGCCAAAGTAGTGGGAGATATGAAGTTATTTATAGGAGATAAGTACATTTATTTGAAAAATGTATATTATATTCCTTCTATGAAAAGGAATCTAATATTTGTCTCTTGTTTGCTAGAACAAAATTATAAAGTATATTTAAAAAATGATGAAGTGTTCATCAATATAGGAAATAAACAGATTTTCTTTGCAAAATTAGAAAATAACTTGTACATGTTAAAATCAACTGAGGTTAAAGCTGTTTTGAACATAGAGATGTTTAAAACAGCTGGGACTCATAAGAAAAGGAAGATTTCTCCAAATGCCTATCTTTGGCACTTGAGACTGGGTTATATAAATCTCAACAGGTTGAGAGATTGGTTAAGAACGGTCATCTAAATAAGTTGGAAGATAGTTCATTACCACCATATGAGTCCCGTCTCAAGGGTAAAATGACAAAAATATCTTTTTCTAGAAAAGGTCTTAGAGTCAAAGTACCCCTAGAGCTTATTCACTCAAACCTTTGTAGGCCTCTAAATGTTAGAGCAAGAGGAGGGTAGGAATATTTCATCAATGTTATAGATGATTATTCTAGGTATGGGCATGTTTACCTAATGCATCAAAAGTCTGAAACTTTTGAAAAGTTCAAAAAGTATAAGGCGGGGGTTGAAAACCAATTAGGTAAAAATATCAAAACACTTCGATCGGATCGAGATGATGAGTATATGGACATGTAATTCCATAAATATTTGATAGAACATGGAATTCAGTCTTAACTCACAGCCCCTGGCACACCTCAACAAAACGGTGTGGCAGAAAGGAGAAACGGAATGTAACAACCCGACCCCCTAGGACTCAAGCTAGGCCGTTACTAAATACATGCATGCATGAAACTTAAAACGACACCTTTTTATGGTGAAATAAATGCTAAATAAATAAGGTAGGTTCAAAAGTCCTTCATTAAATTCAAATAGTAAAAACAACGATAGGGTACCCATGTTAATAAATAAGTTTGAAAACAATTCTTAATAGTAAGTTTCAAACATCAAAACTGAAAGTTAAGCAAAACATGAAGAGAAATCTAAATCTCATGAGCGGAAGCATAAAACTGGTCCCAGTGGCTCGACCACAGATTTCGCTTATCATTCGCCGGCGCATCCCTACTCTTACTTCAAATTTGGTCACGAACAGTAGTCCACGAAAATAGTCTCCTTAAAGCTTTTGAATAAACTTGAATTCACCCTTTAACATAAATTACTAAATTTAGTTTAGCAGCCATGGCCTAAAAAGAAGAGTCCAAAAATTAAATTAATCCTTTAGGTTCTAAATCCAATTTAGTCCAAACGTTCCAAATTTACTTACCAAGGAAAATTTACCACAATCTAACCATCTTTTTCAAAATTGGTCTTGAATTTGATGGGTCACCTCAAAACTTCCAAGCCCTGAATCTAAAGCTCACACAAATAAGATTTCGACCCAAACAGCGGCTGAATGGCAGTAGGTGACCTCGGACGACCAAACTGACATGTGGCAGTGACCAATGGTGTCTGCAAGGTGTCGACAATGTCTCAAACACGCAATTGGGCAGGGCGACAGAGACAGCTCGAGCGCGCGGTGACTTCAGACGGTCCAATGCCAGACAGATCTGACGCGCGCGGCTGGATGGGCGAGCGGCGGACGAAATGTACGGCGCGAGCGATGGCTTCTGCGTGGGCGATAACTTACTGACGGGTGACCATCAGTGAAGACAAGCGGTGGCTAGCAAGGCGCGACTGGCGAGGCAGGGGGAGCTAACAGCGTGGGTTTCGGAGAGGGGAGGGGGGCGCGTACAAGGTTGAAGGGGAAACACTCTTCGATTTTCATGCTAGAGGGGAAAAAGAAAAGATATATAATCAATTAAATAAATAAATAAAACTTTCTTTTATTTTATTCTAAACTATTTTTTTTATACTAAATTATTTTTATCTTATCATTTTCTTCCACATATATATATATATGAATATATATATTCTTAAAACTCTTTTCTTTTTCTCTTCAAATTCCAAAAATCAAAACAATTTTCTTCTGATTTAAATTCCATTCTCGATATTAACTTAAAATTAAATTAATGCAACATAGATCCAAATCTTTCCTTTAAACAAAACTGAATTTCAAAAATTAACAAAATTGTCCTCAAATTTTACGAAAATACAAAATTTGAATTATGGAAAACTCAGGATGTTACACAAAACCTTGTTGGACATAGTTCGTTCCATGATGAGTTACATTCAGTTACCAAATTATTTTTTGGGACACGCAATTGAGACTGCGGTGTATATTTTGAACATAGTTCCATCGAAAAGTGTTTCTGAAACGCCTTACGAGCTCTGGATAGGACATAAAGAAAATTTACGTCACTTCAGGATTTGGGATTGTCCAGCACATGTGTTGGTGCAAAATCCTAAAAAATTGGAACACCGTTCAAAAGTATGCCTATTTGTAGGCTACCCAAAAGAAACAAGAGGTGGTTTCTTTTATGATCCTCAAGAAGATAAGGTATTTGTGTCGACAAATGCAATCTTCCTGGAGGAAGACTATGTTAATAATCATCAACCTCGTAGTAAGCTAGTAATAGAAGAAATGTCCAGAGAAACGACAAATGTATCAACAAGAGTTGTTGATGGAGCAGGTCCTTCAACAAGAGTTGTTGATGAAATTGAGACTTCATATCCTTCTCAAGAGTTGAGAATGTCTCGTCGTAGTGGGAGGGTTGTGCAAACCTAACCGGTACATGGGTTTAATTGAAACTCAAGTCATCATACCAGATGATGGTTTTAAGGATCCATTCTCTTTTAACCAAGCAATGAAAGATGTGGATAAAGACCAATGGATTAAAGCCATGGACCTTAAAATGGAATCTATGTATTTCAATTCTGTCTGGGATCTTGTAGATCGACCTGAAGGGGGTAAAACCCATCGGTGAAAATGGATCTACAAGAGAAAATGAGACCAAGCTGGTAAGATACAGACCTACAAAGCTAGACTTGTGGCAAAAGGGTTTACCTAAAGAGAGGGGATGGATTATGAAGAAATCTTCTCTTCAGTTTTCATGATAAAGTCTATTAGAATACCCTTGTTCATAGCCACATTTTATGATTATGAAACATGGAAAATGGATATCAAGACGACTTTTCTGAATGGCTATCTTGAAGAGAATATCTATATGTCTCAACCAGAAGGGTTTATACAGTAGGGTCAAAAGCAAAAAGTTTGCAAGCTTAATCGATCCATTTATGGATTGAAACAAGCTTCTAGATCCTGGAATATGAGATTTGACACTGCGATCAAATATTATGGCTTTTGAACAAAATGTTGACGAACCCTTTGTATATAAGAAAATCGTAAACAAAATTGTCGCTTTTCTGGTGTTGTATATTGATGATATTCTACTCACTGGGAATGAGGTAGAATATCTAGCTGACATTAAGAGATGGTTGGCTTCGTAATTCCAATTGAAAGATTTGGGAGAAGCACAATATGTTATTGGAATCCAAATAGTTCGGAATTGTAAAAATAGAACATTAGCATTTTCTCAAGCATTTTATATAGACAAGATATTGTCTAGGTATAAAATGCAAAATTCCAAGAAAGATTTTTTACCTTTCAGGCATGGAATTCACCTGTCTAAGGAACAGAGTCCTAAGACACCTCAAAAGCTTGAGGACTGATGCGGAGTTTTATTGAAGTGGAAATATGGACGATATGCGTTGATGAAATTGCGTTGTGCACTCAAGTTTCCTCAGCGGAATTCAAGTGTAAATTCCTCTGAGTTTCCTGGTAAGTCCAGGGTTGAACATAGGGACTTGTGAAAATAGATAGCGTTGGTAATTTTGATGAAAACTTGTTGGTAACTGAGAAAATAAATAAAGTGTTTGGTTGTCGATTGCGTTGATTAAAAATAAATAACAAATGTGGCGGAGTTTGAAAAGAGTTGGTAAATGGGAAATGCGATGAATATGTGGTGAATGGGTTGAGAAAGGTTTCGGCTAACACTCCCTAGAATACGTTCATGCTTGCGATCATGCAACATGTATACAACAGTAATCCACCTCTCGATGCGAATACCACGGCTTCTAAGGCTAGAACGCATGCGATGTATATGTGATAAGTCTACAGGGTTTACACATAAACCTCTATTCCTATTTATGTGGTGACAAAATGATATCCACATAAATATGCGACCACATAATATCATTTCTATTCCTAGGATACATGCGATGCAAGTTGACAAATAGAGCTTATCTTTAAGTCCCTATCTCTTGTTTATACAAACCTAATCTTGCTCTTTCGAGTCTAGATTCTAACCTAGCTCTCTCAAGACATTAGGTTCTTTCTTTAGACTCTCTCTCGAGTAACTCTAAAGGGTATTTTGCACAGCATAAAGCAAGACAATCGCAAGCAATGAACTTTCTAGGTCATGTTAGCTTAGTTCTTCTCAACCCATTCAGCTAGTTTAGCCACTCAAGCATATTAAGAGAGTGAGCAGATATAGAAATAGAACTTCCATTGAATAGATATGAAGTTGAAGTACAAATAACAATGCAAGTATAATAAAGAGCCTGGTAGCAATTTCTTGCTGCCAGGCATTTACACTATTTCTACTCGTGCTCTAAAGATATTCTCGCTCTCGCGAGATTCGGCCCGCTTTCTGCTCTTACGCCCCAAGGTTCTCTCTCGAGTTGCCCTAAGCGATCTCCGACGCCACCACTCTTCTCTTGCTCCGCCTTGAAATGGAAAGGAAATTATGAACAGAAGCAAATGGTTTTCTCGTCAACCCCTTCTCTGAAGAATGCCCTTGGTATTTATAGAACATCCATGGTGAAAGGCGGCTTCTCTCTCCTGGTTGTACAGATGGGACAGCTTTAATTCCTGACTGACGCTCCGGATAATTGTTACCGATAAAGCTGAATGTACTTTGTGACCGTTATCGGTTGTCAACTTAATTTGGATTCAACTGTCATCAGCTTTTTGTCCCATCGTTCTTAATTAGCCTTTCACCTAGTTGCGCCCACCATGTTGTGCTGACCAAGTTGCGGCGATCCTTCTCGCACGAATGTTTGCAAGCATGATCAACACAAAGTCTTGCGGTGAAGTTGCACTCGACCAATGAATTCCTATGATCGCAATTTTTGCATTGCGTTAACGCATATTCTGTACAAAAATACAAAAATCAATAGTTCTAATGTGTTGAACGTATGCGACCGCAATATTATAGAATTTATGCTTAATGGACGCAATTTAACATATTTTATCAATGCAATCCAACATTGTTTAAGAACTTAGCACTATGATGACATGCATTTTTGCCCATTATCAAGGACATGAATTGAATTCCATATGCATCAGTAGTGGGGAGTTTATTGTATGCAATGTTGTGTACTCGTTTCGAGATATACTATATCGTAGGAATTTCCAGCAGATTTCAGTCCAATCCTGGACATGATCATTGGACTACTGTTAAAACATTCTCAAGTATCTTCGGAGAACGAAAAATTATATGCTCGTGTATGGTGCTAAGGATCTGATCCTTACTGGATACACTGATTCTGACTTTCAGACCGATATTGATTCAAGGAAATCAACTTCGAGGTCAGTATTCACTCTGAACGGAAGAGCAATTGTGTGGAGAAACATCAAGTAGAGTTATATTGCTGACTCCACAATGGAAGTTGAGTATGTAGCTACAAGTGAAGCAGCAAAAGAAGTAGTATGGCTCAAAAAGTTCCTGAAAGATCTGGAAGTAGTTCCTAATATGCACATGCCTGTCACTCTCTGTTGTGACAATAGTAGAGTAGTTGTAAATTCAAAGGAACCACGTAGCCATAAAAGATGAAAGCATATCAAGTGAAAGTACCATCTCATCAGGGAGATTGTACACAGAAGAGACGTAATTATCACCCAAATTGCTTCCCAAGACAACTTAGTTGATCTATTTACAAAGGCCCTCTCGGCTGAGGGTCACCTAGTAGGATTAGGACTACGAGTTTTATATCACTAGGGCAAGTGGGAGAATTTATGGGTATTGTAATGCTTTAGTTTATTTTATTTGTACATTTTATTCTCTTCATGTTAACTCAATATTTGTATATATTTGTATATATTAATCCATTGGAGTTATTTGTCCAAGTGGGAGTATTGTTGGGTTTTATGTCCTAAAAACTCGTAGTTTGTAAAATGATAAACATTTTATTTAATCAATATACTTTTGATTTCATAAATTGTATCAAAGTCTAAATCCAATAAATTAAGACCCATAATTATTACATGAGTACTTGAACTTTATGTGGAGACATAAAAGTGGATCAGGTTCGAGTAAATAATCAAAATGATCTATGGTACATGAATAAGATTGGGTACCTTTTTTTGATAACACCATTGGATGCGGCCCACTCTGTAGTTGTTACAAAGAGTACGATGTGATCCTAATTCGTACATTTTATGACATGAGGAGTGGGGGTGTCCTATGCAATGAATTTTCATAAGATCGGACCAAGAAATAAGTCACTCTTACTTTATAACGTTGTTTACTGTATAAGACTGACTATTTCACCTAGATGACCTAGGTAACTCGATTTTAATCCTAAGCTAACTTTGAACTCCTGTTTATTCGAGATTACCCTTAGATTTTCATAGGTGAGGGTTGGCTCAACAGCGCCGGCTCAATAAGACTCCCATTTCAAGGGTAAGACCGAATAAATAGCTGGGACATAGGGTGCAAGATGGAGTTCACGTCGGCTCAATAACCATGTTTTCCATTATCCATCTTTCTACTTGGTCAGACAAAAGCCATCAACTTTTCCTTGTCTTACTCCAAGCATGAGCTGCAACTCATACAACTTTCTCTCCTGCATGTTGATCTGCAATATAATGAAAATTTTGGAGTAAAATTCGGGCATGCAATCAAGAGGAAATTTTAGAGAAAATTCGTGCTGAAGAAAGAGTTCTTCAACCAGATTTCTGCTGTGAGC
The DNA here is from genome assembly GCF_009727055.1 of Benincasa hispida. Classification (NCBI taxonomy): domain Eukaryota; kingdom Viridiplantae; phylum Streptophyta; class Magnoliopsida; order Cucurbitales; family Cucurbitaceae; genus Benincasa; species Benincasa hispida. The sequence goes on along the minus strand of NC_052349.1, from coordinate 27,795,843 downwards.
AATTCTCTTTCATCCCTTGATTCAAGCTTGTTTTGAGTCCCACAACTCAATCTAGAGCACCAAGAGAATAGTGGGAAAGATCTTGAGATGGTCTGCAACAAGATCTAGAGAAAATTACAGCTGGAGAACAAGCTTTGAAGAAGATCTACAGGCGGCTCATTTGTTTTCTGTAAGGGCATGCTTTATATTTTGCCAAAATTAATGAATTAGAGTACTTAAATGATCCTTATGCTTCCACTGTCGCTGAGAAAATTGCCAACGTCGTATAGTGCCCTTCGGGAGTTGGTCCATACTTCTGATGCTTGAGGAAAGAGCGTCGAAAGTTAGCCAATATCTCTCAACGCCTTTATTAAGTTGTCAGGAGTTGGCCAATAATCTCTCGACGACTCAATGGCCTGTCGAGAGATGGGTTTAAAAACCCCAACTCATAGATCTACAACTAGATTGCAGATCTAAAAAAAATTAGATTTAGGGCTAAAGCAACCACACTTCTCTCCATCGATCTCAGTTGATCTTTGATCTTTATCCATCGTCGTTGACCATACTACTTTTCTGTCGAGTTCCCATCGAGTCCCTCATCTACCGCGCCTCCTTGATCTCCATCCATTCGCTCATCGTTTCAGCTAAATCTGATCGTCTAAGTAAGTTTCGCCTCATTTTAATTTTTCGTATGATTTAGGTTAGAGGTTTTGTTATTTTTAGTTCTTCTACTCTGATTCTTGGAGTTTTATATTTTTATTTTGTTCTGAATTCTCGATATTTTTGTATAAGGTGTAGAAATTTGTATTACCTTGATTATTCAGCTTCCTAATCCTTTCAGATACATTTTGTATCTATCAATAATGACCTAAATCTTATGGGGGAGAAAAGCACTTAATAGGTCTACTGTTATTTGGAAAGTGGGAATCTATGGTGTGGTTCATGGAAGCTTTCAAAAAATTGATTCAAATGAATATTCAGGAAATATGTTAAGAGTTTAAGCTTGAGATTGTATCACTTTTCTAAATTTGAAGCATAATTTGATGAAATTTAATTACAATTTAACATTAAAATTGATTGAACTTGACAAGTTTATGATAAAAATAAAGTTTTTCTTGAAAAATACTATTAAAATTTAATGAAGTTTCTTACATATATAGATCAATAAGCAAGTTAGGGGTCCAAATGTTTGGCTTGGAATTTGAATTTTTGTGTTGGGTTGGTTTGTTTTGTTTTGTTTAGAGAGAAATGGAGGGATGAATTTATGGTATATTTTTATAAGTACTTTTCTTATAAGCATCCATAAGCCTCTAATAAATTTATGGTATACTTGAGTATATTTTTATATTCAAATCAATATAATTTCTCAAGTGTTTTTCTTACTTTTATAAGCATCCATAAACCTCTAATAAATTTTAACCACTTAATTTAGCTTATTTAATTAATTAAATTTATACTTTTAAGCCAAATGTTAATGATTTATAAAAAACTCAAATAAATTATAAAAAAGGAATTTGTTTATTATTCAAGTGTCAATGACTATTTTAATCAATTAACCACAACTCATTGTCTAAATAATACAGGTTATAATTTGTTTCGAATTGCAAGTTGGTTAGAAAAGGTTTGTTTTTAAGGATGAATAAAGAATGGATCAAACTTAGAAAAAGGTTTCCAGTCGAGTATAGAGAAAGAATATCCCAGTTTTTAGATGTGGCAAAGTTTCATGTTAATGACTCCGAACGAACAAGATGTCCATGTAAGAATTGTATAAATTCAATGTAGGAAACATCAGTTGGTGTGGAGCGACATTTATTAACATATGAAATATCTCCCTCATACTGTGAATAGGTATATCATGGAGAGACAGTCAATTTATCTATAAGGTTTGAAAGTCATACAACTCATTCGATACACAATGCAAATAGTATAGAGTGTAATGTTGTTGAAGAAAATGAAATGTTAAATCTTATAAACGATTTACAAGTTCCAATTGGAAACGAAGATGCAGATGAAGAAGAGATGGAGAATAAAATTCCCTCTAATGGTCAAGAAAGATATACCACAAACTTATTCGAGGATTTAATGATTGAAGCACATAATCGAATTAGGTATGCTTCGTTTATAATGAATTGTTGCCTATCCTATAGTTACGATACTCGTGTTTGTTTGTGGTTCTTGTGTTTAGCTTTGTTTTAGGTAATTACCCAAGTGTTTCTTATTTTTATGAATTATAAAAGTATGTGCCTTGCTAAGTTTGAATGTTAGGGAGAGAAGAAATGAATTGCATTTACTCAAGGTTCGATTTGGCGTTGTTTGGTTAGTGGTATGCATTTATTCATGAATGTCAGATTGGTTCCTAAGTATGTGGGGGTTCCTAAGTGTGTGGTTCTTGTGGGGGTTTGAAATGATTATGGATTGTAAATCAAATTTAAAACAATTGGATTGGCAAAGTGTGTAGAGTGTAGGCATCTCTAATCTAATTATGTCACTGACTTCTCCTTAATCCAATATTGTTTAAAATGAGTGTAAGTTTAAACTATATCTTCACATTTTTCGGTAAGTACTTTTTGGTATTATTTGTTAAGTTTTAATGTTGGCTTGAGAGAGTTCAAAACGTTTAATCTTAACAAAAATGTGTACTAATATCTCAATTTAATTAAATTGTAGGTAAATTTGATGCTTTGAAAATTATTTTTTGGAGTCACAAGCTCACAACATGGCAATCACACTTTCTTCCTATATGTTCCTCAAGATATATTTTTGTAGACTACTATATCTATATGTAAACATTATTATCTAGTACCCTTCTCTCTTTTTATGTAGCAAAGAATACTATGGACAACTTTGTTTAATTTTAATTTGTACGAAAACTTTAGATTTCCTTAATAAAGTTGTTGATTTGGGTTCAATTTTAGGTTGTGCAGATCAAAATTTAAAAATAAATAAATAAAAGAAATTATGGAAATATTAAAAAGAAAAAAGACCATATCTCTCAACACCTCCCAACAAGGTGCATAGTTGTCGGGAAATTGCACAAGGACATCCATTTGGTCATTCAAACTCTCGATGGCATTGAAATCATCGGGAAAGACGGAAGAACTGCTGACATGTCGTTGACCCCATCAGGAGTAATAAATACTCCTGACGAGTAGGTGTTTCGCATAGGGAGTATGACTCCCAACAGCTATTTTCCGACTATTCTCCCGACGAGAATATGAATGTTGGGAGATCAGCTATATCTAGACGATTTTGGATGTCAGAATAAGACTATATTCTTGTAGTGTACCACAACATCTTTATAAAATATTGTCAATACCATATCCTTAACAACATCAACAAAGGTTTAAAGAATGATCGTGCCTTTGTTTACTTTACATAATATTCATATTGCTAGCAAGACTTAATGTTTAATTATTTTCGTTTATGTTGATTATTGACACCTAGATTTTCTAAAGATTAAGGCTTGGAGACATGAGGGATGATTTAAATTTGAAAAGGCTTAATTTTGTTCCCTAACTCAATTAAGATACACATACATGTGAGTAAGATGACCATAGAAACGATAGACCACTGATCAGATTAGTTTTGACAACGTTAATTGGCCCAATTGAATTAATGAGTTGAATAGATGGATGAATTATTGATTGATTAGTTTAAATTTTGGCAAATATCGATTTATATCCTCAAATTTAGGGAGTTGTATCAGTTTAAATGATGAACTTTTGAGGTTGTATCAATTTATATCATAAACTAATAATTGTGTGTATTGAAACCCTAAACTTTTATAAATGTACCAATTTAAGCCCTCCATTATATTTTTTTTAGATAAATATCATGTGAGATTTACAATTTTATCAATTAAACCTCTAAACTTACCTGAACGAATCAATTTAGACTCTCAATCAAGATTTATTTAAAAATTAATCGTACATTCAAATTGTAATTGTGAATTTTGTTGAATTGACATTTGTAAAAGTCTACACACGTAGGATAATTTATGCATTGACGATTTTCAAATATAACCCTAATCCTAAATCGATTCACTTATAATACTTTATAACTTTGAAATGTGTAAATTGATTTACTTATAAAAGTTTAGGGTTTAAATTGATATAATTATTAATTTGAAGTTTATACTGATACAACTCTTAAAGTTCAGGATTCAAATTGATACAAATACTAGTTTAGGATTTGAACTAATACAACCCTAAAGTTCAATGGTATAAATTGATATTTACCTTTTTGTTTTATGATATTTGACCAAGTTTCAACTGAAATATATATAAAATGTATCATGAATGTTTTCACAAGACTAATTATAGTCCAAGTCATATATGTCTTATCACATGTAACACAAAAGATGGAGGGAAAATGAATCATATGATTGAAATATGCGATTAATTTTCAAGAAGAAAAAAAGAGTATTTCTATTCTCCTAATATATCTTAGCATAAATATGTAATATTGATTGGTATATATATGACGTAGGTGCTTCGAGGAGGAAAAAAATTAAAAGTGAATAAGTAAACAAAAACCACACGTCATATAAAACTCTCGTCTTGTACTGCTTAAACATATTGATTTTGCAGCGGTCTCTTACTCTATTTTTCTTGATATAGAAAGCAAAGACAAGAAATACCAACCAAAATAAATGGAAAAAACAACACACATGCTCAACTATATAAAAAGGTGAATGTCCCACCAATGTCGGGAGTTTGTACAAAATAAAGAGTTTTGCCAGAGATGATGATGGAGCCCCCAAAGCCAAATGAATGAACATATATGGCTACGGACAAAACAACACCTTCATATTAGACATTCGATGAGTCCAAAAAAAACCCACCAAAAATAAAGCCAATTAGGACATGATAATGAAAGGAAGATTACCGCTCTAAAAGGAAGGAAAGGTAAAAGGTAATTTTAGATCATGGGTATGATAGGATGGAAAATGTACTATCTTGCTCTACTTTAAAATGTTGTCCGTTTGAATTTCCTGTAGCGTCGCGACGTCATTGCGCTTTTTATAAATTGAAATTTAGCCGCCTAATTTTTAGCTCCAATTCCAACCGAAGTTCTTCTGTTTTCTCTCTATTTTTCTATTGTCTTTGATGTATTCAAACAATTTTTTGGTGTCCATCATGAATATTATGTGATAAGTTATGGTTTTCTAACTTGGGTTTTAGGAACTTTTCTCTATTTTCATGTATTTGTGAGTTTTTTAACCGGATCTTATCATGTTTGTTGGATTCAATTCCGTTTAATTTGTATTATGATCATATTATTGGGCACTTTTGGATTTATGGTTATTGCTTTAGATTAACATTTGATAGGTGACATATAATCTTACGTTGATCCCTAAAAAGCGATAGGTTATGTTAGTTTGTGAATCGAATATGATAAGTATTAGTCTAAGTAACCTAGGATTAAATCGAACAAATATTTAATCACGATTTTTCCTGTTAAATATTCCACTTAACATTTTCCAAGACCTTAATACAATTAGTATGAAATTGAGTTTTCATATTTTTCATCAATTCGATTTGGACTAATTGGATAATTAGGACGATTAATTAGCTTTTTTAATTAGTTAGGTTAGGTGCAAGCAAATATTTGAGTCCGGTAATGATAATTCAATGAAGAAGTATATTGAATAGGAAAAAATCCATAATAACCCAAGCTAGGCTTTCTTCATATAATTTTCTGTAGCCTTTATTTCATTGCATTTATTTTATGCTATTTAATTTTCTTGCAAATAATCAATCTCACAACCCCCCTCCTCATCGGTTAGCTCGCGTTGTAAACCGTTTAATTTGAAAACTCTTTGGTTCCCTGAGTTCGACCCATGCTACCACTACTGCACTCTCTGGTATGATTGAAAAATTATTTGGTCGAAAATTACGAATTTCGCATAACTCGGGTACAATCAGTATCCGTTGATATACCTATAAATTAGAAGGTTCGATGTCGGTATTAAAATTTAATCGCTATCTTCGTTATTTTTGACAAGTACCTATAAAATGTTTTTTAAAAAATCATCTATATATAAATTCCAAAACGAAGATATACAGTAATAACAAGATCTATAATTTAGTTTAAAATTAGTAAAAATAACTTAATTATTAATGTAATTAATTTCTATAATTTTTGTTGTAAACAACAATATTTGATATCTATATTTTATTGATAAACTTTAAAATTGAAATCTTGACGTCGATGTCAACCCTAACCATGTCAAAGTTCAGGTTTTTTAATATTTAAACTTAGATACTACACTATTTTACAAGAATATTATTTGGAAACTATTGGACAAAGATGGATAATGTAAAATCAAATGTCATGTTGGTGATGACAACGATATGAAAGAAAATTCATTACAATGTCAAGGGATTTAATTCTGAGAGTTTAATTGTCTGGGCCTCTATTACTTATTGCATGTTAGTATTTATTGAACTTTTTTAATTGATTGTTTTCTTCTGGGCAAAAAAAAAAATAGCTATATAAGTTAATTTCATTTAAGCTATTATAATGGATGATTTTAAATAATAGTTACTTAGACTTCCTATCATTTCTATTGTCAACTATAATGTTAAAAAAGTACATTTTTTTAAATGATGAACTACAATTATATAATTAAATGAACTGTAAATTGATAAGTGATGACAAATTTTACATTTATCAATTTAGCACTAATTGAAGAGATTTAAGTATCAACCTGGTCGTTGTAGACATTCAAAAACCTTTCTGTCGTGTCTATATGTTTATTTAGGAAAAAAAATCGATTCAAAAATTATAAATAACCTTATCAATATAGACAACAGAGAAAACAGTTGAAGAATTTTCATGATATATAGAAGGGTTTTATATTATACGTACAAATTTAGAAGTAAATCTAGGAGGTTGTGCATGCAAGCAAATTGGTCGGATTTGTGTTTGGTTTTTTTTTTTTTTAATTAATTAATCATTTATTTATTTTAACATATAATATAACAAATGGAAGGAGAAGAAAATTAGGAGAGATAGGGACTACGATGTGACAAGAAAAAAAGGAGGACGTCAATTATTCAGGTTTGGATTTATGCAAAGCAGATTAGATGTCAAAATTCATATATCATTAAAAAGGCTAAATGTCACACACCAAACTTTTTTTTTTTTTTTTTTTTTTTTTTTTTTGTCCATATCTCTTCTAAAACTTTTGACCTACTCTTACCCTAAAATGTTGATGGGATATATATATGTATGTGGCCCAATGTTTGGTATAAATTTCTGGATAAAATTGGGTGTTTGGGTTGTTGTATTTTAATATTACTATCTATTTGTATTGTGTGCGCGAAGTAAAGACTAAAGACTAGCAACAATTTAATACGACAAGTTATATGTAGGCAAAGGAGTTATATAAAGTGAAATCTTATTTTAGTGATATCAAAGTTCAATAAATTAATTACGTTGGCCAGACTTAGGTTGGTTGCTTAGTACAAGTTTAATAAGTAGTCTTTTGAAAAAAGATGGATAAATAGTCCAAATATCAATAAGAAAATTTACTAGAAAAGGGGATCGTCATAAGTATCTTCTAAGTAATGAGTGTTTTTATTTACTTTCAATAAGTACAAGCCAAGAGTTTGTATTAAGGAACCAGTCTTATAATGATCTAAAAACGTAGTCTATGTTATGAAAATTGAGGAGCATAACAGAAATACGGATATAAAAAATATAATATAATAATATTTTTAAATAATAATAATAATAAATAAATAAATAAAATAAAATAACTAAAACATAAAATAACCAAAATCATGAAATTGGATAATATGGAAATTAGTGGAAGTGGAATTCTTACCAATGTAGGTGTGTTCTTAAGATCCACCAAATGCCACTATTTATATGTAAAGTGGCAAGTAAGATATGGACTTATATGACACCAAGCATGAATAACTACATGGCACATAGACAACATGAATGGTGATACATGGCATTTGGGACACTAAGCAATGGGCATCTATTTTATATTATAATATTCATAATACTCCCTCTTATATACCCATATATATGAAATATGCCTCGTTAAAACCTTACTAGGAAAAACCCAATGGGAAAAACCCTAGTGAAGGAAAAAAAAAATACATATTTCGTGTAATACATACTCCTAAAAAAAATACAATATATTTACTTCCCCTCAAGAAAACATCACTTAAGATCTCTGAGTCGCTACATTCCAATATTTTGCACAAATGTTTTAAAAGTTGTGGTTGGTAATGTCTTTGTAAATATGTCTACAAAGTTATCCTTCGAAAAAATTTGTTGTACAGTGATGTCGTCATTTTCTTCAAGATCATGAATGTGGAAAAGCTTCGGTGAAATATGTTTTATTCTATCTCCTTTAATATATCCTCCTTTGATTTGGGCTATGCAAGCTGTGTTGTGTTCGTATAATATTGTTAGAAGATTTTTATTAGAAGACAAGTCAAACATTTCACGAATGTGCTGAGTCATTGACCTCAGCCATGCACATTCTCGACTAGCCTCGTGAATTACAAGAATTTCATATTGATTTGAGGAAGTGACCGTTATAGTCTATTTCACCGATTGTCATGATATAGTAGTTCCTCCACATGTGAACAGATAACCTGTTTGAGATCTAGCTTTGTGTGGATCAGATAAATATCCAGAATTCGCATAACCAACTAGATCAAAATTTGATTTATTTGAATAAATCAAACTCATATCGATTGTTCCTCGGAGATAACAGAGTATATGCTTAATTTTGTTCCAATGTCTTTTTGTAGGAGAAGAACTATATCTAGCTAATAAATTTACTGAAAATGCAATATCTGATCTTGTATTATTAGTAAGATACATAAGTGCACCAATTGCACTAAGATATGGTACTTCAGGACCAAGAAATTCTTCATTATCTTCTCGATATTGAAATATATCTTTCTTTATATCCAATGAACGGACTTCCATTGGAATATTTAATGGATGTGCTTTGTCCATATAAAATCTTTTCAAAATTTTTCCTGTATAAGTTGACTGGTGAATAAATATTCCATCTACTAAATGCTCAATTTGCAAACCAAGGCAAAATTTTGTTTTTCCGAGATTTTTCATCTCAAATTCTTTCGTAAGATATTCTATTTCCTTTGAAAACTCTTCAGGAGTTCCAATTATATTCAAATCATCAACATATATAGTTATAATAGCAAATCCTTATTGTGATTTCTTAATAAAAACACACGGACATATTGTATTATTTTGAAATCCTTCTTTCAATAAATATCCACTCAGGCGATTGTACCATATCTATCCTGATTGTTTCAATCCATATAGTAATCTTTGTAACTTTATTGAATACCATTCCCGAAAATTTGATGTATATGTTTCAAGTATCTTAAATCCTTATGGTATTCTCATATAAATATCATTATCAAGAGATCCATATAAATATGTTGTGACTACATCCATAGGATGCATATCTAGACTTTTATACATGGTCAAGCCAGTTAAATATCTTAATATAATTGCATCCACCACCGAAGAATACGTCTCCTTGAAACCAATACCAGATCTTTGTGAAAAACCTTGTGTAACTATTTTTGCTAATGAATGTTTTTATTTACTTTCGATAAGTACAAGCCAAGAGTTTGTATTAATGAATCATTCTTATAATGATCTAAAGACGTAATCTAGTAAATCTCTTAATTTTAAAATCATTTTGATTATACGTTTCAGTTCTACCTTTAAAATTGTCAGTAAACAAATATTTTATTAATGATCAGATTAATTACAATATAGAATACAAGGGTTAATATATTAACAAAATTGAATAATTAAGAAATGTCTAAATAGCCTAAATTAAGGATAATTTACAGCTAATAATATTCAAATTTACAACTAATAACACTCATATATGGTAATATCCTCCCGTAAACTCAAGGGGGTAGAGTAGCAGCTGTTGGGTTGTATGTCCTAAAACTTGCCGTTTGTAAACATTAAACATATTCAATTTGCAATAAAGGTGTTATTGAGGTTTATTTAGTAAAGATGCTATTGAATATATGAATTGCACTTGTAAGAGCCTAAATCCAATAAACTAACAAACCCTGGCTATAGCATGAATAATTGAACTTTATGTGGAGATATAAAAGAGGATCAGGTTTGAGTATATAGCCAAAACAGTCAATAAGTATAAGGATAAGCTTGGGTACCTTAACTTAGGGACACTATGGATGCGGCATGTTTTGTATTTGATACAAACGATATGATCCCGAAATCGTTCATGTAGAGACATGCAAGTGGAAACATCCTATGCAAAAGAAGTTTGTATAAGACTGAACCACGAAATAGTCACTTTTCTTTATAACATCGTTTATTGTTAAAACTGACTATTTCAACTCGATGATCTAAGGTAACTCGATCTCAATCCTAAGCTAACTATGAACTCCTGTTTATTCGAGATTATCCTTTAATCTACAATGGATGAGAGTGGCTCAACATCGCCGTTCAATAAGCCTCCCATTTTAGGGGTAAGACCGGGTAGATAGTTGGGGACATAGTTCTACAATATGGAATTCTCTCCTACCCGTTTTAGGGTTAGTAGATAGGTTGTTCCCTTAAGTATTGACTCTAGTCTTGAACGAGGGGCCCGCCCATCTCTATGACTGAGAGGGACTCGGTTTATTGGTAGGACCATATGAAGGATCTCTAATGTGAGAACCTTGAGCGGAAGTGGATCAACCAAATTCCATAATTTATTGAATACAAAGTTTTTACAATAAACAAGCAATAAGATATGCATTTAAATCTAAATTACAGCATGCTTTAAAAGAAAAGGGTTTCAAGAAACCTCACCTTTGAAGATCTTTTCTTCATGTTTTCCCTCGAACGAATCACGAACTTCTTGAAGACCTTATTCAAGATAAACCTCCAACAGAACCAGATACTATCACAAACGTTACCTTGGTATTCTCAAGGTGAGAACCCAGGAGTGGTGGGCTCTGGCTATTTTGATTAAAAGGGAAAACTTAATGAAGAGGAAGAAGATTGAGAACTTCTAATACTCAAAACAAAGTATACAGAACACTTTTGTATTTCTCAATCGTTCAACCAACAACATTCAAGAAGAAGAAAATAACTTTCTTTTTATTCTCCTTGCCATAAAATAACCACCACCCACATTAGAGAAAATATGGGAAAAGGGAGTTGTAACTCCCTTCCTTATTATCAAAATAATAATAATAATAATAATATAAATATGATATCTAACTTGTCATATTATATATATATATATATATATATATATATATTATATTAAATGTTATATCAAAATAACATATAACCTATAGTTTTTAATATTGTATCACATACAATATAAACTAAGTTTTTTCCCTCTATTTTATGGCATTTAATATAAATCATATTTATATTAAATTTAACAACTATGAATCTCATTCATAGAAAATATATTTGAATTTCATTCAAACATTATTTCCTTCCATTAAGCTTTAATATATCAAATACATTATGAAATTATATCACATATAATTGAAATAATTTAATTATATCATATATAATTAAATCCCTTTATTAATTTGAACAATTCAAATTAATCCAAAAATTGATTCTAAACTAAATCTTTTGAGCTACCAAGGGGACCTCATGGACCTGTAGCTTAAAGCTCCAACGGTACATGAGTTATTAATTAAACTCTTTAATTACATTATTCATCATCCATTAACTGTCGGACACTCCACTAAAGACCGACAGCTGCACTCTTCGCACTACAGATATATTTTTGTGTCCAATGGATATAACCAATCGATAGTACGATGACCCTTCACAAATTGCTCGTAAGTACAACTAGGCATAATTACCGTTTTGCCATTGTAGTTACATCTAACTCCTTAAATACCAGTAATCCTTCTAATGAACAATAGATCATAGTACTACTATGACTAAACCCCTCTCGAACCAGAAGAGGGTGTGGTGCCACATTGTTCAAGACCTGAAATCAACCCTTTAAGGGAGCAATTTATCTACTTACCCCTAATGCAGGGAATGAGTGAATTTCATCTTGTGTAGCGGTGTTCCCAACTCCCCAATCAGACGAATCCCTAAAATGGTAGGCTTATTGAGTCGGCGATCTGGCCACTCTCACCCATACAAATCAAATGACCGCTCTCATAAGCAGGAGTTCACAACTCACTCAAATTTAGGTCATGTTACCTATGGTCATCCTAGTGAAATGCAAGTCACTATTATGAACGACGTTACATAATGAGGCTAAACATTTTGTGGTCTGGTCTTATATAAACTCCTTTGTATAGAATATCTCTGCTCGCATGTCTAATACATGAATGATCAGGATCAAATCATTTGTAGCACTCACCTACAAAGCAGGCCATACTTATAATATCACCAAGATAAGGTACCCAGCCTTATCCATCTACTACATACCATTTAGGTTATCACTTAAATATGATCCACCCATCTTAAATATGATCCACCCGTATGTCTCCACATATATGTTTAAGTTACAAAGATAACCTTGGATGTTAGTTTATGGTTTGTGGTTAATGTAACTAAAATATCATATGTTTCATCGACAAAGTAAATAAAAATATCATATATTATTAATCTTTATGCTCAATTCTATAGGCAAGGAAACAACATAATGGCCACGAGGTTCAAGTTTTGTATGCTCATGAGAGTGTAGAAGTACAAAGCAGACACAACTAAAAACTTTAAAATGAGGGTAAGAAGGAGAAGTACCGTAGAGACATTCAAAAGGGGAAATGTTTTGAAGAATAGAGGAAGGTAGACGGTTGACGACATAAAAAGAAGTGAGAGTAGCTCCACCCCAAAGACAAGAAGCAGAGAGAAGTTGAGCACGGATAGAATCCAAAATATGATGATGTTTATGCTCTACTCGACCATTTTGTTGAGAAGTATGGGAACATGAGCGTTGAACAAGAGTGCCTTATTGACTGGAAAAAAAAAAAGAAGAAAAATGAGTCATTGTACTCCATTGCATTATCTGTACGAAGGACTTTGATGGTTTGAGAAAATTGTGTTTGAACCATCTTAGTAAAATCAATGTAGACTTGAGATAAGGTAGAACGATTCTTTAGAAAATACATCCAAGTAAAGCGAGAAAAATCATCAATGAATAAAACAAAGTATCGATAGCCATTGACAGTGGGAGTGTAGCATTTGCTAAACGATCGCATAGCATTTGCTAAACAATCGCATAGAATTTGAAAAATCATCAAGAATATACTACATAATCGTGTAGCATTTGTTAATCGATCGCATAGCTAATGCTACACGATCATGTAAAGTTTGCTACATGATCGTGTTGCGTTGGCTACATGATCGCATAGGCACTAGCTTGTTGAACGATCGCACAGTGTTGGATACTCGAGGCATGCTTGTGTGCTACACAATCGCGTAGACTATCATGCTCATCACATAGTTATTAGCTATGTGATCGCATAGTATTTCACGCTCGTCGCATAGCTACTCAACGCATGGTTCGTTTGCTACACGATCAACTGCAAGGTGTTCTTTGAGGAGCGATTTGGGTCGAGCAGTTCAAGACCCGGTTCACCTGTACCGAACTGATTGACTCAAAATTTTGCAATAGTTAGCCTTTTAATTTCTTGTTTAGAGAGGTTCTATCCCAGTCTATCAACTTTTAGTACAAATATACATATGATGTGTGTTTTTGTTATATGTCATAATGTATGCCATATAGTTTTAAGACCCACCAGAGGTTATGCATTTATTTTTATGCATCATTTTATATTATAATTGTTATAATATACTAGTATGCATGATTTAAATTACATAAAACATGCTTATGCATCATATAATATAAGAGTTATAGTATATGTATGCATGCATTATAGCATATCCATGCATATATTATAAGTATTATAATATTAGTTTGAATGTTTGTTTGGAATGTATGCTATAGCATGATTCATTACTTAGTTATATATTAGTAATGAATGAACATTACATGAAGCATGACATTACCTTATGTATGTCTAGCATGCAATGATTGGTTTTAATTGGTTCTTTTACTTATAATTGTTATAATAAATGAAATTAGAATTAAAATCAATAATAAAGAGTTGCATGCAAACCTTAGGCTATAATCATTTTTTTAAATTGTTTTAAAATTTGATTGAGATAGACCTAAGATCACATTTCTAATGAGATTAGAAATCTAAGTTTAATCTTTTAAATCAGTTTAATAGGATTAAATTGATTCCTAATAAAAGATTAAATATGCAACAAATGTATCTATAAGGGACATTTTGTCTAAGGCGGGGTCTGGCTAGGCTGGGGTACTTAAGTCAATAGAAACGCCGCACCCCTGCCTGGGAACCTACCTGGAAAGGTGAATTAGATAAATTTGTTACATGCATACAAGTTTGATGCAAGTCTATTAAAGAGTTTAATGGGACTTAAATAAAAGTTGTTTAATCATCAAAGACAAGAGTTGTTTTTTAGTAAATTAAACAAACACTTAGATAAAATCAGTAGCCAGATTTTCCTAAGTTAATTAACCCTAAGTAGAACACTCAGTGGGAGGAAAATGGAGTAAATGATACTTCATTTTTGCCTCTACACGTTTCTCCCTAAAAGTTCACACCGTGAGATCTACTCTCGATCTCAAGGCACCATGGATGTCCCCCTATGGGTGGCATTTGGGTAGGTTAATAACAAAGTGAATGGAGAGATTGTTTATAATAAGTAAGAGCGAGACGTATGACAACACATCCCTCGGTCTCTCTCATTAGGTTGAATAAAGTTTCATGCATCGCCTCGTGGCATCATGGGTGTCCCCCTAAAGGATGGTTGTATTGCGCGACGCTTTATTTGATCTCCAAAAATGGATAGGGTTGCTTTAGTCTCTTGTTCCAATCGGCTTTTCCCTACTGTTGGCTCATTGGGGCGAGACTTTAGAACCTAAAATGAGGGATTACACTTATACATAATTGTTAAGGATGTTAACAAGGACCGAACTATGGTGACTATTAGTTACAGTTACAAGGGGTTGTTTCTGTCTAATGGTTCAAAATGTCTCATTTCAGTGAAGGGACACTTGATCACCCTATGGGACTTTTGTCCTGCCTCACTGAAGCATCATTGCAAAATAGATGTCACTTAGGGTACACTAGACTATTTTGCTAAAACTTGATTGATTTTCTTAAAAGTGGTTTAATGCAAGTAGACTAAATTAAGTTTGTTCTTTTTTAGCAAATTTAAAATGGCTACCATTACACTTAGTTTACTTGTCGCTGATAAATTAACGGGCGAGAACTATGCTACCTGGAAAAACACGATCAACACTGTTTTAATCATCAATGACCTGCATTTTGTCCTGATGGAGGAGTGTCCTTCCATTCAACCTCTTAATTCTCCTCGAAATGTTCAGAAAGCATACGATCATTGGACAAGGGCAAACGAGAAGGCCTGAGCAAATATCTTGGCAAGTCTTAACGAAGTCTTGGTTAAAAAGCATGAGTCCATGCTCACAACTCGTGAGATCATGAAGTCCCTGAGGGGAATGTTCGGACAACCGTCTGCACAGCTCAAGCATGACGCTCTTAAGTACACCTTCAATGCTCGTATGCAAAAGGGGGCATCTGTTCAAGAACACGTTTTCGACATGATGATCCACTTCAATGTGGTAGAGATGAACGGGTCACGAGTCGATGTGGCCAGCAAGGTTAGAATCATACTAGAATCTTTACCTGAAAGTTTCCTGCACTTCCGTAGAAATGCTGTTCTGAGTAGGATTGACTACAATCTGACTACCCTGCTCAACTAGATGCAGACTTTCCAATCCTTGTTGAAAAGCAAGGAGAAGAAGGGTGAAGAAAATGTTGCTTCATCTTCCAAAAAGTTTCATAAAAGGTTCGACCTCTAGAACTAAGTCTATACCTTCTTCCTCCGGCACCAAAAAGTGAAAGAAGAAGAAGGGGGGAAAGGGGAAGGCTGCTGCTAACCCAAGAGTTGTTGCACCAAGAGGTAGACAATCTGTCAGGGTTGACAAGGGAAATTGTTTTCATTGCAATCAAGATGGGCACTGGAAGAAGAACTACCCCAGATATTTGGCAGAAAAGAAGAAGGCCAACAAGGTAAATGTGATTTGCTTGTCTTATAAACTTGTTTAATGGAGAATGATGATTCTGTCTAGATTTTTTACTCTGGGCCATTAACTATGTTTGTTCTTCATTTTAGGGAATTAGTTCTTGGTGGAAACTTGATGCTGGTGAGAAAAAGATGTGAGTTAGAACTGGGAACGTCGTCTTAGTTGTGGCAATGGGAGGTCTCCGGTTAACTTTACAAAAAAAAATCTCATTTTGAATGATGCGTATACCCTCCATAACATAGAGATGTTTAAAACTATTGTAACTCAACATAAAAGACTTAGAATTTCTCCTAAGGAAAATGCCCAACTTTGGCACCTAAGACTAGGACACATTAATCTCAATAGGATTGAGAGGTTGGTGAAGAATGGACTTCTAAACGAGTTAGAAGAAAATTCTTTACCTGTGTGTGAGTCATGCCTTGAAGGCAAGATGACTAAGAGGCCTTTTACTGGAAAAGGTCATAGGGCCAAAGAACCTTTAGAACTAGTACATTTAGACCTCTGTGGTCCAAATAATGTAAAAACTAAGGGAGGTTATGAATACTTCATCACTTTTACTGGTGATTAGTCAAGATATGGGTACGTTTATTTGATGCAACATAAGTCTGAATCTTTTGAAAAGTTCAAAGACTTCAAGGCTGAAGTTGAAAATGCATTAAATAGAACGATTAAAACATTTCGATCTGATCGAGGTGGAGAATTTATGGATTTAACTTCCCAGAACTATATGATAGAACATGGAATAGTATCCTAACTCTCAGCACCTAGTATACCTCAACAAAATGGCGTATCAGAAAGGAGAAATTGAACCCTGTTGGATGTGGTTCGGTCTATGATTAGTTACACTTCCTTACTTGACTCATTTTGGGGCTATACAGTGGAGACTGCAACGTACATCCTGAACTGCATTCCCTCCAAGAGTGTTTCCAGAATACCTTTGGAGTTATAGAATGGTTGTAAAGCTAGTTTACGTCATTTCAGAATCTGAGGTTGCCCAACACATGTG
>NC_052349.1:27371811-27478686 GCF_009727055.1 Benincasa hispida | reverse complement strand
GTATGTATATGTATATGTATATGTATATGTATATGTATATGTATATGTATATGTATATATATATAAAATAAATTAGTTATTATATATATAGAATATGTTTATTTAAATTAAAATTATCTTTTAATTTTTTCAATTAAAGGGAAGGAAATAATTTTCTTTCCCTTAATTCTCTCATCAGATCGTAGAAAGGAGTGGGAAGTTATTACGTGATTTTAATCCTTTTTGCAATTTTGTTTTTCACTGACTCTCTGTAGTGTGTGTTCTGTGAGATCTCTCTATATTTTTTTCTTTTCCCAGACACTCCTCCTCTCTAAATCTTCTCTCCCTCTCCCTCCCCCAAAACTCAGAGTCCACACCTCCTTAGAATTCTCTGCACAAAAGAGAATACAAAAGACTTTGATTGGTAGTGTCCGGCACAAATTGTTCGTGACCGATTCGAGGGATTTTGTGAAGAAGCTTTCAATTTCCTCAAGGCTAAGTTTTTCTTGAAACACTAATTCTATTTCTCCTTCTTCTTTGCATACTGTAAATTTTTTGTGTTTTGCATAATCTTTGGTTCTGTAAATTTTGTTCTATGTAAAATTAAAAATTGGGAACAATCCCCAGTTCTGCAATGAAATTTCACCGTTCCTTCAATTGATATCAAAGTGTGATTTTTTGTCCCAACCTTTTAGTTTTTCTAGAATGATTTTACAGATTTATGGTGTGTTTGCATTCTGTAAAAAATTTTCATGTGATGAATGTGTATGGAATGTATTATGCTTTGCAATTTTTGGATGTTTTCGGGATTGGATTCTTGTTTTATTGCTTTATTTTTACAAATTGGTTTGTAAGGACTCGGTGATTTGGACATTTAATTGCAATAGAGTCTATAATTTGAAAGTTTTGAGTCGTTCGTGAACATTCTAGTAAAATTCTGGAGAAAATGAGGCCCAAATCAAAGAAAGATCGACAGAATTATTAACTATACAGTGGCTATATTACAGTAGCATTGCAACGCTGCAAAGGGCGGAACAACAAAAAAATTTCATAGCGTTGCAACGCTCCGAGACAGGTTTTTTGGTTCGTGCATGGTTCGGTTCGAGATTTATTTTGTTTGCATTCGGTTCGTGGACGGTTCGAGTGCTGGATAGTCTGGTTCATGTGGTTCAATACCCGGTTCACCTGTTTTGAACCATTTTGGCTATTATTATGTAATAGTTAGTTTTTTTAAAATAATTAAATTAATATAAGTGTTATATTAATTTAATTAATTGCTTAGGAGTCCAATCCCGATAAAATAATTATTGTTTAAATTATGCATTTGATGTACGATTTAATTTTGTTTCTATATGTCATATTGTATCCCATATAGTAAGACCCCACCATAGGTTATGCATTATTCATGCATCATTTATGTTATATAGTTACATGATTTAATTTTATAGCATGTTCATGCATCATATAATATAAGTGTTATAATATATGTTTGCATGCATTAATAACATAGTCATGCGTCATTTATATTATAAGTGTTATAACATACAGTTTGAATCTATGAATGAATGTATGTTATTAGTTATTTCATTACTTTATTATAAGTGTTATGTATGTTAAGTAATGAAATTGGATTGCATGAAACATGAAATTTCTTTAGGTTATTTGAAAATTGATATAATTTACCTAAGTATGCTTCCACATGCAATAATTGGTTTAATTTCTTTCATTTCTTTTATAAAGGTTATAATTAAATGAAATTAGAAATTTAAATCAATAATTAAAATTGCATGCAAACCTTAGGTTAAAATCATTTTTTAAAATAGTTTTAAAACAAGATTCACAGACCTAAGATCACATTTCTAACGAGATTAGAAATAATTTTCGTCTTTTAATTAGTTTAACTGGGTTAAATTGGTTTTAATTAAAAGATTAAATTTGTAGCAAATGTATCTATAAGGGATCTTTTGTCTAAGACTAGTTCTGTCTATTTAAGTTGACGGAAACGAAACACCTCTACCTCGAAACTGTTTATCTACAAGCATGCAAACATTGGGTATATGATATCAAACATTGGGTATATGATATCTACAAGCATGCAAACATTGATCAAAGTTTATCAAAGTGTTTAATAAACATTAATCAAAATTGTTTAACTATCTAAAGTAAGTGTTACTTTTGGGCAAATTTAAACAATCACTTAGTAAAAATAAGTAGTTGCATTTTTCTAAGTTAAATAACCCTACGTAAAACACTCAGTGGGAGGAAAATTGGGTATATGATATTTCATTTTTTCTTTTCACGTTTCTCCACCAAAGTTCACATCATGAAATCTATACTCGACCTCAAGGAACCTTTGCTTGTGTCCCTTATGGGTGGTGTTTGTATAGGTCAATACCAAGGTGAATAGAGATAGTGTTTTTAGTGAGTGGGAGCGGGACGTGTGTCAACACATCCCTCGGTCTCTCTCATTAGTTTGTAGTAAATTTTCATGCTCGGCCTCGAGGCACCTTTGCTTGTGTCCCCCTATGAATAACATTTGCACGAATTCTTATTTAAAACCCCAGAAATTGATAGGATTGCTTTAGTTTTTGCCCAATCGGTTTTTCCCTACAGTTGGCTCATTGGGGTGGAAATCTAAAATCTAAAATGAAGGGTTACACTTACAAGAAAATGTTAAGTTAGTTAACAGTTTCTAGATCGAACAATGGTGACTGATATTTATAGTAACAAGGATTTGTTCTGTATATTGGTTGAGATGGTCTTATTTTAGTGAAGGGGTACCTAATCACCCTACTGTGGCTTTTACCCAGCCTCATTAAAACATCATTGCAAAATAGATGTCACATAGGGTACATTAAATTATTTTGCTAAATTTGATTAGTTTTTCCAAATGGATAATGCTTGAATACTAATACAAATAAATTGTATGTTTCAATAAATTACATAATGACTTCCGCACACTAAATTTACTTGTTGCTGACAAACTTACCATTGAAAGTTACGCTATATGGAAAAGCACAATCAACAAAATATTAATCATTGATGACCTAAGATTTTTCCTAATGGAGGATTGTCCTCCTGTTCCTGCTCAAATGTTGCTCGAAACGTTTAAGAGGCATATGAGCATTGGATACGGGCAAATGTAAAGGCCCGAGCATATATCTTGGCAAGTCTTTCTAAAATCTTGGCCAAGAAGCATGAGCCCATGATCACTGTCCGTGAGATCATGGAGTCCCTTCGAGGAATGTTCAAACAACTGATAGCTTGTAGAAATACAAGCTATTGCAACCTTTTATTTAGAATTATGAGGGTTGATGAGCAAAGTATGTGTTAATATGACTAAAAGTTCATGTGAAAAACTGAGCTT
The DNA here is from genome assembly GCF_009727055.1 of Benincasa hispida. NCBI lineage: Eukaryota > Viridiplantae > Streptophyta > Magnoliopsida > Cucurbitales > Cucurbitaceae > Benincasa > Benincasa hispida. The sequence goes on along the minus strand of NC_052349.1, from coordinate 27,475,340 downwards.
GCGTCGTCAGCACTAACAATTCCCGCTAATTTCTTATCATGCGTTATCTTGCGTCAAAATGTCTATTTTTGTAGTTTTCGCATGAATCGAGAGCATACGCTGAACTCAATGAAGAAAATTTGGTCGCATACACTGTCGCAACTACAATGATAACCATGTCAGAAGTATGATCGCAAAGAGTGGGTGGAATGCGTTCATCCTTCATGAGAAGTGAATATGAATACATGCCTCGGGATTTCTGAAATCGTTTAGCAGATATTCTGACGTGCTTTCTGATCGTTGACCATGATGCAGCAATGACATTCTCACCTACCGTGTTAGTGACGGCAACTAATCAGGGTGGGATTATCAATGTTGCCAGCGTTTGAGCTCTATAAATAGCGCCTTGAAGCCCAAATTCAAAGCATCCGGGTCTTTACCTTGGGCAGATTCTTGTGATCGCAGACGAGAGCATAAGCAAGACATTCTTTGAGAATTCTTCATTCCCACAACTTCTTCCTATTCACAACCGAAGTATCGCTAGAGATAGAACTCAAGAAAGACTACTCCACCGCCCATCCATTTCACCACTGGAAGACTTGACACACATCTGATGGAAGCAAGAGATTGCGTACATCTGGTCCTCCACCTCTTCTCTTACCTCTGTATTGTATTATATTTTGGCTTAAGACATTAATACATTTTGTAATCAATGCATCTCTTTAGTTCCTTCAATGCCATTTTCATCATCTTCTTCTTCTTTATCATCTTTTACTTTCATCACAATGAGTTAAGTGTAGATTGCAGGAGTTATCGCATACTCAATCATGGGGCATGGAGATATGGCGCATGTAGCAAACGACCCAGAGGTGTGCATTGCGCGAGTATATTGAGTTAATCCTCTTTGCTTAGTGCGAGGCTATCGCAATGCTTGTCTATGAGCTGAGTAGCTATAACCAATTGCTCGAGAGGGTAAGTATTGGAACTCGTTAAGCAAAGTAAGCAGTGTTCCTAGAGATAGGAATAATCTTATGCTCAACGCAACCATACGTTATAGAGATATAAGCATGTGGCTGACCACCGAGNGAATAATCTTATGCTCAACGCAACCATACGTTATAGAGATATAAGCATGTGGCTGACCACCGAGAGGTGTGCGATGCGTTAATGTGGCGAGCTAAGATTACCCTTGCGACCAAACTTAATGACATGGTGAAATTTTCTCCTCCAACCCCATTTCTCCATGTATCTCATTACGCGTTAACAGTTGCCACATCTCTTTCAGTTCTTATAGTCAAACTTCAATTGCTTAATTTATTTAGCTAGGAGTAGGAGTAGCACATAGCGATCAGCTTCTTTCTTTTCATTTTTTATTCATAGTCTCAAACACATTACTTTACAAGCATCACTTAGTTGCAAATCCTTGTGTTCGACCTCGGATCATCCCGAGAAACTTGTGATCTCGTTATACTTGGCGAGAGAGCAAGAAAACTTGTGACAGGATGCATGGTCATCGCATACACGATTAGTGCATATTGCATATTAATATTAATGAATGACCATCAACGCATAAGAAATCAACGCATATCAAAAGAGTACATTTCCCTCTCACCAAGTTTTTTATGTCGTTGGTAGGGACTTGGCATCTAATAGTTTGCTTAAGTTTTGTGTTTTCGTATGCACCCTTTTGGTCTTAGGCGTATTGTAGCTTGTGCGACCAAGTTGCAAACGATATTTAAGTAAAGGTGCTGCACTCGAATTTAATATTGACCCTGAAATTGAAAGGCCATTTGTCGCATGAGTTGAAAGTAGTCTTAGAAGCATGGTAACCGTCATGCGGCCAATGATTGCTGAAAGCTCTGATGGTCGGGACACGAGTTCCCTGACCTAAGCAGGCAAGTTCAGTCCCCAACATGGAAGAGTCCTTGTAGTGACCTCACTCCAATTTCTCCAAGGACGTCTTCTATTCTATCTTTAACTTGCTTTCCTAGTTAACTTATTGGTTGATTTATTTGATTATTGCCGTTTTGGATTTACGGCTGCTCTTCTCAGGTGTGGTGTTGGATCACTCCGTTCTAGTGCAATAATAATTTCCTCTTGGTGTGTTGTTTCGAAAGAAGAATTCTCTTATTCAACACATGATTATTTCTTTAGCATGAACTCTAAGTTATTAACGAAATCGATATTCTACTCGCATCTTTCTTTTCTTGTTATCTATTATGCGTTATTATTTTGAAATTCTCTTTTGCCCGCTTTCCTTCTTTTGCATTGATAAATTAGCATCCATGATGATGTAAGATCACTAAGTCCACTCGCTAAAAGTCGCATGGCTCACCTCGCTTTAATAGCTTCTTCAAAGTTTGACAGTCTTAAGTATTATTATGTGAAAACCTTTGCTCAAACCTCTTTTACTACATCTTAGAATAATTTTATCTTTAGTTTTTTGGCAAGGACCCTGCCACACTCTAAATTTGGGAGTGGAAGTGGTCCGAGCAAATGCGTTCATATAAACATTGAGATAACGCTCCTTCAAAAAAGAATATATGTGTGTGATCATAATAATTAAAAATCCACTGTCAGCGTAAAGGGAAAATCCAAACTGATAAGAGTTAAGTTGTGAAAGGTACCTACCCGTGGTTGGATACTTCGCATGACACCTATGTAGGTAAGCCAAAACGAAAGTAGGTGGCCAGAATCAACGCATATAACAACTCCCCTGTTTGGCGCAAACTAAATTTAGCTAAGATAAGAGTTGAGTTGAATATAGTATGCAATCAAAGTTAGATGCCCGCATGACACCTGCGGGGGTCAAGCCAAAACGTAGAGTTTAACCAGGTTCAACGCCTTATTCTAATAATGAGTCGCAAAGCTTTGAATCATATTGAACGATCGCATTGTAAAAAGCTAAAAGCAAAATTGTCTGCAATGAGTAAAAAATTTTGAGTTGAGGGTTGCCAGAATTAAACTTAGAAAATATTTCTTAGAAAAAGTGGCTAAGTTTGAGGAGAGTGTTACTACCTAGGCCAGTGCAAGTGAATTATACTGGAAGAAGCTGGTCAATGCAAAGAAATAGTCAGAGGGCAAGTTTTGAATTTCCTTAGTATAAGATATGCTTGAGGACAAGCATGATTCTAAATTTGAAGGTGTAATAGCTTGTAGAAATACAAGCTATTGCAGCCTTTTACTTAGAATTATGAGGGTTGATGAGCAAAATATGCGTTAATATGACTAAGGGTTCATGGGAAAAAATGAGCTTACATCGCCAACACTAAAAATTCCTACTAACCCTTTATCATGCGTTATCTTGCGTCAAAAATGTCTATTTTTGTAGTTGTCGCAAGAATCAAGAGCATGCGCTAATCTCAATGAAGAAAAGTTGGTTACATGCACTGCCACAACTACAGTGATAACCATGACAGAAGTATGATCGCAAAGAGTGGGTGGGATGCATTAATCCTTCATGAGAAATGAATATGAACGCATGCCTCTGGATTTTGGAAATCGTGGTCCATTTCAACATGGCATAGATGAATGGGTCAGTCATTGATGAATCCAGTTAGGTTAGCTTCCTGGAATCCTCACCTGAAAGTTTCCTGCAGTTCCAAAGCAGTGATGTTATGAACAGGATTGACTACAACCTGACCACCTTACTAAATGAGCTACAGACTTTTCAATCCTTACTGAGATCCAAGGAACAAAAAAGTGAGACAAATGTTGTCTCATCCTCTAAGAAGTTCTATAGAGGTTCAACCTCTGGAACTAAGTCTGTGTTTTCTTCTTCTGACACTAAAAATTGAAAGAAAACGAAAGGTGGAAAGGGAAAAGCTAACCCATCAGCTACTGTCCAAAATTGAAAAAAGGCCAAGGCTGCAAAGGGAATCTGTTTCCAATGCAACCAAGATGGACAAGTGGAAGATTGTATATTAGTATGACTTTTGTGATGTACACCTCACGAGCTTTAGGACAAGTGGGAGATTGTTGGGGTTGATGCCCTAAATCTCATGGGTCCTGTAGGTTGTAATCATAATGTACAAATAATTTTATTTATTTAATAAAATATGAGATATTTTATTCGACATTTAATAACATTAACCCAAAAACCAATAAACTAACATCCAAAGTTATCATCGTAGCTTAAACATGTATATAGAGACATATAGGTGGATCATGTTTAAGTGATAACCTAAATGCTCTGTAGTAGATGGATAAGGTTGAATATTTATCCTGGTGACACTATGAATATGACCCACTTTGTAGATGTTACAATTGTTGTAATGTGTTACAAATGATTTGAACTTGTCAATCATGTAGAGGCATGTGAGCAGGGGTATTCTATACAAAGGAGTTTGTATAAGACCAGACCACGAAATGACTAGTCTCATTATATAACATTGTTAATAGTAGAGACCTACATTTCACTAGGATAACCATAGTTGACATGACCTGAATCCTGAGAGAGTTGTGAACTCCTACCTATGAAGGCGATCCTTAGATTTGTATAGTTGAGAGTGGTCAGACCGTCGACTCAATAAGCCTACTATTTCAAGAATTCGTCGAATTGGAGAACTGGGAACACAGCTATACAAGACGAAATTCACTCCTTCCTTACCGTCTAGGTAAGTAGATAAATTGCTCCCTTAAGAGCTGATTCCGGGGCTTGAAGAATGTGGCACCATACCCTCTCTTAGCCCAAGGGGGGTTTGGTCATAGTTGGACTATGACTTATTGTTCATTAGAGGGCTCAGATCGTGGAAGGAAGTGGGAAGTTGTTATGTGATTTTAATCCTCTTAAGAAAAATATTTTCACGGACTCTCTGCAGTGTGTGTGTTCTGTGAGATCTCTCTGTATTTTTTTCTTTTCCTAGATACTGTTCCTCTCTAAATCTTCTCTCCCTCTCCCAAAACCTAGAGCCTACACCTCTTGAGAATTCTCTACCTAAAAGAGAATGCAAAAAAGCTTTGATTGGTAGTGTTCTGTATGAATTTTTTGTGACCGGTTCGAGGGATTTCGTGAAAAGGTTTCAATTTCTTCAAGGGTAAGTTTTTCTTGAAACCCTAGTTATATTTCTCCTTCTTCATTGCATGCCGTAAAATTCTTGTGTTTTGCATAATCTTTGGTTCTGTAAATTTTGTTATGTGTAAAATTTAATATTGGGAACGATCTTCTTTCTACAATGGAACTTCACCATTCCTTCACTGGTAACTTTACCCCACCTGCCTTAGCTTTTTCAAACAAAGCATGTTGCTACATAACTTTATGTTGGACTGTATGTCCTAAAACTCACAGGTTGTAAAGTTAAACATTTTCTTTTACCAATAAAGATGTTATTTGATATTTATTCAATAATTGTTGAATATGTAAATTGCACTTGTAAATATTAAATCTAATAAACTAAGATTCATGGCTATTATATGAATACTTGAACTTTATATGGAGACATAAAGATAGATTAAGTTCAATTAAATAACCAAAACATAGTATATGAATAAGGTTGGGTGCCTTATTCTGGTAACACTATCGGATGCGACCAACTCTGTAGTAGTTACAATTTATTATAAGGTGCTACAAATGAAGTGATCCTGATTTATTCATGTGTTGACATGAGGAGTGGAGGCTTCCTATGCAATGAGCTAGCATAAGATCGGACCAAGAAATAAGTCATTCTTACTTTATAACGTTGTTTATTGTTTAAGACTGACTATTTCGCTTTGATGACCCAGGTAACTCGATCTTAATCCTGAGCTAACTATGAACTTCTGTTTATTCTAGATTATCTTTAGATTTGCATAGGTGAGAGTTAGCTCAACAGCGCTGGTTCGCTAAACCTCCCATTTCAAGGGTAAGATCGGATAGATAGCTGGGGACATGGGGTGCAAGATGGAATTCACGCCTACCAGACTTAAGTGCTGAATCTAGGTCTTGAACAAGGGGCCCCACCCTCTCATTGGCCCGAGAGGGATCTAGTTTAGTGATTGGATCACAAACTGAATATTCATTAGAGGATTAATGGAACTTAAGAAGCAAGATGTAATTTCGGGGGTAAAACAACTTTTGACCCAGTCGTTATTACGAACAACCCGTGAAGGACTGACTTACTAATTATGGTTAAATCAAGTGGACAAAAATATATCTACAGTAAGAAGAGTGTAACTATCAAGCTATAGTAGTGTGACTCGGTAGTTAATGAATATTTATTAATTTGGTCTAAATATTTTTTGTCAATTAAATCTCAAGTCGTTGGAACTCATGATCTGTAAGTTCATAAGGTCCCTCTACTAGCTCGTAAAACACAAACACCTTCGATTAATAAATTGAGTGAATTTGAAATGATTTCAATTTGAATTGTCCAAATTGAATTTAGGGTTTCAATTTGAAGTGTTCAAATTGCAAATTAAGGTTTGAATTTGAATTGTTTAATTTCAAATCAGGGTTTGGATAATTATATTCGATATAATTACACGTTTAATTTATCGAAATTAAACGAAATTGGAGAGTTTATGATATTTAAATATTGATTTAAATATTAATTACATGAATAGGATTCATTTATCAAATAGGTGTTTGATTAATTTAATATTTGATATTAAATTATTATTTAATTAATTAAATTTGTTTTATCGATTAAAATAAAATTATTTTTCAATTTTAATTCAATTTGAGATATTAGATTTTGAAAATTTTGAATTTAATTAAATAAAGAATTCAATTTAATTTTTTATTTTAGTTAATTTTGAACTAATTAAAATTAGAAAATGGAAATGGAAATTGGAAAATTAAAACACCTTAGTGGATTTTTCCACCATTTGTGAAGTAAGTGGATATTCTTAATCCAACCACCTAGCCCACTTCCTTTGATAAATTTGAAGTGGCATCAACAATCTCCATGGGTGGTTGCATGAAGAAGCATAATAAAACTCTTCAATTTTGCTTATTGAAGGGAGATTGAACTGCTGAAAAAGTTTTCTGCAATGGTATTCTTCTTACCACCAAAACCCACTCCATTCCCTTCAAAATTTACTTCATTTTTTAGTTTCACCATTCAAATTCAAGGCTGAGAATAATAGAGGATCTTTTGGTGGTTTACTGAGGATTTGAAGGTGAGATTTCGTAAGGAGCAACTTTGATTGGAGGAATTCTTCAAATGTATCAATCTTGAAACCCTCTTTGTTGAAAAACCTGTTTTACATGTTTTTTAGAACTCAAATTAAGTGTAACTAGAGTACTTATTGATTTTAATTGCTTCCGTTGCATGCTTATATATTCCAACACTTTAATTATGTCCTTCATGGTTCTCTCTTCTCCTTCAAGTTGTATTTTTATTAATGCCTCTGCTTTTTTGTCAATTGGCTTGAAGTATTCTTTAATTGTAGACTTCTGCAAATATTTATAGTTTTCTTAACCTCAAAGAAGATTTAAATATTGTTACTTCAGATAGTAGATGTTCAATATAGTTGAAATAGTATGCGTTCCTTCCATTAGTCATTCATTTAGCCTCTCTCCCTCACTCCCTCCCTTTTAAATAGTAGTTGCTAATCATTTGTTGATTATAAAACAAAGTAAATAAAAGTTGCTAATTATTTGTTGATTATAAAACAAAGTAAATAAAAGTTGCTAATCATTTGTTGATTATAAAAGAAAGTAAATAGAAGTTGCTAATCAAATTGTGTAACGATAGACATTGATAGAACTCTATTTCTATCTATCATTTTACAATCTGATTGTTGCGTATGTGTTTGTTGCATTGGTTTCTCATTTATATTCTTCTATGTTTTTTATTTGTTGGTGAGAAAATGCATATATAATTTGGGATAGATAGAAAATGATAGACTTCTATCTATGTTTATTAGTGGTAGACAGTGATCGAAGTCTATTACTGTCTATCAATAATAGACAATGTTGGACGTGTGTATCTCTATTTATCACTGATGGGGTTGTGCTTGTATTTATATTTTTTCCCTTTTTTTTAGCTTGAGGACTCAATCGAAATTCAAAAGCATAGATAGTTCTATGATAAATAGTGATAGAATTCTATCTTTATCTAGCAGTTTGTTTTTCCCTATTGTATAGTGATAGATAGTGGTATACACTAATGTCACTGTCTATCATGCAATATTATTTTTTCTTCTTGTTCATTATCACATGTAAGTTCTTCTTTTTCAATTTCTCCACACATGTTATCTATTACTAATAGACAGTGTGATTCATGCTATGAATTGCATGTTTTAAAGCCATGCAATTGGACTTTTACTAGGAAAAATGAATTATTTGCATGAGTTTTCTCTTGAATTTTGGCTTAATCCATAAAATTTAGCTCTTGAAGGTCTAATTGGGCTTTAATTCTGATATTTGACAATTTAGAGCTAATTTGTGGATTTTGGCAATTTTTGGCAGCTTCTCCAGGATTTTAATCTAATGCACCCGTAGCAGTCTAATGTGGTCGTAGTACTGGGCCCTAAAATTTTAGATTTCATATTAGCCAAATATCAATTTCGATTTTCTCGAGTATATCAGTTGTTCAGTTTTGCTCAGACCTTGAATTTAGGTCTTCTTCAATCACTTTAAGGCTTAGAAAAGGGATGGAAGCCCTCCAAATGGAGATCATCAACTCCTTGGTCGAACCCACTTTCTACATTGTTGTTTCTATCATGATCGGCATGTCTTGGGCGGAAGAAGACCCCGCCTTTTGAAGAAAAGATAGACATAGGGAAGGAGGATAGGGTCCTAACTGAGTCCGACTGACCTTCTTTGGCTAGCCCCTACCCCTTGCAACGAGGGCAACCCATACCTGCCTCGGCTTCGTCCGTGAAGCTACAGTTTCCGCCTTTGACGACTTCATTTTTCAGCAGTCACCTTAGGTTCATCTTGATGTTTCAAGTCATAACGTTATGAACGGAAGTTCCTTTAATGTGTTTTGGCTCTAGGATTTCTCATCCCACAGAAGTTCGTGCCAAGGAATGATTTCGACCATGGAAAAGGGGAGATTATCTTAGGGAAATGCTTGGAACATGAAGATTTATCTTAAGTTCATCGAAGTTACAATTTTCTAGCATTTCTTTTCTTTTATTTATTCATCATAATTCTTTTTATTACTTTCTTTTCTCTCTAATCGAACTATACTGTAGCAATGATTTTGGATCCAATAGAAATGTTTATTTTGTCATTTATCATGACCTAAATTTCTTTAGGGGTTCAATAATGTAGATGCCCTAGAGTCTTTATGGCTTAAGTAATATTGCACTTCACACATACTTGATTTTGTTGGGTTGTATGTCCTAAAACTGTAGTTTGTAAAATTAAATATATTCTATTTCCAATAAAGATGTTATCGAGATTTATTCAATAAAATTGTTATTGAGTATATAATTGCACTTGTAAAACCTAAATCCACTAAACTAATGAACCCTTGACTATAGTATGAATACTTAAACCTTATTTGGAGACATAAAAGAGGATCAAGTTTTAGTATATAGCCAAAATGATCTATAAGTATAAGGATAGAGTTTGGTACCTTATTCTAGGGACACTATGGTTGTAGCTTGCTTTGTATTAAATACAAACATGTGATCTCAATGTCATTCATATGAAGATATGTGAGGTGGGGAATCCTATGCAAAGGATGTTTGTATAAGACCAGACTACGAAATAATCACTGTTCTTTATGACGTCGTTTACTATTAAAACTGGTTATTTCAATTCGATGACCTAAGGTAACTCAATCTCAACTCTGAGCTAACTATGAACTCATATTTATTCGGGATTATCCTTTAATCTGCATGGGTGAGAGTGGCTCAATATTGCTGCCTATTAAGCCTCCTATTTTAGGGGTAAGATCGAGTAGATCGCTGGGGACATAGTCCTGTAAGATGAAACTAACTCCTACCCATTTCAAGGTTAGTAGATAGGTTGTTCTCTTAAATACTGACCCTAGTCTTGAACAAAGAGGCCCACCCTCTTTATGACTTAGAGGGATTCGGTTTATTGGTAGGACCATAAACCCATTGTTCATTAATAGTTCAGTGGAGACATAAGAAGCAAGATGTATTATAGGGGTAAAATGGTAATTTTGACCTAACTGTTAATACGAAAGATCTGTGAATGATCGACTTACTAATCCTGCTTAAATTAAGTGGACAGGAATATATCGACAATGAGGAGAGTGCAGCTACTAAGCTTTAGTGGAGTGACTCAGTAGTTATTGAATGTTAATTAATTTGGTTAAAGGAGTTTAGCTAGTTAATCTCGGATCGTTGGAGCTCATGATCTGTAAGTTCATTTGGTCCCTCTACTAGCTCGTAGATGGATTAAACCATAGAATAGTGTGTTGAGAGAATTGAAATGTTCGAATTCAGTTTAGGCTTTGGATTATGGGTTTGTATTATTATATTCGATATAACCGATGTTTAATTATCGTATTAAATGATTTTGGAGAGTTGAAAATATTTAAGTACGATTTTAGTGATTCATGTTTGAATTAAGTGTTTTATTAATTTAATATTTTGATATTAATTAATTAATTAATTAAAATGTTTAACTATTTATTAATTTATTTATTGTTAAATTTGAGTTTTTCTCAAATTTAATTTATTTTCTCAATTAATTTAATGAGTTTTTATGGGCCTTAGTGTGTGATTAATAGAGTTGTAATTTGTTAGAGTCAATAGAGTTGCAATAAGATTGTAATTGAAGAAGAAATGAAGCATCCTCAGCAACTAAAAGTAGCAGGAGAGGCTTCTGCCTCACAATGTTGCAACACTATCCTTAGAGTGTTGCAATGCTGCTCTTCAAACAACCTAGAAAAGAAGTTTTGCCCGTGGCGTTGTAACACTAGGATTGAAACATTGCGACGCTGTTCATCACCAGTCCAGAATGCGCACGCGTGAACGAACCAGAGGTTCAACTATACCGATTCAACTGGTTCAGGTCATGTAGGTCTGATTTAGCCTATTTTAGACCGATTCAGCCCATTTTTTTCCTTGGAGGTCTGGTTCCGTTGGTTTGAAGACTGCTCAAGTCGGTTTGGATGGTTTAAGACCTGTTCTAAATTATTTTTATAATATTCTTAGCCTTTTACTTGCTTAGGATGCCAAAACCAGTCCATTTCAGTGTATAATTATTTATGCATTATGAATGTATGTCTAATTAAACTAAATCTTCTATATGCATAAAGTATTCCATGTAGATTTAAAATCCCACCATAGGAAGCATATTTCATGCATTGAAAGTATGTTATAATATATAATATGCATAATTTAGGGTTTCATGTATTTGATATAATTTGTTATATTAAATTATGGAATGCTTAATGTATGTTATGGATTGAAAGCATGTCTATAGTTTTATAAAGTGTTATAAAATGAGTTAGAAATTTAAAATCTATAAAAAAGATAAGATGCATGCTCACTTAGGCTTAATAAATAACAACTTGTTTTAATATTAACACAGTTCGTTATCTTGTAAAACTATAGTTACAAACTCATCCGGACTATAAACCTGTCTAAGGAGTGAGGTATTTAAGTTGACGGTTTACGAAACATCTGCTACCCTGGGGATTCTAGTCGGTTCTTGAGCGTTGTTAACCTGGTTTTATGAGCATGCGTGAGCGATGTGAGATAATAAAATGGTTTATCACTTAGACATCGTAGGTTAAAATCCAAATATAAACATTATACTTGGACTATCACCTAGACTTAGGTTGTTTTTAGCCGAAATATACCTAAGTAAAAGAATATACCTAAATAAAAGAATATACCCAAACTAATAGAACACTACAATGAGAGATTAATAATATATATGATATATTATTTTTAACTCTCACATCCCTAAGAGTTCACACCGTGAGATCCATGCTCGGCTTCATGTCGCTTTTACCGCGACTGTTTCATTCAGAATGTATTTGCATGGGTTAATAACAACGTGAATAGGGGAAGTAGTACATAGTAAGTGGGTGAAAGAAATGTGTCAACATATCCTGCGGTCTCCTCTATTATTTGGACCGTGAGATTCTTATGTTGCGCTTCCTGTCGTTTTTAGGCGGCATTAACTAGTCGTTTTCAGCGACAATCCCCTCGGAGGGTTGTAACATAGGATTCAGGACAACTCAAACTTCAGAAATGAATAGGGTTTCTTAGTTCCATCTTCAGCATTGTCTTGCATTTTGGGAGCTTGTTGATATTTCTCTGAAATATGAAAATGGAGGGTTACACCTACAAGAGTTACTAAGTGTTAGTAAATTCTTGACTGAAAAAGGTAACTAAAATAACTATAGAAATAAAGAGTTATTTTAATAATAGTATTTAGTCAAGAAAGTCTTGCTTTAGTGAAGGAGTAGTTGACTGCTCCTCAGTAGCGTCTATTTTAACTCACTAAAGTATCGTTGCAAATAAATAATGAAAATGGGTTCATTATTACTTTTTCTAAAATGAATTTAGATTTAGACGTAGTTTACTATAGAATTTGTTTATATTTCAGCATGTCGAATTCAATTATCCAACTTTTAGCTTCAGATAAATTTAACGGCAAACGTTATCCAAACTGAAAATCAAACATCAATACGATACTAGTTGTGGATGATTTGGAGGTTTTAACGGAGGAATGTCCTCCAGTTCCTAGCTCAACTGCAAACCGAAACATTTGGAGTATATATGACAAATGGGTAAGGGCAAATGAAAAACTCCTTGGTCTATATCTTAGCTAACATATCTTATGTGTTAACTAAGAAGCACGAGAGCATGGTCACAACAAAGAAAATAATGGAGTCTTTAGAAGAGATGTTTGGACAATGTCCACATCCGTTTAACATGATGCTTTGAAATACGTTTACAATTCCTGACTGAAAGAGGGGACCTCTGTTATTAATAGAGGTCCCCTCCTTCACTCAGGAATTGTAAACGTATTTGAGAGTATCATGTCAAATGGATGTGGGCATGATGGTCCACTTCAATATCCCAGAAGCAAACGAGGCTGTAATAGACAAAAAGAGCCAAGTTAGTTTCATCATAGAATTTCTTCCAAAGAGTTTCCTGCCATTTTGTACAAATGCAGTGATGAATAAAATAGAATATAATCTGACTACTCTTCTCAATGAGCTTTAGACTTATCAATCCCTAATGAAATTAAGAGTCGGAAAGGGGAAGCAAATATTGTAACCCCAAAAAAATTCCAGAAGGGATTGTCATTTGGGACTAAACCTTCTAGTAAGAAGTCTAGAACTTCTACGTCTAAGGATAAAAGTATTCAGATGAAAAAGGAGGGAAAAGAGAAAAAGAAAACTTCTGTAAAGAAAGGCAAGGCCAAAGTTGATAAAGGTAAATGTCACCATTGCAATAAAGAGGGACATGGAAAAGAAACTTCCCTAAATACCTTATTAAAAAGAAGGCTGAAAATGTAAAACAAGGTAAATTTGATTTACTAGTAATTGAAACATGTTTAGAGGAAAGTTCTCATTTGACCTGGATATTAGATTCAGGCGCCATTAACCATATTTGCACTTTCATTTAGGAAACTGGTTCTTGGAGACAGCTGACAGAGAACGAGATGACTTTCAAGGTGGGAACAAGTGAAGTCATTTCGGCTCGTGCGGTGGGAGATCTAAAGTTATTTTTCAAAGATGCCTACATTTTGTTAGAAAATGTATATTATGTACCTAATATGAAAAGGAACTTAATATCAATCTCTTGTTTATTAAAACATATTTATAAAGTTATTTTTTTATATTAATGAAGTGTTTATTTGTTCAAGAGGTGTTTAAATATGTTCTGCTAAACTAGAAAATAACTTGTATATGTTAAAACCAACTGAGGCAAAAACTACTTTAAATCTAGAGATGTTTAAAATAGCTGAAACTCAAAATAAAAGACGGAAAATTTCTCCTAATGCCTATCTTTGGTACTTAAGACTTGGACATATAAGTATCAATAGAATTGAGAGATTAGTCCAGAATGGACTTCTAAATAAGTTAGAAGACAATTCTATACCTCCGTGTGAATCATGTCTTAAGGGTAAAATGACTAAAAGATCTTTTACAGGAAAAGGTCTAAGAATCAAAGAACCTCTAGAGCTCATACATTCAGACCTGTGGTCCAATGAATGTTAAAGCTCAAGGAGGACCTGAATATTTCTTCAATTTTATTTATGACTACTCAAGATATGGCTACGCTTACCTAATGCATCATAAGTTCGAAACTCTTGAAAAGTTCAAAGATACAAGGTAGAAGTTGAGATTCTAGGACTATTTGATAAAAAGATTAAACCATTTCGATTAGGTCGAAGTGGTAAGTATATGGACATGAAATTCTAGGACTATTTGATAGAATAGAGAATTCAGTCTCAACGCACGCACTCGATACACCACAACAAATAGTGTAGCAGAAAGGAGAAATAGAACCCTGTTAGACACGGTTTTTTAGATGATGAGTTACGCTCAGTTACCTCGGTCATTTGGAGATACAGTATAGACTGCAATATATATTTTGAACATGGTTCCCTCGAAAAGTATTTCAAAAACATCATACGAGTTATGGAGAGGGCATAAAGGTAGTTTACATCACTTTACAATTTGGAGATGCCCAACACTTGTGTTGGTGAAAAACCCAAATAAATTATAACAACATTCTAAAGTATGCCTATTTGTAGGATACCCTAAAGAAACAAAATGTGATCTATTTTATGATCCTCGATATGATATGCTACATTCTTAGAGGAATACTATATAAGAAATCCTCAACCTCGTAGTAAACTAGTATTGAATGAAATATCCAAAGAAACTACATATGGATCAACAAAAGTTGTTGATCAGGCTGGTCCTTCAACAAAAGTTGTTGATACAATTGATCTATCACATCTTTTTCAAGAATTAAGAATGCCTCGACGTAATGGGAGAATTGTTCAATAGCCTGACTGGTACATGGGTTTGACAAAAACTTAAGTCGTCATACCTGATGCTGGCTCGGAGGATCTATTGATCTTTAAACAAGCAATGAAGGATCTAGATCGAGACCAATGGATAAAGCCATGAACCTTGAAATGGAGTCTGTGTACTTCAATTTAGTCTGGGAACTTATAGATCAACAAGATGGGGTAAAACCCATTGGCTGCAAGTGGATCTACAGGAGAAAACGAAACCAAACTGATAAGGTACAGACCTACAAAACTGGACTCATGGCAAAAGGGTTTACCCAAAAGGGGGGTGGACTATAAAGAAACCTTATCTCCAATTTCCATGATCAAGTCTATTAGAATACTCTTAACAATTACTGCTTTTTACAATTATCAAATATGGAAAATGGATGTCAAGACAACATTTCTAAATGGCTATCTTGAAGAGAGAAGCTACATGTCTTAACTAGGGGGGTTCATTGAACAGGTTCAGGAGCAAAAAAATTGTAAGCTTAAAATATCCATTTATGGATTAAAACAAGCATCTCGATCCTAGAATATAAGATTTGACACTGCGACCAAATCTTATGGCTTTGAACAAAATGTTGACGAACCTTGTGTTTACAAGAAAATTATCAACAAAATTATAGCTTTTCAGGTACTATATGTTGATGATATCCTACTCATTAGGAATGAGATAGGTTTCCTTGCTGACGTTAAGAAATGACTAGCATCGTAATTTCAAATAAAAGATTTAGGGGATGCACAGTATGTTCTTGAAATCCAAATAGTTCATAATCACAAGAATAGAACGCTAGCATTATGTCTAGATATAAAATGCAAAATTCAGAAAGAGATTTATTACCTTTCAAACATGGAGTTCATTTGTCTTAAGACACCTCAAGAAGTTGAGGCTATGAAAAGAGTTTCTTATGCATCAGCAATCAGGAGTTTGATATATGCTTTGTTGTGTACACATCCAAACAGATGTTTTGCAGTTGGAATAGTCAGCAGGTTTCAGGTTTCAGTTGTAAAATTAAACATATTATATTTACAATAAAGATGTTATTAAGATTTATTCAATAAAGCTATTATTGAATATGTAAATTGCACTTGTAAAATCTAAATCCAATAAACTAACAAACTCCTAACTATAGCATGAACACTTGAACCTTATCTGGAGACATAAAAGAGGATTAGGTTTGAGTATATAACCAAAATGGTCTATAAGCATAAGGATAGAGTTGGGTACCTTATCCTAGGGGCACTATAGATGTGGCTTGCTTTGTATTAGATACAAACGATGTGATCTCAAAGTCACTCATGTGGAGACATTGAGTAAGGGCATCCTATGCAAAAGATGTTTGCATAAGACTGGACCACATAATAGTCAATTTTCTTTATAATGTCGTTTACTGTTCAAATTGACTATTTCAATTCGATAACCTAAGATAACTCGATCTCAATCTTGAGCTAACTATGAACTTCTATTTATTCGGGATTATCCTTTAATCTGCATGTAGGGATGTTCATTTACCCCACGAGACTGAGGCCCCACGGGGACCCTCCCCGAACAGGGTGGGAAATCTCTGATTAAACAAGGAATGGGGGAGGGAAGGGGGATAATTTTTTCCTGAATGGGGATGAAGATGGGGATTAATTCCCCGTCCCCGTCCCGTCCCGCCCAAGTTCTTCGCCCGCCCCACCCCGCCCTGATGAGTATATTATTAATAATAATTACTTATTATTTTACACAATTATTATAATAGTTATAATTATTATTATTATTTATGTATTATTATTATTATTATTATTATTTTATCTTTATACTTTTTACAAAAATTGTGGTATAAAAAGTTATTTATTTCCTAATTTTCATTTCAACCTTTTCGTACTTTAATACATTTCTATATTGTTTTAACATTTAAGATTTTCTACCTTAAGCCATAAATGTTTTAGTATTTAGATGGAAAGCTTGACTATGATATTGTAATACTTAAATTTTAACTTCTAAAAATTATAGGATTAAATTATATTTTTACACATATAATAGTATTATTTAATAATGAATTTTTATACTATTTTCTTTGAATGAAAAAATTATTAGAAATAACTCATTTAATATATATAACTTTATTTGGTTGAGAATAAACAAATTTACTAAAAATGAATATATTAAAGAAAACAAATGGAAAAATTTTCCCTGCGAGGAACCCGAAAAATTCCCGCCCGATTCCCGCGGGGAATTTTGCGGGTATGGGGAATGAAATAGGGGGCAGGGATGGGGACGGCTTCCCGGTCCCCATCCCGCCCCATGGATATCGCTATCTGCATGGGTGAGAGTGCCTCAACATCACCGCTCAATAAACCTCCCATTTTAGAGGTAAGACCGAGTAGATAGCTGGGGACATAGTCCTACAAGATGGAATCCACTCCTACTCACTTCAGGGTTAGTAGATAAGTTGTTCTCTTAAGTACTGACTCCTAGTCTTGAACAAAGAGCCTCCACCCTCTCTATAACTGAGAGGAACTCGGTTTATTGGTAAGACCATAAACCAATTGTTTATTAGTGGATCAGTGGAGACTTAAGGAGCAAGATGTATTGTAGGGGTAAAATGGTAATTTTGACCCAACTGTAAATACGAACGAACTGTGAAGGATCGACTTACTGATCATGGTTAAATCAAGTGGACAGAAATATATCTATAGTGAGGAGAGTGTAGCTACTCGGTTTTAGTAGAGTGACCTGGTAGTTAACGAATGTTAATTAATTCGATTAAAGAAGTTTAGCTAGTTAATCTCATATCATTGTAGCTCATAATCTGTAGGTCCATTAGGTCCCTCTACTAACTCATAAATTATTAAACCTTAGAATAGCGTGTTGAGAGAATTTGAAATGGTTAAATTTGGTTTAGGATTTGGATTATTATATTCGATATAATCAATGTTTAATTATCGAATTAATTGGTTTTGGAGAGTTGAAAATATTTAAATATGGTTTAAATATTTTAGTGATTCGTGTTTGAATTAGGTNGAATTAGGTGTTTTATTAATTTAATATTTTGATATTAAATTAATTAAATTATTTATTTATTTATTTATTGTTAAATTTGAGTTTTTATGAAATTCAATTTATTTTCTCAATTGATTTAATGAGTTTTGATTAAATTAAGTTGAAAAATAAATAAATTTGATAAAATTTTCAATTAATTTAATTTAATTTGGATTAAATTAAAAATTAGATATTTTAAAAATTAAAAATTAGAAATTTAATTTAATTTAATTTTTCCCACTTGATCCAATTGATTAACACCTAGTCATTTATTTTAGTAGAAAATTAAGTGTCAATTTCTCATTAAAACCATTCTGCATGTTCAAATCTATATATAAAGTTTTGATTGCAGTGGAAAACCACATGCAAAATCATTTTTTTTTTGTAAGAAAAATAAGCTTTTCTGTCAAAATACTCCCCGAAACAAAATATCATCCCAAATCCCTCTCAATTTGGGTACCACCACCCAATTTAAGGCCAAGAATATAGTGATGAAGTCATTATAGTAGTCTACAACAAGTTCGTGAGTAGATTTCATTAGTAAATTGGAGCATTTGGAGGAATTTTTCAAAGGTGATAAAATCTGAAACCCTGCTATTTTATGTTGAACATCCAAGCTAGTCCATTAAAATTGATGTAGTTAGAGTGCTTAGGATCCTAATAGCTTCTGTTTGTTGAATGTTAATTCCATCAAATGTATGTATTCTCTTTGTTGAAATTAAAGTTAATATATTAGTAAATTAAATTGGCCACTTAATTTAATAATCTAGTGGAGCTTTAGTGTTGAGAAGGCTAGAATGTAAACGGATCTCACAAAGGGATATGGGACCAAGAGCCTAAGAATAGGAGGGTCACGTCAACTTAGGAATAAGGGATATCATTGGGTAAAGAAACTAAAGTTAAATTAATCTAGGGTTCAGGTCCCTACGGGAATATTCAGTAGTAGTTGCTTAGAACTCTTAAAGGAACTAGACATCAGACCGAATAGGTGTAGATTTCTGTCCATACATATTTCAATATCCTTGTGTGATACGGTCACAGCACTTTTGCTGTAGAGCCCGAAAGGTTGAAGTATTGTTAGCCCTGTTTGATTACCATTATTTACTATTTTATTTTTTACCTCAATTTCTACTCATTAACAACACAATTCATTCTGGTTACTTTTGGTTGCATTAAATTTATAGTCTTGATCAAATTAAAACTATTGCCAGTCTAGTGGGTTCGATACTCAAAATATCCCGAGATTATTACTTCTTCAACAGTTTATTCTTGCACTTAAGCCTCGCTTTTCTGAAATATTTCACTTCCCATACATGTGGTCAATCACAATGATAGAACTGCCACAGTCTATCAAGAAGTTTTTTTATACGAGTTCTTTATTCTTTATTCTTTTTCTTTTTTGTTTGTTTTTTGATACAAAAATTGATAGAATGAATGATAGAAATTATAGACATTAATAGACTACTATCTCTGTCTATTGTGATAGACTTCTATCATGGTTAATTAAAGATAGACATTGATAGACCTCTATCAATATCTATGCTTAATAGATACTAATAGACTACTGTCATAGTTTATTAAAGATGGAACTAATAGAGGCATATCAGTGTTTAACAGACATTGATAGTAATCTATCAGTGTCTATTAGTTGATACTTATTACATTTTTCTTATACACTTATTAATATTGATTACATTTTTTCTTTTTATTTATTCTGTCAATCCCATTAACAACATTTAGTACAAGATAATGGATGGTGATAAATAATTCATAGTAAAGTTGGATTTGGTATCTTGGAGCTGTCAAGAATAGGATATCGATGAAATTTCAAATGCACATGCACCTACTATTCTTTGGATGCTTAATTTGGAGATTTATTCTTATGTAACTAATTATTTTTATTCAAGAGCACTGTCAGTAATAAAGGTTGCGTTCGACCTATTGGAATTCATTCAGATTAGAGGGTTGTAGATGATGACGTGAAAGCATTACGTCCTATTTACAAGCTGAAAGTCCTGAAAAACATGGGATGCTATCTATAGGAAAAGCTAAAAGTTCAATAAAATGTAGTTGTTGCAATTGCAAAGGTCTCAATAGTAAGACTTGAAAACATGAACCAATTAATCAATGTTGTATTTATTATATTTGCCTTTTCATGTGTATTACCAAATGGATTGATATTAGAGTTTGTGAAAGTTGTTTTTTTTTTTTTTTTTTTGTTCTTGAGTTGAAAAAATGGAATAATATCTTCATTTTTTAATTGAACTAGTGGAAGCACAACAAACTAACTATCAGTGGTAGATACTAATAGAGAAAGGTTTATCACCATCTATCAGTTTCTCTCATTGATAGACACTAATAAGCATTTATCAATATCTATCACTAGTAGATTTATAAGTTCATTCAACATATACACTGACAGAACCTCATAAAACTCCTTTACTTTCATACAAACTTTAAAGAAAAGCATCCAAACTTCAATAAAACAAATTGAGTCAACTCAAGACTTGTTTCCATCCTTATACCTTTTTTTTTTTTTTTTTGTTTTTTGGATATGAAAATTGATGGAATGAGTGATAGAAAATATAGACTACTATCACTGTCTATTAGCAATAGACAAGATAGACTACTATTGATGTTTATCGTGATAAACTTCTATAGTGGTTTATAAGAGATAGGCATTGATGGTAAGCCCTAAACCTCCCTTTTCAAAGAATTTTTCAAGTTAGGTTGGCTTAAGGTGCTTAGAAGAACTAAGCTTGATTGTAGGGGTTGGAGTGTTGAAAGGATTAGGCTTTGAGTTAGGCTTGAGGGGTATGATGAAGAAAGGTTATACCAAAGGAAGAGGTGAGCTATATGCTCAAGGTAGATTGGTAAAGCCTAAGATGTAGCAAGATGATGCAGGGAGAAGAATGTGTTTAAGTGTTGAGCTTGTGAAAAACTAAGTAAATCATGAAGTAAAGCTCTCGGGTAGGTACATGTTTTAAACACTTAGTGAAAATTCTTAAGACTTATTAGAAGAAAGGAAACTAGGCATGGGGGCTTGTGGCTAGAAGGAGGTGCCTAGAAGGCCTAGGCGGGCAAGTCATATGAAGCCTACCATGAGGTGATGGAACTTGCAAAGAGGTCATAGGCGATGAAGAGAAGAAAGGCACTTAACAATGAAGAAGTAAAGCTTGAGACAATGAGAAGGGAAGCCTTGGGCGGTGAGATGAGCCTATGGCTAAGGGAGGCTTGACACAAGCGTTGGATGTCTTAGGATGCCTATGCACTGGAGACTTGCCCTTGCTATGTGTTAGGATGACTTTGCCATGCGTTGAGTTGATTGGTCGCCAAAAGTGAGAGGTTAGTTTAAGGTTTATGTTGCATAAAGAGTGAGGTGGTAAGATGTGAGATTAGCCAAGTTTCAAGGAAGTGCCAAGTAAGTGGAGTAGTTGTCAAGTTTTTAGGCAAGGAAGTCATGCAAGTGGGTCTATAAATAGAAGGTAAATTGAAGAACTCGATTTGCCCATTTGGCTCATGCAAAGAAAGAATTTATTCTGCCAAACTAAAGCTCTCTAAGTGTAGAAGGTCATCTAGGGTTTCCATGGAAGGACTTGGTCGAAAAGGTGCTAAAAGTTGAAGGAAACTCAAGGTTGTTACGGGATTTTGAGCAATCAGAGCAAGCTAAAAATTTTGAGAGAATTTGAGCTCTTGAGAAGGAATTAGAAGCCCAAATTTGGAGGTAAGATTTTTAAGACATTGTTTAACAAGTTTTATGAAGGAAGTTTAGTTTAATTTGTCCTGGATTTAATGTTTTAAGTGCTAGAAAGTTGATGAAAATTAGGAAGCCTTGAAAGAGGGTGGCAGGCTGGAGGTTGAAGAAGTTGTGTGTTGGGATCAGTGGGCGTCCAAGTCAAATGCCATAAGCACTTCGCACGTGCCATCCTCACGACCACCGGGTGTCCTGAGCGCCAACCGCTGGCAATGTGTGGGGAGTGGGGTGCCCGATGTCACGGTCATGCTTGTCCAGAGCCTGTTGCCCATGGCCGCATGCCTGATCCAACCCCTTCTAGCATACTTTCATATCTTGTATTGTATTAGCTTAGTTAGCTTGCTTTCTTTACATTTTCATTGTAAGTGACCACTCGTCCTTTTGCATATGCAAGGGTGCCAGTTAGCTTTTTGTTCAGAATGCACTATATGAGGATAAGACTAATCATCACTTCCCTATACCCGGAGTAGCACTCTATAAAATTGTTGTTGTTGCTTATTGCTTTCTAGCCTACTACAATCTTTCTTTCTTTATTCACACTCACAAAAACTTTTTACGAAAACCTTTTCTCCAAACCCATTTTCTAATACCGTTTTCTCTAAAACGGGGGTGAAGGTTGCGAGAGGCACTCGGTGTGCCACCGGCAGTCCGTATTCGAGTTGGCTGACTTGTTCGTGAGCGGGAACAAGTGCCGCACAATCGCTAAGAGAAGCTTCCGAAAGAGCGATTGTGACACCCGACACCCACCTCGTGCAAAGGCTGCCGCACATCAGTTGGAATAGGAAGTTGGTGAGCCTAAGGATCAAAGAGAGTTAGCTAATGTGGGTGGTTTTTACTTTCAAAAGTATTTTATATAAAATTATATGTCTATGCTATGATAAGTAGTAGTAAGCATGATTTAGATAAACTTTTTTTATCTAAGGTTTTCAAAAGAATTTAATGTTATGTTTTATCTAAGGGTTACAAAGGAAGTTTGAATTATGATATGCTATGATTTCTAATGTGATTTAAAATAAGCATGTTTATGTCCCTAAAGCATGATTTAGATAAACATGATTTATCTACGGATTTCATAAAGGATTTGATGAATGATGTGAACTAGAGGGAAAGTGATTTCAAACCACTTGTTAGATACTTGAGAATTGTTAGCATATCTCGTGGATGTCTGATGGGAATTGTTAGTAAGTTCTCATGGGAATTGCCAGCGTACTTGAGTATGTAAGCATGATTGGATTGAGGCAAATTACTATGTCAATCGAGTTTCAAAGGTTTAATGTAAATATTTGGTTATCTTATTGATCTTATTTTACATAAATGTTTTCAAAATGAATTTTCAAAGTAAAGCCTATGTTCGTATAAAATATACCACTCACTGGGCTTCCTAGTTCATGCTTTCAAATTGTTTTGTTTTTCCTCCAGGTAGCAGGAGAGTTCCAACGTTGCAGGTGTTTGGTCTACCAGAGTCAGTTTGTCACCATCTCAAAACATTTCATAGGTCAAGTATTGAGGGTCCTAATATTGTAAAGTTAGTACGTATTCAGTAACCTCAATAGAGGTTGAGTTAGAGTCTTGCTTTGTAAATTAACATGCATTCGGAAATGTTATATGTTGTCTTGTGTAATTGAAGTTGTGTTGGGTTTTATGTCCTAAAACTCATGATTTGTAAACAATAAACTCATTTTGGAAATCAATAAAGTTGTTATTGAAGTTTGATTCAATAAAGTTGTATTGAATATATGAATTGCTTATTTCGTTTTAGAAATAAATCCAATAAACTAAAAGATCCATGACTATTACATGAGTACTTGAACTTTATGTGGAGACTAAGTGGATCAGGTTCGAGAAATAGTATAAATGACCTATAGTATATGAATAAGTTTGGGTGCCTTATTCTGGTAACACTATCGGATGCGGTCCACTCTGTAGTTGTTACAAGCAATTGTAAAGTGCTACAGACGAAATGATCCTAATTCGTACATGTAGTGACATGAGGAGTGAGAGCGTCCTGTGCAAGGAGTTTGTGCAAGATCGAACCAAGAAATAAGTCACTCTTACATTATGACGTTGTTTACTGTTTAAGACTGACTATTTCACAACGATGACCTAGGTAACTTGAGCTTAATCCTTAGCTAACTATGAACTCCTGTTTATTCGGGATTATCCTTAGATTTGCATAGGTGAGGGTTGGCTCAACAACTTCGGCTTAATAAGCCTTCCATTTAAAGGGTAAGACCGGGTAGATAGTTGAAGACATAGGGTGCAAGATGGAATTCACTTCTATCTACTTTTAGGGATAGTAAAGAGGTTGTTCCCTTAAGTGTTGAGTCCAGGTCTTGAAAAAGGGGCCCCACTCTCTCATTGGCCTGAGAGGGACTCAATTTGATGGTCGGATTACAAACCAATTGTTTATTAGCGGATCAGTGGGACTTAAGAAACAAGAGGTAATCTTGGGGGTAAAACAACCTTTTGACCCAGTCGTTATTACGAACAACCTATGAAGTGTTAACTTACTAATCATGGTTATATCGAGTGGACACAATATATCTATTGTGAGGAGAGTGCAACTATGAGCTTTAGTGGAGTGACCCGGTAGTTAACGAATGGGGGTTAATTCGGTGTAAAAAGTTTAGCCAATTAATCTCGGATCGTTAGAGTCCATGATCTGTAAGTCCACTAGGTCCTCCTACGAGCTCACAAATGGATTAGCCTTAGAGTAGCATGATAAGCTTATTTGAAACGTTCAAATTAGAATTAAAGGAATTAGTAATTATATGTGATATAATTACATGTTTAATTTTGGAATTAAATGAAATTGGAGAATTGGTTAATATTTAAATATGATATAAATATTAAATTCATGAATAGGGTTCAAGAAGGTGGAATTGGTATTAAATTAATTTAATATTTGAATTAAATTAATAGAATTAATTAAATTATTTAATTAGTTATTAATTATTAATTTTATTAGAAAAATCAAATTTGAATTAATTTTTATAAAATTAATAAAATTTTAATTTTTTTTAGTTAAAAACTGAAAATCTTTTTTAATTTTGAAAACAGTTTTCAAAATGAAAAAAAAAAATGAAAAATGAAAAACCAAAAATGAGCTTTTCCCACTTTTAGAACCAAACATCTTACTCATATTTTCACTTCAATTCCACCTCAATAATGAAGGTGGAATTGGAATTCATGCAAAAGGTTTGTTGCTTAAATGTCATGCAATATAAACTTCAGTTCTAAGTAGAAATCAGGCATGCCAAAGTTTTGCTGAGAATTTGTGTTTGAAGAAGTGTTCTTCACACTGTGTAAAACCAGAAAACTCCTCTCCAATTCCCTTTGATTCAAGCTTGTTTTGAGTGCCACAACTCAATCTAAGGCTCCAAGAGAATAGTAGAGAAGATCTTGTGGTGGTTCACGACTAAATGAAAAGGAGATTGCAGCTGAAGATCGTGATTCAATAGATACTTCAAAGGTTAGTATTGAAACTTTTTTTTTTAGTTTATGAGCATGTTGAATTTGAAGCCAAAATTAAGAATTAGAATGCTTAATAATCTTGTTTTTCTTCCGCTTCTTGCTTCCTTAATTTAACAATTGGTACTAGATCATTATTTAAGCATTCAACTCAGTCTAATTTTGGCTTGGTGGGTGTTTTTCATAAGTTGTATGAAAATGATGACTGATATGGTTTTTCTCAGTTTTGACATTGTTTCGTCTTCAATTATGTTGCTTGTAAATGGCTCTTGTTTGATGGGCCTTAATGTGTGCTTAAGTGTTTGTAATTCGTTTGGAGTCATTAGAGTTGCAATTAGGATGTAATTGAAGAAAAAAGTGAAAAAGGTCGAGCAACAAGAAGTGGATTTTCAGCCATTGCCTAATACTCAATGCTCGATGTCCCATACTTGATGGTTTTTTGTGAAAAAATCGACGCACGATGCCATACTCGATGCTCATACTTGATGGTATTTTATTAAATACTCGATGCACAATGCCATACTCGATGGTACTCGATGGTATTTTGTGAAATACTCGATGCATAATGCCATACTCGATGGTACTCGATGGCATACTCGATGGTATTTAGTGAAATATTCGATGCGCGATGGCATACTTGATACTTGAGGGCATACTCGAGGCATACTCGATGCTTGATGTACTCGATGGTTTTTGCCCCGTTGAGCATAGTTTTGAGCATTGGAGGTCTGGTTTGAGAGGTTTGGATCCGGTTCAAGGCGGTTCGAGCGATCCAAAAGTGTTTTGGAGCCAGTTATTGCTGATTTTTGTAATAATTAGGTCTTTGTTTGCTTGAAAATTCCAAAACTAAAATCATATCAGTTTGTATTTAATTATTTATGCATGTGATGTATGTGCATAAAATATGTCATGTAGATTTAAAATCTCACCATAGGAAGCATGTTACATGTATTGAAAGTATGTTATAAAGTATTATAATATATAGTATGCATGTATAGGGTTTCAAATATTTTAATATAAATGTTATAGTAAAAGTTGAATGCCTTTGATGTATGTTATGGATGTTTAGCATATCTAAAATTTTGTAAGTTGTTATAAAATTGGGTTAGACATTTAAAATCCATAACAAAGATAAATTGCATTCTCACATAGGTTAATCACCTGTTTTAATAGTTAAAATAGGTCGACATCTTGTAAAATATGGTTACAAACTCAACCGGTATATAATCTTGTCTAAGGTTGGGGGTTCTTAACTTGACGATCTACGGAACACCTCCTACCTAAGGATTATGGCCAAATAATTGAGTGTTGTTAACCAGTTTTATGAGCAATACGTAAGTGGTGTGAGGTTTTAAAACTAGTTTACCACCTAGACATCGTAGGTTAAATCCAAATATAAACGTTATACTTGGATAAATACCTAGACTTAGGTTGTTTAATTAGTCGGAACAAACCTGAGTAAAGATATACCCAAACAAATATTAGGACACTTCAGTTGGAGTTTAATAGTATCTATGATATGTTATTAGAACATTTCAGTGTGAATTTAAGAATGCTTCAATGAGAGATTAATAACATATACGATATCTTATTTTTAGCTCTCACATCCCTAAAAGTTTACAATCGAGATTCATGTTTTGCTTCATGTCATTCTGGGAGTGACCTCCAGTTGAAAAGTGTTGAATAGGGGAAGTTGTTCACAGTAAGGTGGAGCTGGAATTCATGCAGAAGGTTTGTTGCTTGAATGTCATGTAATATAAACTTAAGTTCTAAGTGCAAGTCAGGCATGCAAAAGGTTGCAATTTTGCTGAGAATTTGTATTTGAAGAAGTGTTCTTCATACTATGTAAAACTAGTAACCTCATCTCCAATTCCCTTCGATTCAAGCTTGTTTTGAGTGCAACAACTCAATCTAAGGCTCCAAGAGAGTAGTAGGAAAGACCTTATGGTGGTTCACAACCAAAGGAAAAGAAGATTGCAGCTAAATGTGATTCAAGAAGTACTTCAAAGGTTACTGTTGAAACTCTGTTTTTAGTTTATGAGCATGCTGACTTTGAAGCCAAAATTAATATATTAGAATGCTTAATGATCCTGTTTTTCTTCCACTGCTTGCTTCCTTAATCCAACAAGTTGTTGGTTTCATATTTTTAAATTGTATTCGTATGTTATATTTTGTTTAAGTTAAGGCAAAGTAGGTTGGTTGGATAGTAGATATCATAAGAGAGTTGACATCTGCTGTCCTCACGCCTCCTGTGAGGTGAAAGAGGTACGCTCGGAAAGGGGTGTGACATTGATAGACCTTTATCAGTGTCTTATCTCTGATAGACACTGATAGACTACTATCATGGTCTATCACAAATATATATTGATAGACATTGTTTTAAGTTCATTTAGTATAAACATAAATAGAAGGAAAATTGTTTTAAATGACAAATATATGGAAATAATTTTAAATATAGCAAAAAATGGAGAGGGGACGTTAATGCAAACTGAGCATTCATTTTTTAAAATGCCTGAACTACCTTTTTCATCATTGATTTTTTTCATTCCTCACTAAAAATTGATTGATACCTTCACGAGCTTGAGTGTTGGAAGGCAATTGAAGAAGACATACGTGAGTTAGAGGCAGCCGCCAAGGATGAGCAAGGCCTGGGTGGATTGGGCATAAGAAGAGTGGAACTAAAAAAGTATGAGATTGGAATGGGATGGTTTGAGGAAATGAAATCAGTTTGAGAATTAGAATTGGAGAGTGGGAAATATGCACGAAGAACCTAGAACCAAAACTTCATCATCAACAACAACAGCATCTTCATCTTCTTCCTTTTCTTCTTCTTCTTCTTCTTCTTCATCATCATCATCATCGTCATCATCATCGTCATTACAGATAGACAGTGATAGACATCCATTACTGTCTATGATCGATATAAATTGATAGAGATTTATCACTGTCTATCTTTGTCATCGTCTTCTTCTTCTTCTTTTTCTTCTTTTTCTTCAATTCTTATAGTGATAATATTTTATCATTGTCTATCTTATTCTTATTCTTCATCCTCTTCTTTTCATTCTTCACATGTAGATAGTGATAGTGGTCAGACATAAGTGATAGACATCTTTCAAAGTTTGTCAACTAATAGACACTAATAGAGATCTATCATTATCTATCTTCTTCTTCCTTCTTCTTTTTTCTTCTTCCTATTCTTATTCTCACTTCTTCTTCTTCTTCTTCTTCTTCTTAAAATATAGGTCAGCGGCGATTACTCGTAAGTTGCATGAGTGGATCAGGTTTTTTGTGATTCTATGCATGCGTGGAACGTGATGGATGAATTGGATTACTTTTGTGTGTGGGATTTTTTGACTATTTACTTAGGCTAGAAGAAGAGGAAGAAGATTTAATCAAGAGAAGAAGAAGATAAAGATTTAATCAACAAAAGAAGAAGCAGATAAGAGAGTAAGATTCATTCAAAGAAAAAGTGATCCTCCGTCCGGCTTTGAAAAGGCCTTAGTCAGACAAATTTCTTGAGGGATTAGGCGAGAAGTTAGTAGGTAGTAGTGGTAAAGGTTCTTTACTCGCGAGTGGAACAGCCGACATCTCACTCTAATGTCCTAGAATGTACCAGAGAGGGTGAACCAAGCCAGGCCCCTTGACCTGACTTATTTAGATCAAGAATGCCCAAAATAAAGTGTCTGTCAACTCCTCAAGTTCGAGAAACATTTGGAAGAGGAAGAAAAGCACGACTCTCTTATACAATAAGTACGAAACGCATAACACAAACACAAACTCTGGAAAGGGCGAGGGCTTGACAGATTGAACCCTAGCTAGGTCGAGACCAACATGAACTAAGCGTAACTAAGCTCATTTTATACCCAATAAAGAGCTATCTATTCTCGCCTATCGATAGATAGTAAGTTAAGAAGAAGAAGAAGAAGAAGAAGAAGAAGAAGAAGAAGAAGAAGAAGAAGAAGAAGAAGAAGAAGTGGTTGTCTAAGAAGAAGATGGACAGTTGTGGGTTTACTAATCGCGAGTCACGTGTTTAGGGCTTCATTTTGCGTGGGCTTTTTTGAAATTTTACATCGTGTGGGCTTAAATGTGTAACTCGTTTTGGGCTCTTTATGGATTTTTCCATTTTTGTAATTATTTTGCCTAGTTTTCTATTTATGATATTCCCCCTCTTGAAAACATATTCACATATTTTTATTTTCTTCCATGAAAATTATTGTTATTATTTAATCAATTTCAATAACAATTAACTTTGAGAGACTAAATTTAAGATTTATTGAAAGTAGTGAACTTAAATTTGACAATTCAAAATATATGGACAAGAATTAAAGAAACTTCAAAGTATGATAACTAAAATGGTATTTTAACCAATAATATTCTCCCGTGCATGCTACAAAATGAAGGAAATGCATTAAAAAAATATAGGTGCATCAAGTTGCACTTGTTTATTTTATACAATCTACTCCATTGTTCAACTACGGTTTTTCATGTGACATTGTTTTTTTTTTTTTTTAATATTCTTTTGTTATGTAATTACAGTGGATTGCATAAAGATAAGTTCGTTCAACTCAAAATACAACCAAGTCTTATTTCTCAAATATAAAGCACTAAAATAAAGCTATGCAATGGGGGTAATTTATAATTAAATTTAGCATAACTCAACTGGTATAGTGCTTATGCTATCAACCTTGAGGTCAAAAGTTTGATTTCTGCATCCAATATTTTTTTTAATACCCTTGCCAAAAAAAAAACATTAAAATTACAGGAAAACAAGGAACAATATTACTAAAGTAATAAGAATATATATATATATATATATATATATATATATTATACCATCAGCCTTTTAATAAATTTTGTGTCCTATAGCCAAACCGAGCATAGCTCGATTGGCATACGATTGTGTTAGAAATCATAAGATCTGTGGTTAAAATCCCCCTACCTTCAATTTAAAAAAAAACTATGTCCAATAAATTTTATATTTTTTAAACATTCCCTAAGACCCCAAGTTTCATTGTTACATCTAATATATCCATAACCTACGCAACATTGTATAAAGTTCTCAAATTTATTATAGCAAAAATTGAATTTTGATTAAAATAGTTGATAGGGGAATTACAAATAATAGAGGAAAATAGAATAAAAATTAAGAAACAAACATGTAAACAATTAAGTTGAGGCATGAATATCTTGCTCTTTTAAGGAGATTCAAGCCCTCTACCGTGTGTATTGAATTTCTTTATATTAGCCACCAGTGCAACATATATTCTTTGATCTGTCCCTCTATGATACAACAACTCAACTGAAATATTGTGTAGTTCAAACCACTCTGCATTGAAAGGTTGAATTCAAAGTTCTACAACTAAAATATCTTTCTTTGGGCCAATTGCTCTTAAAAGAGCTATTGAGAGAAAGTAAGTGAGAAAGATATTTTGAGTATTAGTTGGTGTGTTTTTTAAAGCAAAGTGAGTAAGACCTACTTGAAGTAAAATTATAGATCTAGAATTTAATATATAATAAATAGGAATTTGTTTAACATCCAACCAAATGCGTTGTCCTTTTTAAGAACTAGAACTTTCTCATTATTTCTCTAAAGGGAAACTTCAATTTAGAAAACTTATAAAATATTTAAAAATGTAACAACAAGAGGTCCTTCACTTTTCAATTTTATGTATGATAGGCAAAAGAATTTTAAAATGTCGTGGAGAACTATTCGAACACAAATCTGAATATTTAAATTTTAGTTATAGATGGTTGACTAATTGGTGTATTACCAAGTCACACCTATATTTTTTTTTATGAGAATATGAATATCACTCAAGAATCTTACTCTTTTAGAGGAAAAAAAATACTATTTTAATTCCTAGATTTTGAATGTATTTTTTTTAATTTTAATTTATAGGTTTCAAAACATTACACTTATACTCCTTAGATTTGAAGTTATTATTAGTATTGTTGTCATCATCGTCAACCTTATATTTCCAAACGTTACATTATTATGTTTTAATTTTAGTTTTCATTTGACCTCTAAATTTCAATATTTGACATTTTTATTCTTGAGCTTTTACTAATACTTGGTGTTAGCCTTTAAGATTAACTTTCATATAATTAATTTAAAATAATTAAGATGTGATAAAATGTAAATTAATTTTAAATGAAATTTAAAGAGCTATTAAATAGAAAAGTAGATCACAACATATGGACTAAAATAGTTTAGTCCCTACCTACTTGTTGATATAGCTAACAAGGGATTAATTAAATAATCGATAGAGTAAAAGATTACTAAAATAATAGAATGATTAAAAATTTGAAAATTACATTTAGTGACGTTCTTGAAATTATAATTTGAAATATATATATATATAAATATATCCTCCGTACTACTTTTAAATGGTAATTAGTAAAGAATGGGAAATGATTGAATTATTTAAAGGATTCATGATTCCCCAAGCTTTTTCGTTCGCTATAATAGGAAAGTTTTTTTAATTTAATTTATTGCATCGATATTCGGACTAACTCCATTGGTTAACCTAATCCAACTTTTCTTTTCCTCTTAAGGAAATTTAATTAATAAAATGGTACGAACTTAGAGTATCTTATATCAGTCTTTATGCGTTAACGAGTAATAATGAGAGAATACTTTATATTTGTCTAATATATATCCTCACATGGGTCAGCTGGAAATGCCATACCACTTTATTTGTTAGACACACAGTACAAATTACTATTAACTACCAAAATGTGATACTTAGATAGATCCACACAACTATCCCTTAAAAGGGGAAAAAAAAAACTACATAATACTATAAGATTTTACTATGGTTAACAACGTAGTTGATGAAATTTGGGTGTTGACGAGTTGATTGGGATCTTTCTCCTTCTTGTTTTACTCTCATATTTGCAACAAGATAATTAAATACTAGTTTTGATAATTTTTTTTTTTTTTTATTCTTTCAATTTGAAACATGTTGGGTGAATTTGAGTTTTCATCTTCCCAAGTTGGATTATGAAGGTAATTTATAGTGTCTTGTTGTTTCTTTCGTCCCTTGAGTTGGGCTTTAATGAATTTTGTTTGATAGGAGTTCATAAATTGTAACTTCATTAACTATGTTCGGCTTGCCCTTTTAAAGAAAAAATGTTTTGAATTTGTCAATATGAATGTTATATTCTAAAATTTTATTAGAAAATAGACAATAATAAGATAATTGCAATGATTAGTTTTTTTAGCGGTGATACTTAAGTGCATAGCAACATTTTTAAAGTATTAAAAATATAACAAAATCTATATTAATGATAGACTCTATCTACTCCTCTTAGTATTATAATTTATCAGTGATAAACTCTCAAAGTTGAATCTAAATTTTGCTGTCTGCATATTACTTTTCATTATACTATATCTGCTAAGAGTAATACTTAGGTGCAACTTTACTCCCTTTTCTATATATACACAAAAAAAAAAAATCATTTTTTCAATTTTTTTTTGATAGGTGTCATTTTTTAATTGGGTATAGTAGGGGATGCACCATAGAGGCATATAGTCAAGTATGTAAGTATGTTTTTTTTTAAAAAAAAAAAAAAAAATCTATATGCTAATACACTTAATTTGATTGCTATATTTAGAATTTTCCCAAAATAATAAATAAGGGTTGAGGAAGTTTTTGGTTCACCTTTCATTAACAATGAGTATCATCAAAATTAAATAAACTAAATTATAAATACGAAAATGCAAAATTATGGGCACTATAGCAGGTCATCGGTCCACAAGCAACAAAGTCCAACCTTCATTTTCTCCAGCTATGATATGTTGTCACCATTGTCCTCAACGGACATGCTTTGTTATGATTTTTGTCTTTTCATCATTTTCTATACTTTTTGTCACTATTTTCTCATAGTATGTTTCTCACAAAAGTTATATATACAAATTCAATGTTTTATTTAATAATTATGTTTACTATGGACAAATGTTTAAATAATTAAATATAATTCTCCTAATTGAATTTCGTGATTCATTTATTTCATTTTATTTTGTATTTTTTAGACAAGCAAACAATACAATATAAAAACACCAACTTACTTTCTAATCTCAATAATCAACAAAAATGAGGGGATAATATTATTTGAAAAAACATATTTTTAAATCAAGGAGGTTGAATTTGTTAATGCATGAATAACTTTGTTTTCTTTTCTAAGAATGTGACAAAAAAAATGGCAATGGTAACTAGGCTCCCAACAAAATGAATACCCTCAACCAGGACTCATGGATTAACCACTTCAAGGGGAGGATTAAGTTTCATATCTAACATGCTCAACAACTTGCATAACTCAAAATAAAACTTCCATTTCTAACAAACTGACATCTCGCTCCTTCTTTGTGATCGTACAACCACCCAAGATTGTACATCCTTCATGGTCTCAAATAATCTTTCCTAGACTACCTATCATTCTTTCCGTTAACCAAGTCTCGTCCACATTAAGTTTTCATCAACCTGGAGTTGGAGGAGACTAACGAGAATGAGAAATAGAGGACATTGCAGAACAACTAGGAGATCCACTCTAACAAGTTTCGACTCTACCAAGATCTAGTAAGTGTATCCAATTGATCTTAAAATGGAACAATATCAATCACTCCCTTATTAACACAAATTTCATTTCTCAAATTCAAAAAATTTGAAGGTAAAAATTGATTAATTCATTTATTGAGAAATATGGCGTCTATTAAAATTTCTTAATTTAGCATACAACTTTCTTACTAGGAAATTAGAAAGTAAAAAAGGGGGGGGGGGGGCGTAAAAATGAAAATAAAGGTAATGATTCCACGAATAGTGGAATAAAGACAGCCCTAAAATGCATAGGCGTTCCCTTGTCTCTTCAATCTTCGCAATGTTTAAGGCTATAAAAAGTGACATAAATGCAAAATGTCAAAACCATAGGCAATTAAAAAAAAAAAAAGTGTAAAAAAAAAGAAAAAAAGAAAGAAAAAGTAGAAGAATTGATAGTGTGTATGGGTGTGAGTGGACATAAAATAGACCGATCAATGTGGGAATTGAATTAAATGTCTAAATATATATATGTGTGTGTGGTGTAAGTTGTAAGAGTAGACTCAAACAATATTAAGAAAGAAAAGAAACAAAAAAAAAGGTACATAATATTTTTTGTTTGGATTGGAACATGGAAACATCAATTTACTCCAATTTAACAATGAGTTCAGAAAAATTTAAATTTGAGGGACCCCATTTTGCAGTGCATGAATTGTACGGACTCTTTTATTGGCAAATATGTGGTGTCCGTACAATTAGTACTCCTCTCCTATCCCTCAATACTACCGTACTCTCCCACCCATTTCCCTTCTTCTTTATTATCATCTTCCTTTTTTCTCATTTTCCCTATTTTTCTTTTCCTTTTTGGACTGTGTATTCAAACTTTTGCTGCTTTAGGTTGGAGGTATGTTATGATATTTTTTAGTACGACAAATTTATGAGAGATTTTAAGTATTGCTATGCTTGTGTTAGTTTATATGTTACGTTTTTATGTTTTGTTGACTAAGTTCTAAAAGACCACTTACCGGTTCAATTCTTTAAATAATTTTGTGTAACGTAGTGTTTTAGCTATTTATTAACTTTAACACACATACTCTAATTAAGGTATTAGAATCCGAACAATATTGAATATTTCTTAGTATTTGATAGCAAAGGGAGAAGAAAATTGTGAAGTTTGGGTACTAATTAACTGCAATAGAATTTGTTCATGCCATAAAATTTATGGCGTATGAAAAGAAGTTGTAAAAATAAAAATGGTTAATTAGAGAGTACATCGATCTATTAAAGAAAAGAGTAAGATTCATTGCATGTAAATAGGACGATGACATTTAAACCATGGAATGAAAGAGAACATAAAAATTTCTCCCTTTTCCATGGTTAGAAACTATATACAGCTAGTGAGAAATAATGGAACATTTTCATGTGGAAAAGGACTATAAAATCTTATATATATATATATATATATATATATAGATATTTTGATGGAATGGGACAGCTTTGGGACTGAGTTCCATTAAATGCAGCAGGCAGTGTATGGAGTCTCCAACATATATCATATAACACATACCATTCTTTTTAAATTAAACCTTCCAATTCTCTAACCATAGTTAGAAATTAATAATCCTCAAATTTGATCGTCCGGAAGGAAAATTAGGACAGAAGCAAGCCGACCCAGAAACCGATGAAAGGAAAAGAAAAAGAAACCCCATAAAATAAAGTGATTGATTCAGGAGACACATGAAAATGTGGATTATGATATGATTCACCCGCTCTGTTTTTTTTTTTTTTTTTTTGAATTTTATTAATGAGATAATTTGTTGAATTATTAGAGTAACTCCATAATTCATCATCTCCTTTAGAATGGGTGGGAGAGTCGTCATAGGAGGACGATGACTTCATCCGAGGAGGACTCACCAGCATTCCCTCCGCCATGTCCACCAGTAAATTGGGCATGTTCAGTAACTCTTCCTCGTCACAAAACTTGCCGGAAGAATCCGCCGTGGGATGGGAGGAGGGCCCACCTTCGTCGACCGGGTCGGTCTGCGAAGCGTACAGAGCAGGAGCGGGAGCGGGAGCAGCAGAAGAAGCGTGGGGTTATTGTATTTCGGGGTGTCTGGAGGCGGCGGCAATGGCGGCGGCGGTGCGAATATCAGATGGAGAAGTGGAATTGGAATGGATAGGAAGGAAGAGAGTGAGGGAAATTAAGAGAGGCATTAGGGCCTTTGAGAGTGAGGGCGGCGACGTCGTAGGCGGCGGCGCGGCATTTCGGGAGTGGGGTAAGTACCGAGCCAAATGCGAGTGGTCTTACGTGGCTGGCGAATCTCAGAGACCCATTTGCCACTTCGGGAACGGATACCGCGGAAGATTGGGTGGCGACCTGGGCGGCCGGAAGAATTATTATTATTATCAGACATAGAAATGGAAGAGATCAAATTAATGGGTGCATTGGAGAATGAAAAGAGAGGAAAATTAAGAATGGAATTTGGAATTGAAATTGGAAGCGGCGGGGTTTTATAAAGGAGGAGAAGGAGTGGTAAAAAGCGTGGGGAGTTCGCGGACTTTTATGCTTTAAATAAAAACCAACGATCTCTCTATATATTTTCATGAAATGACCCACTCTCACTCTTTCACTGCCCACACACGTATTATGCACAACCTGCCAACTCCCTCTTTCCTTTTCTTTTAATTTCGACTGTTTGATTTTTTTGGTTGAATTCTGTATAATTTATTCCTAGTGGTTAAATAAAATGAAAATTATAAGTTTCAAAATAAAATTTCTTCACCAAATTATATATTATATATTATATATATGGGTACAAATATTTATTTCCCTGATTTTCTTTTTGTGATGATTAATTTGGGTCATTCTTGCTTGCCACTACCTATTTCATCTTTTAGTTTTAAATCTTAGACATCATTGCTTACTTTTATGGTCAAACATTATAGATTCATTTGAGTTCAATATACTCTTCTTAAAGCTAAGAATTCTTTCTAGGTTTAAATAAATCATTTCTAAACTATTTGATTTTCAATTTTTATGTGTTCAAAGAAATTAAGAATGTGTAAGGGAGGGTGATTAAGGTCTTGTCCAAACACGGTTCTAAAACTAAAATGAACACTTTAAGAAGTAAAGATGAGAGAGATTTGGGATTGGTTTTGGTTGAGTCCACAAAATATATAAAATCTGTCTTTTCAATGCTCAATGCTACACATATAGGACACTGAATCAAGATCAAGATGGTTATTTTCTAAGTACTTTTTTCTTTTCTTTTTCTTTTTCTTTTTCTTTTTCTTTTTTCTTTTTCCCTGGTCAAATCAGCATGATCCAAATCCATTTGTTATCCGCAAAAAGTTTTCCCCAAATCAAATCTGTGTATGGCCGTCAAAGGTCGCTTCTTTTTCTTATCTTCTTCCTCTACCACTTCCCTGCTTTCATCCATGGAGGCTCTTAAATCCACTGCCATTCCCATTTTCAGATCCTGCCCACTTTCATTCGCCACTAAGTCTTTAAAACCCATCAACGTTTCCATTAAGCCGCCCCCATCAGACTTTGATTTCCGATCGGAAATATCTTGGGCTTCCAGAGCCGCCATTGCTGAAGCTCACCCTGAGTTGCTTGATTTGGCTGACGATGGCACATTGGTTTTGGTTGACAAGACCAGATTTGGGCCTGTCCCTGCATGGAGGGCTGAATTTGTGGAGCCCCAAGCAATATGGCTGGTCGGAACTTCGCATATTTCTCCCAAATCGGTTAAGGATGTCGAGCGAGTTGTTCGACAAGTGAAGCCTGATAATGTGGTGGTCGAGCTTTGCAGGAGCAGGCAAGTTTGATTTTTAATTTGGGGGTTTTTCATTTTTTTCTTTTGATGGTAATTCAATACACAGTAAAATTTCCTTAGAAAATAGGAAAATTAAGCACAGCACTAGTCTAATTCTTTTACTCAATTAAACGAGAATTCGTCACTGTTCTTATTCTGCACTTTCTTTCGTTGGCCAATTACTTATAAAATCTTAAAATATGGGTCTTCTGAGGTCCAAGTTATTGGTTCACATGGCTGAGTCGTCACTGGTTTTGCACTCTAGTTGAGTTTGCGTTCAAATTCTCAAGTGTTTATAATGAAATGGCTTCAATCTGTTATCTGGCGCCTCTTGATTTGTAATCTGGAACTTTTCTCTCTAATTGCTCTCTCTCATTACCTTTGCCTCTGCGGATGAGCTAACACTGTCAATCTGTGTGTCAATTCTCTATTAGTTTACTTTTTCTATTCATCTTTGATTCTCGATTTTCTTTTGTGGCCAAAATCTCATTTGTCCTCTCTGCCTCCTGGTCTGATAAATCTTAGAGACAGAGACAGAGAGAAATATAAAATAACAGAAGGTTTCCTTGTGATAGCCAAAGAGTAGACATCTTTCTTTCAAAACATTTGCAAATTATGTTGAATTAAAGGTAATGACTAATGAGGAATTGTCTTCCTTCTTCATGGGATCTTGTATAAAACTACATGTCAGCTCACAGGCTGGATTGTGTTTTAAGTTTTGAAGGTGTGGTGTAAGATACTTTTCTTGATGAATGGGAAGTGAGAAAGTCCGATCTGCTGAGTTATTGTTTTTCTTTGTAAAAATCAACATGATCTTAAATTATTGCAGGCATTTGTTCCAGAGCTGGTATCATGTATACTTTAGATACCGGTGAGCCAGACCAAAAACTGAAATCCAACATGTTCTCCTTGAGTGGGGATGGTTTTTTGGGTGCTGTTGGTCGCAGCATAAACCTAGGTAAGGAGTACCATTTTGTATGTTTTTTTTTTTGGCATAAAAGTTGTCTAAAATTTTCCCACTTTTCAGGAGGTCAAACTGCTCTTGCTTTGCGTCTGCTTCTAGCAGTTTTTTCATCCAAAATTTCATCAGATGTCAACCGTCCTTTTGGAGATGAGGTACTTTAATAAACAGCTTTTTAAATGACCAAGTAATTTCTAGATGTACCAGTGTATAGGTCTGCATATCTACAACTAGTTCATGAAACTCTCATTAATCATACAGTTTCGAGCTGCTCGTAAAGCATCTGAAGAAGTTGGTGCTCAAATAGTTTTAGGGGACCGGCCAATTGAAATAACTGTATGTATTTTCTCCTGCAAGCCGTATTCTGTTTTGGCAAGTGCAAATGACTGTAGAATTTGGCCCATTCAGATAATTTAATCCATTTGATCGCTCCAATATGATTATATGATTTATTTATTCATGCAGCTAGAAAGGGCATGGAATGCTCTGACTTGGACTGAGAAGTTGAGTTTAGTAAGCTCAGTTGTTCGTGGAATAACATCGGAATCTGATTTTTCTCAGAACAATGATGAGGTTCTTTCTCACTTGAAACCTTGTATTGATTTGTTTGAATTCAAACGGTGGACTCCTTTAGTTATCATTCATAGACAACCAACTTCAATGATATTGTTATACTGAATTTAAAGCTTTTTCAGTGTAATTGGTTAGTAACCTCAAATATATCAAGGAACTATATATTAGCAAAATTCTTTGAATGTCTTCTCAGCTAAAAGATGGTCAATATTAAAGCTTCAATTGTATACGTTTTTAAGTGATTCAGCCTTATTACGGATGCAATATAAAAGGAGACTTCCTTGCTTCAGGCCATGTTTCCTAAATTTTCAGTAGACACAGGTCAGGCTAGGAATCGAGTCAGAGGGTGACCATAGAAAATACAGACAAAGGGATAAATTTGGAAACATTTGTTTAGAATATAGATTGGCTACTTGCAAAACTTTCAGAGAGGTTAAGTCAAATCAAAGTTTAACATTTTTCCATTGTTTTCTCGAACATTTGTGTTTTTCCCCAATATGATTGCTTTTGTTACTTATGAACCTTGCTTATTAACATCTGAAAGATCATAATCAAGCATATCAATTTTCGTTGAAGTACGAATCAGTATATGCATCATATGCTTCCTAATGTTGCAAAAATCATTCTTTCGCAATGGATGTGCTGCTTCAGGAATCTGGTGGAAATGGTAGTTCTTTGCAGCTTTATGAAAAGCTTAGTTTTTCTTATCCATCCCTCCTTCAACCTCTCATTCATGAACGAGATACTGTAAGTACAATCCTACCATGCATTTTCAGTTCTTACTTCTGCATTTATTTGTAATCACCATTTTTTTCATCTTGACATTCACAGTTACAAAGTTCTTAATATAGTTGCATTTGCAGTACCTTGCATGGTCTTTGAAGCGTAGCAAGGCAGTGAACAAGAGCAAGGGGGTGGTTGGGGTGATTGGAAGAGGCCATATGAATGGTGTCATTTACGCATTAATATCAGACCAAGGAAACTTGCGATTTCGAGATCTCGCAGGTAAGAAAGCTGGAGAAAGTAATTCCAATGGCTTTGTTAGCAGTCTCATGCGGAGCTTGGTTAGAGACACCATAATTGGTGTTGTCTTGTGGATTTTATATGAACAATTAAAACAACTACACATAGTATCTTAGCAAGTTAGGCGCAAACTGATACTTCTTTGCAATTCATATCTTTGCAGAAAATTAATCGAAAATTATATACACAGTGAATATGTGTAAAGATATCATTTGATCGTTGTATCTGTATTTATCGATTTTTCAACAAGTTAATTGCCTGTGAATATCTAGTTGATTTAAGCAGAGAGAGATCAAAATTCAGGATTTATATAATATTTTTTCATTCTAAATCCCGTTAAATATAAAATAATCTGTTATATACCTTCTCAATACAAACAATGATTAGTGAACGGGCAATAATTAAGAATCTAAGGTCTTCGTAGTCATAATAAAACAAATGTACTATGGTATATATAATATTCTCCATACGTTCTCCATAGAAACTCACTCTCACAAGTGAGCAACAATAATTACGAATCTAAGATGTATTCTTATGTCTTACTAAATTTAAGACAAGTATAGTGTAATGATTTCAAAATCTATATTTAACGACAAGCATATAAGTGAGATTAGAAAGATTCGAATCAGAAATAAATCTTATAAATGAAGTTGACAACTTTAATTGTTGGGGCAAGTAAAATTTAGGTTAGGTTCATGCATGTGGAAATAGCAAATAGTTTTTATTTGGAAGTTGGAACAGAAATTATATGGAATTAAATATTGTGAAAAGAATATGGAGTAACAGGACATGAAAAAGAAAAAGGGAAAAGGAAGGGGAAGGGAGAGGAATAAATGAAAGGATTGGGGGAATCTTTGTGGAAATGGAAGTCCAAGTGGGGGGATGATATGTTTGGTAAGTTGCATTAAATGTAAACTTTGGGAACATGTAATTTGTAATATATGTATGTTTGGTTTATGAGAATGATTATATAATATAGAGTTTGAAATTGAGAATTAAGGTAAAGAGTTGGGGTTTTAAGGATGGGTGGGAAATTGTTAGTGGATATTCATATATTGTTGGTGGATGATGATGCTACTTCTCTTGCTGTTGTTTCCGCCATGCTTAGACTTTGCAAATACCAAGGTTTCTCTTTTTCTCTTTTCAATCTCTTTTCCATTTTTTCATGTTTTAATTTATGTTCTTCATTTTCATATGCTTAGACTTTGCAAATACCAAGGTTTCTCTTTTCCACTTTTGAGATTAATTTGCAAGTTTTAGCCTCCCTTGAATATTTCATTTTTCAGTCTAATTTTAAAAACAAACAAATATTTGGTTTTGAATTTGAAGCTTTTCTTCTTTCTAAAATTAAGTATTCAAAAATACCTATTCATATTGATAAAATCAATTTAGATTTGATACAAGCATAGTATAGAAAAATATTGTAGATAGTATTTTGAATAACATGATGATTTTCTTGTATACTTCACAGTTGTGACTCTCAAAAACCCAATAGAAGCACTTGATACTCTTAGGGCAAGAAAAGGGTTTTTTGATCTTGTTGTCACTGACCTCCACATGCCTCAAATGAATGGTCTTCAATTACAAAAGAAAGTAATGCAAGAATTCAACCTTCCTGTTATTAGTAAGTGATGTTTGTATATATTATTATTATTAACAATATATATACCAAGTTATAAAAGTTGATTATTTTTGTTTGCAATATATATATATATATATATAACGCAGTGATGTCAGCTGATGAAAAGCCTAGTGTGATATTGAAGAGTTTAGAGGAGGGTGTAGCATTTTACATGGTAAAACCAATAAGCCTAGATGATGTCAAACATATATGGCAATGTGCTATTTCACCCAAGAATGTTATATCTAACCAAACAACAACAATTATCCGACGACAATTGTCGATCGACAAATCGTCGAGCTCTTCGAC
The DNA here is from genome assembly GCF_009727055.1 of Benincasa hispida. Taxonomy (NCBI): domain Eukaryota; kingdom Viridiplantae; phylum Streptophyta; class Magnoliopsida; order Cucurbitales; family Cucurbitaceae; genus Benincasa; species Benincasa hispida. The sequence goes on along the minus strand of NC_052349.1, from coordinate 27,433,370 downwards.
ACCTTGTTCGGAAAAGGAGATCATCAAATCTAAATCTACATCGTCAAAACTCAAGAACAAGAAGGAAAAACAAAATTCCATTGCCATAAGAAAGCCAAAGGTGATTTGGACTAATTCACTTCACAATCGCTTTTTACAAGCCATTAGACTAATAGGCCTTCACAGTAAGTCACTGTCCTTAACTTCAGAAATTTCTCCATCCCTTCAATTCAAATAATTCTCTCTCCTAACTCATTATTTTTTTTAAAAAAAAAACATTATTTACTCTTAATTAAGTTATTTAATTTTGTTTAGAGGCAGTCCCAAAGAAGATCCTTGAGTTCATGAATGTGCCTGGCTTGACCAGAGAAAATGTTGCCAGCCATTTACAGGTTAATTTCCCTTTTAAATATATATTACCTATATACTTTGAATTTTATATTGTTAATTCTGAACTTGATTTTCTATAATAATCATGATTAATTGAAAGTACACATTATACTGCCTCAAAATCAATTTGATAATAGACATTATTAATTTCGTTAATAGATATAGATTTAATAGAACATTAAATTTGCTTACCTCCCTTTATATTGGAAATAATTTCAATCATGTGAATACAATTTCATATTTTCCGTTTTTCTTTCAGTTTAATTACATATATAATTAATGTTTTATTTAACTAAAGTATTAAATTTAAATTGCTTTGTTTATGGACACAGAAGTACAGAATTTTCTTGAAACGAGTTGCTGAAAAGGGAGCTCCTTCAACGAACATATATTCTAATTACACATTACTAAGATCAAGTTTTGCTAATTCTTCTCACTTTCAATTTCAATCCTCATTAAACACATCCAAATTCCAATCCCAACATTCATATTTCCTTCAAAATAAACAACTAATCCCTCCTCTAAACTACCAATGCCCTATTTTGGGAGCCAATAATAATAATCTCTCACATCTCACCTCTCTTCCAAACCCTAATCTTGAAGGACTTCCCATGGAAATTTTTTTGCCCCATATTGGGAATCAAAACTACTCAAGTCTTTTGACTCTCAACGAACCTAACTTCCCTTGCAACGGGTTCATCTCGAGTTCGACTCAAGACAATCAGAATTTTGTGTTGATGGAGAATGCAAACCCTAAGTATTCGAGCAATGGAGTGGGAAGGAAGACGACCGGAGAGGATCAAATTATATGTTTAGGTCAAAATGGGGTATGCAATAATATTGTTCAAGCTCCTCATGATCTCAACAATGGAGGACTGAGCTTGGATAATAATGAAGGTAAACACCAAAATTTACCAATGATATCTAATAAAAATATGGAGGAGAATGGTTCTCTTTTAGGGTGTGTTTGATTTGATTTTTCAAGTATTTAATTTTGAAAATAAGATATCTTAGAGAAAAAAAACTGACACATTTGAAACATTTTCAAAGTGTATTTTTAATTATCTTTATAAAAAATAGTTGAAATATAAATGTTCTTTTTAAAAATTTTTTTTCTCTAGTCAATCAAAATAGATTCTTAGTGCCATCCGAAGAAGGAAAAGTAGTTAATGACATCATTGCATTTGAAGATATTGGTGAACAGGAAAATTGTTTTGATGTTCTCAGTGAGATCTTCATAGGGCACAACCACAATCAAACTTCTTTAAGGGTACGTTTGGAATTTATATATATTGTTTTTTTAGGGGATTATTCATATGAAAAGTATGCATGAGAAATGATGGATCTTGGTTAATGATCATTTAGCCCCTACCATATATAATTCATATATCTAGTTAAAAGTAAAATTCTTTGTTTAAACTTATTAAATAATGAACTATATAAATTGAAGTATGAAGAGCAAGTAAAGAAATAAGTATAATTAAATGACCTAAGACTCAATTCAATAATGTCTCAAATTGAGAATTATATTATGATTAACATGACAATAATGACAATAATTTATGTTGTTTAGAAGGAAGAAATGGATGCCTCTGATATTTGGAATGGGGTTGAAATGGATGCTTCAATAAAGCAAGATGACCAACCTTCAACCCTCTCTTCTCAGGCAATGCATACAATCTTTTCATTTTATCAAAATAATATTATTCATTTATTTCTTAATTATGTTTTAAAACAAGACTTTCTTTAATTTGTTTAGTTGATACTAAGACCTCATTTACCATATGGTAAACTAAAGGAGAAAGCTTTTACTTTTAAGAGGATTTTATTACATTATGAAAAGAAAATCTAATTAATAGAAACATGTTCTTATTTTGGCAGGCTTGGGATGATGGTATTTTAGAAATGCTTTTCGGAGATGGTTCATCTTCATCATAGAGGATAATTTGTTGTGGCTTGAAGAATAGGATTCTCTAGGTTAATTTTATGAATCTAGTTAACTTAGTCAATAATCAACTATTTATCTATCCACAAATTTATGGATCATCTTCTCCCACAACGTTGTGAACTCAAATAAATAAGATCTTATTTGATAACCATTTGAGTAGTATAGTTTATTTTTCATAAATTAAGCTTATAAATACTAGAATTACATATTGGTTTTTGAATTTTGAAATTTGTGTCCGTTTTCACACCAAATCTTTAGAATTATGATTCTAATCCATCTTCAACAACACATGAAAATTCTTAGTTAAATTTAGAAAAATAAAAACTACCTTTTGATAACTACTTTTCTTTTTAGTTTTAAAACGATATAATTTTTTAAAACACTCAAAGAATAAAGTAAAGTTTAATTTTTCACAAACCAAACAATAAAAACCCAAAACCCAAATGATTAGCCACTATGGTAATTTTCTTTTTCTATCTTTTTTTTAACTTCGCCTAATAATTCAAATATTTAGTCATAGAAGATGAAAACATGATAAAAAAATTGTAATAGAATTAAAATCAAATTATTATTAAACGTGACGATGAGAGGTGTTGAATGATTCGACTTATACAACTCAATCTTGAATGTCTAGAATCCAACACGACAAGAAAATTAAATACTTTAATTTACAGTAAAAAAATTAGAAATCTAAAGTTTTCTGTTTCCTTCAAGACAGATTATTTTTGTATTTAAAATAAATAATTTATGGTGTAAAAATTTCAACAAAAAGAGGGGAGAAAATTCCTTCCACAACCGAAGAGATGATTTAGGAAAGATAAATATTAACCAATTTTTTTTTACCATATCCACATAATTACATAATTAAATATTTCCTTCTAAACTTCTATAATTTTGAAAAACTAGCCGTTATAATCTTTTGCTCAATCAAAAATACACTCACCATTTTACCATCATATGTATATATATACACAAAAGATTTGCAGAATCCATCCAAATCTTCTCTTATTTTCTTTCAAATTTTGTTCATCCAAATCTTCTTCTCAAATATTTTTTTGCTCAATTTGGGTGTGAGACAAAAAGATTAGATTTTTAGTATGATTTCGGGTCGTTGTGCAGCTTGTAAATATTTGAGAAGAAGATGTCCTAAGGATTGTATTTTTGCCCCTTTCTTTCCTTTCAATTATCCTCAAAGATTCACCATTGTTCATCGAATTTATAGTGCAAGTAATATTGCTAAATTCCTCTATGTAAGTTTATATTTCATCTTTCACCTACCATTTTTAATTCTATAATCATATCATATCTCTTCTTTCCATTCTTCCTTACCATGCTTTTTTATTTACTATTTTATTCATAAACCAATCTCACCAAGTTACTCAACTCTTCCAAACAACTTATCATCTATTTTAATCTATTTAAAGTGATTTCTTAGTATTTAATTTACTTTATACCAAGTAATTTTTTTTTATAATTATAATACAATACTCAGAGATTTAACACTCTCTCTTTTTTGGCTAATTTAATCAGAACCTTCCTCCACATCTAAGAGCTGAAGCAGCAGAAACATTAATTTTTGAGGCAAAATGCAGAATTGAAGATGTGTTGGAATTATTTATCAATTACAACACCAGTTACACGTGGCAGAAACCCAGTTGGCCAAAACTCGGGCTGAGATTGCCTGTCTGGCTTCCAATCTTCAGGAACCTCAACTTCAAGATTTTGCATTTGAGCCCATTGAAGGCCCAAATAGTATTGGATTCTCTCATATTGGGCTTTTCACTCCGGCCCATTTTGTTAATTCCAGTTTTTCTAATTCATAACACGTTGTAAACATGGCTTGCACCTACAAAAAGAAAAATCCCTTTCACTTTCACTTTCACTTTTTCCCTTTAAATCTTTTTTATAATGTTTAAAAAAACACGTTAATTCGCTTTGTTTGATTTGTATTTCTCCCCTTTTTAATTCAATAATTTTAAACTATCATTATCTACTCAAAATTCTTGTGGTCTTCTTTCTTCATTTTTAGTATGGTTTTAGTTTATGGATGTAAACATCCATCTCACTTTTCTCTAACGTAATAAAATAAACTAAAAATGGAAGTAACTTTTGTTTTTATTAAAATGAAAAAGTCCCAATGGTTTTGCTCTTCATGAACTCAGAGGTCTATGACCAACCATCAAAATAAAAGTAGTACTCATTTTCTTGAGATTTAAAGTTTTAAACTTTTATACCTCTACATTTTCTGTAGGCATATGATGTGTTGCTATTATAACGTTACTTATAGTGGCACTAAAACTTATACTAATTGAGAGAGGTAGTGGAATAATGAAATTTGTAAGGCATGGATGCGATGCTACCAAATTCGAACACTAAGTTAAGAGATTGATCTAAATCAGGCCACATATATATATATATATTATCATTTGGAGTTAATTAACTAGATTTTGGTCGGCAGTCTAGTGTCGGAAAGGGAGCTGATTCGTTTTTATTTTAATTTATTTTTTCATAATAGAAAATAATATAGATAAAGACATGCTAACAAACATATGACACAAGAAAAAACATGGAAAAAAAAATACTGAATATGATATTGACACGTGTGTAATGACACATTCCTGATCTGCCCTTTAAGTACCAACCAAAATGGGAAAACAACTTTATAGAGTGGCGCAGAGAAAGAGAGAGGAAATTTAAAAAAAAAAAAAAGTCAAAAAGAAAAGAATTACAAAACGAACATTCTTGGTTTGAAGATATATATCAAATTATCAATTATAAAGGAGAGGAAGATTGGTTCAAATCTCTCTTTGCGACTGAAACTTTTAAGAATCAACTTACACAAAATAACCCAAACTCCCTTTTACACGACATTTGTCCACTTTTTATCTTCAATTTCAAAGGAAAAACCCAAAAGAAATTTACTCTTATCCCAATCTTTTTTCCTTTTCCTTCTCTCTTCCTATCATATATATCTACTTTTATTGTGTGAATTAATCAAGGTTTCTAATATTGCCACCTAGCTACCGACTTTAGGATGTAATTGGCGTAGGGTTTAATATTAAAAATTTGCCTCTTTGCTTTGGCCAAAGGGGGTACAATAACTAAATGTCAACTTCTAGTTATAGTAGTTGGAGGAGTTGGTTTGTACAAAATATTCATATACCTTAAAATCCTTTATTCTTCTTTCTTACTAAGATCCAGTTTTTATGGGGGGGAAAAAACAGAGAGAGGGAGAGAGACATAACCGGTATGCATAATTAGGCCATATTACAAGTTTTTTTATTTTTTATTTTTTTATGATGGACTAAAGGCATAAATGGATTGATATATATAAATTAAAAAATGATAAATGAATCGATGTAGTGTTGCTTTCGGACTCTACTTAAAGTTATCTGTAATCAAAGAATTTAAATTGTATGTTTTGTAATTTTAACCACCCCTCTCAAGCAACGAACTTACTATATGCTTATACTTTACTCTCAAATTATTACTTTATTCATTCACACTCTTTCCCACTTTGAAAGAATATTATGTTCTTATCTAGGTCCACTAATCTTAATCAAGAAGTAAATTTTCCTTCTAATTACAAGTATCCACATCTTATCCTTATTTGTAGAGCAGATTGATACGAATTATATTATGAAACTATGGTATGTTATATCACCACTTTACTATAAAAAAAAAAAAAGTATTTTATTTACCTTTTATTTAGAATGATTTTACATGACTTTGTTAGATCATTTGATGCCATTGGCTTCATTTGCTCGATGCTATAATTTGACACACTTGACAGGAGAGATAGTCATGCCTTTAATAACCAGAAATGCTATCACCCCAAAGTTTGGGGGTGCGTTGTCCTTTCTACAACTTCTTTGGTCCTCTAAATTGGTTTTATTTCACAACTACTCTATCTTTTGTACTGCCTTAAATTGGCACTTGTTTGCATATCTTCGTAATAGTATAATAATGCTCTCTGATTTTGACACTATATGGTTTTCTTTCAAAATTTATTTCAAAGACATCACATAACTAACGAAAATATTGCTAATCTAAGCACAAGTCAGACGTATTTGATAATATGAAGTTTGATCTTAAAATCAATTGTGATAGTACTAAAAATGTGTTATCTTGCTACGCTTAATTCAAAATTGTTTCTTCGTTTTACGTGTTTTTTCATGATTTTACAGGTATCGAATACCTAAGAGGTAGATCCGGCCATTAGTAACAAAATGGAGCTTAAACAGGCTAAAACGGAGCTAAAATGCATCAACTGGGACACATAAAAAGGATCAAATAGCCCTCAAGGCAAGATGATGCTGTGCTAGCTCGGTGCTACACTCAGTGCCAAGGACAGACGTGAATTTTTGATGCAGCAGACAAGTGTCGTGATGTTGTCTTGTAGCGCTACAACCCTACGAAGATTGAGGCAGCGGAACGCGTGCCATGCCAACACCACAGTGCCACCCTAGCGCTGCGGCTATGCCCTCAAACAGAAGGCTATTTTAGGGCATGGCGTTGCAATGATGTCCCTAGCGCTATGGTGCCATGCAATTTCTATAAATACTAGACTTCGATTTTAGATTTAGGGATGAGAGATTTAGCCGCATCAGAATGGTCAAAATCCATGAGATTTCTTGATATTTTGCTTTGCAATTCATATCTTGGCGTTAGGATTCATGTATTAATGAATGTCTAAAGGCCTAAAAGTCGTTTCAAGGTTTGTTGGGCAATTTTCTATAGTTTAATGAAATTTTCTTGTATTGTTCTTTAGTTTTCTGTTTATGCTTGATTTCTATTCCTTGATTGAACTTTTAGGATGAGTATGTTGATTTCTATTCCTTGATTGAACTTCTAGGATGAGTATGCTAGTAATTATAATTGACAACTAAATTATTAATACTTGTATTCTCGCTTGTCCACATGCTATACATGTTGTGTTATCCATAATAAACATGACATGTTTAATTTGAGTAGTAGGTTTTAGTTATAGTTATGATTTTGATTGCTAGCTTTTCTAGGATAACCCAGTAACAAAAGATAACGAAATTTATGGAATAGAAATGAGGAGATTTGGCAATTTAACTTAATGTTCTAATCAATACAAGGGTTTAATACGATTAGCTAAGTGAATAGACTCACGTGGCAACACTTAATTAATTTAAGGATCGACAGCTGCGTTGATTTTCATTAGGGAGTTTGTTCAGATTTTCTAGACATTCGATTAAGCTTGATAATTAGAAAATCCATGAACATTTGCATGATTAATCAATGAATTAATCCATAGATAGCCCCACATCCTCTTAATGAATGTAATCTCATGTATCTCTCTCAATCTAATTTACTTTTTTTTGTCAACTCAATCTCTCAAACTTCGATCCTCCTCCCGTTTTTACTATTTTCCAAAGACCGATATAGCTTAGAGAAGTTTTGTCTTAGGCTCCCTATGGTTTAACCCGATCTTGCTACTAAGACTACTTGTTAGTTAAAGTCTTAGATCGTGAGTAAAAATATTAATTGATTGATAGAAAGTCTCGACAACTTACCATCCATCAACTTAGCAAGATGAAAAATAGTTCATCTCTTATAAACACTATGAAGTCCCTTAACTTTTTCAATTTGGGATCCCCAACATATCCCCTCAAGATAGTAGTCTTTGGATTTACTACTATTGGATACTATATTAAATAAAAACAAGTTTCATCTCGAAACCAAAATTGATGTGAGAAAAATAACTCGTATATCTTATTAATGGTAAGCTCTATTCAGGTTACATATTATTCGTATATATACAAGCATATTGACAAAATAATTAGTACATCGCAATGACCTACTAATTTTAGCTGATATTAATGTGATATAAAAGAAGGAGGCAAAAAAAAAAAAGAACATTTGTTTTGGAGAACTCAGACTTCCAAATCTTTCATCCCATTTTATTTGGACTTGACCTAATTAAAACCACTGAAAGATGAAATGAATAAATAGGCACGTAGTTGTTTGTTTATTAAATATTTAATATATAAATATATGGATGATATAGTGGGATTGTAGTTATAGACTTGTCTTGAGGAGAGGAATCTTTCCAACAACTACTTAGCCTTATATATTTCATCATATTATAAACTAAATCCAACCGTCTTTTTACACTTTCTCAAAAGATTTTCTTTTAATATATGGTGGGGGTGGGGCTTTCATATATTGAGACCCTTTTTCAAAATTTAATCCAAAGCATATTCCATTCTTGTTCATACCATACCTAATTTATCTCCTCCTACTATTACTAAATTTAATTTTCTCCTTTTCCCATAACAGATTCTAAAAAACCAAAACAACCGATCAAGTTAATTTGAAACATCTTTATGAAACCAACTTCACTTTTTCAAAAACTTTAAGATTTGTCCAAGATAAGGTCCAGAGCCTAGCAAGCACAAGCTCATAGTTAGGAGATCAAGAGACATACGGGAGCATGTTTTACAAAAGAGAAATACCAACGCCTTGGGATTTGGGCCTACCAACCAACCTGGTAAAAATATATATCAAGCATAAAATAAATGAGCTAGACCGAACTGACACTCTGCAACCTCGAGTGTTAGAAATGTCTCTGACAACCATTGATGTTATATGTAACCAAAGACGTGTGTCTGAGGAAGGGCCTATAAGTAGTCCCATTTGACCATCCCAAAGGATAGGATAAGTAATCTCCAAAAAAGAAACCTGACCTTACTTCTTTTATACTTAACTGAATTAAACAATCTTTGTATATTAACTTAAGTATCAGAGTGCAGTAAACTTAGCACCTCATTAATGCGAGGATCTCTTCGCAGGTCAGCTTGGAATATATATCTCGCGAGAGACCTACAGCGTCACCCAATACGAATGAGGCTCAAGTGCCAACTATGACCATATTCAAAGGGTCATAAAATTTATATTGTTTACTTTAGAGATTTGATTCTCCCCCATCTATATAATGGAAAATGATAATTTTTGACTAAGAAATAGAGTTGAGTTATATTCAACATGAAATTATGAGGTTTGACGTGCTATATATCAACACATAACCAAAGATTAGGAGGTACTTTTTTGAAATTCACAGACAAAAGCATTACTTTAAATGGTAAGTAAATGTGAAAGATTGAATAGTAAGTTTTGAAGTATTGCAGTGAAAAGAGTAATTTGCATCGAAGATTATGAGGAGAGAGGAAGTCCGAAGGTGTTGTAAAATACTGAAAAAATGCAAAATTTGTGGCTAGTGTTCATCTGTCGGTTTGAGATCATTGCGTTTTAAAACATCTCGTTTTAATTCGTTTCAATTATTCAAATCTCTTCTAATGTGTAATGCAAATTAATCCCACAAGTAATCATGACGAAAACAATCCTTTAATTTAAAATAGCCTTCAAATTATTGCCCAAGCAACCTCCTTATTCGTCAAACCCATTCTATTTTTTTCAACAACAATTATTTTTGCCTTTGAATTCCACTTCCCAAATCTATGTGTTCAATTTTCTCCCAAATTACAACAATTATATTAAATCAACCAACTTAAGATATGGTCATTTTAATTATTTAGAGATGTTTCCATTTCATACGTGTAGAAGGGGATAAGGATATGATAAAAAAAAAAAATAAAAAAAAAAATAGGTTTGGTACTACAAGAAAAAGGGACTCTTCCAATGCCTAAAACGATCGTCGAGAGATACATCGTCCATCTCTCCCGACTAAGTAAGGGCGGCGTCAAGAGTGCTCAATAACTCTCAATGCCAACTCCCGATGCGTCAAAAACAGGCGTCGAGAGATAGGAACGAAAGACCATTCTCCACGAAGGAATTCCCGATCCTCCCATGCCCGTCAAGAGGTATGAAAGAACTCCCGAAGAATTTTTATTCATCGGGAGTTGGGTTGGAACTCCCAACAGTTATGGTAGCCCATCAGGAGTTCCTTTATAAAACCCCCAAATCTTTTCAGATCTGCTAATTTCTTCCCTTCTTCTAACCCTAGCACACATCGAAGGCAGACGTGAAAAATCCCAAATTGAAGGTCCATCGTCCCTCAGCTGCTCATCGTTCATCGTCGGTCAGTTGCTCTATCGTTCGACGTCCATCTCTCTTGGTGAGTTAAACTTTGACTCTACACTTTTAAATTGAAGGAATCGTCTGTCTCTCTTGGGTAGGCTGTAATTTGTTTAAAATTTGAGTACTTTTATGTTAGGTAAGAAGAATTGATTAATTTTATGTTGCTTTTAGAAAGAAGAATTGACTATAATCTATTTATAATCTTATTTGTTCTTATTTATTCCACTTCCATTTCTTATTTGTTCATAGTTTATTTATAATTGACTATATTCAAAAGTTGTAAAATTAAACTACCACATCTTTTAAAAGTTGTAAAATCACCCTTGACCTTTTATAAAGGTTTCAAAAGTAACCTTGGAATAGAAATACTTTAGAATTTCATTTAGAAATTGGAATATATTGACAAAAGATGATGTGCTTGTTGAGATGATTGTGGCGGGACATATTGGTTTAGATTATTGTGGCAGGACATATTGATTTAGATGATTGTGGTAGGACATATTGCTTTAGATGGATATATATGTAGGTAGGATATATTGGCACTCGCGGAACTTTATGTAATGAATTGTTGGCTATCATGAAGTTATGATAGCCAAACAATTAGATTTTAATGTGTTTTAGAGAGTTTTTGTGTGTTTGTAGAGTTTTTGTGTGTGTTTGTAGAGGTTTATGAAGTTTGAATGTTGTGTGGGGTGGGTTGAGATTAGTATCTTTCTTTTGGAGTTCAACTTATGGTTTTTGTGTGTTTGTGGAAGTTTAAAGTTGAGAATATGTAGCCTTGGACCCAACAGAGACAGACCATTTTTCCATTTTTCCAATTTCTTTTAACGCACGATAGGGAGGTGAGGGAAATATGACACATAAATAGTGGAAGGTTCGAACAGTGGAAGGTTTGTTAAAAGAAATGCATGATAGGAAGGTGAGAAACTAAAAGTCAATGTTGAACAGTCTCAATCGAATATTAAGGAACTTGAAGACGTTCAAAAACAAATGGGAGGGGATCATGCAAGACAAATGGAAGAAATAAAAAATGATTGAAGATATGATACAATCATAGAGAGAAGAGTCATCAAATTAGGTATGATTACTTCATTATCTAATTGGCTAATATGTCCCTCTTTGATTATGAGTTTCTCTTTGGACTTTGCTAATTTGACCTTTTTGTATTCACTCACTATGTCTTGATATATATAATAATATTCTCTAATTAATGTAATTGTAGGTAAACTACTGTTTTGGAAATGTTGTTTGGAGATATTGGAGATGTTGGAGATGTTCTTGGAGATGTCTCAGACTTTCTTCTATGTGTTCATCAAGACATTTGTTTTATAAACCATCTTTGCCAACTTTTCTCTTTTTTGTATAATAAAAAATACCATCGATTCTGTTTGTTGATTTATTTTATGTGAATATATTTGATTTGCTTAATAATGTTCTAAATATTAGGTTATTCATATCAAAATTTTAAAAAAATAACCAAAAAAAACACAGAAAAAGGGTAAGAGCTTGATTTCCCGATGATGGCATTGAGAGTTCCACCATGTCTCAATGGCTGATAAACCGTCGGGAGTTTGGTTTCAGGAAATTGGGTTTCCGAATGTAACTCCCGACAACAGAAAAATAGTTGGGATATCAAGGAACTTTGACGGCAAATATACATCCATCGGGAGTAGATAACTCCCGATAACTCCCAATGTTGTACACAAAATGTCAGCAATTATCACTAACTCCCCATGGTAGGTACACGAGCATTAGAAGATGGTCTCCCGATGGGTATATCCCAACTAAATTCCCGATGACTGATAATCTCTCGATACGTTTTCCACCATTTTTCGAGTGCTACTTCCCTTGTTTACTGAAGACCAAGGGGGATCTCATGACCAAAAGACTATTCTATAACCAACTCTTGTTGCCAACAAAGCTGGAGCTCAGGCATTGTTATATTCCATCAAGAGAAAGGAGGCAAACTAGTAAGAAGGCCGGGGGAGCGAACCTCCTATCAACTCCTTCACTTGTCCTCAGCCCTATGGTGTAGTTCATCTAGGGAGAGGGGCCCGTGGAGACTTTGATCGAATGAATAAGGAACATTGTGAGAAGGGGGAAGGGTGGCGTTCACAAACGACTCTGAATTACAAGTATAGAGAGGTTGTTTCATCCAAGATCAGAACAAGCATGTCGGTGGACCATTGTCGACCTTCGCCCGTTGACTCAAATACTGCACTATATAGCACTATTTATCCCCTCCCTCTATGGTTAAAAAAGTGGTTAACCATTTGGCGGGTCCTAGAGTGCCTGAGGGCTCCCGCACCTTACTTTCGCTTTCAGAGGTAGGGACTTCATCAATCATCGAAAAAACAAGCATAAAAAATTGGCTATTTTCTTGCAATGTGGAATAGAGTATATATCATATCTGGCCTCAAATTCAATCCATCCTCATCCAAATCCCCTTTAATAATCTTATTAGTTTATAATATTTAATATTTTCTTCCGATTATATATGTTAAGATTCAGAAAACACAAATAGAATATAGTACTTTAACTCATTTAATAAATATATATTAATTTTTTTTTATGTGATATAGGGATGACCTACGAGAAAGAGAGTGTAAAAGAAGCAAAAAATCGAAGAGAAAGACAGTAGTTCGATTTTTCAACGACAGCTTCCACAAAATTGTCAATTTCTAGAGTTTGAATCGTTAGATCGTGCTGAATTTTTGTCTACCTATTTGGGACATATAAGGCCTTGTTTTGAACGGTTGAATCATTTTTTGAAGCTCTGGTTTGTCCGTACTCCTTTTCAAACAAAACCTATAAAATGGATGATTTTCATTCTTTTTATCTCCCAAGTGTTCATCTTTTATTTATGAAAGTATTAGTGAGTAGTGAACCTTTGTATGACTGGTTTGGGTTCTTTTTCCCTCAATTTTATCATAATAAGAAAAGTTGACAAGGGTGGGCTCCTCACAAGTCCTGTTTTTTTACTCTTCACATTGAAGAAGTTTTCCACGTATAATTCAGGTGTGCTCTTTGTTTTTAGTCTTCCATAATTTTGTGGTTAATAGTGTCCATTGTTGATTGATCGCTTGGTGATTATTTAATGATTTATTTGTGGTGTTTTGGAGAATAATTATTTGGTCGATTACTTTTGAAGGTATCCTAGTGGATTGTTGTTATATTGTTTAGGTTCTATCATTTGGTATCAGAGCGGGTTTTAATTTCATAATTGTTATATAGTCTACTAGTAATGGTGGAGGTAGTTCAATGATAAAATTGATATCAACCAATTATTCCATCTGGAGATCGATGATGGAGGATTTGTTATATTGCAAAGATTTGTTTGATCCAATTGAAATAACCACAAATGTAGATGACACAATTTCAAAACCTGCAAAACCAAGAAAAATGGAAGAAAAATATTGGGAAAAGTTAAAGAGAAAAACTTTGGCGACTATTAGGCAGTGGGTTGATGTTAGCATTTTCAACCATGTGTAAGAGTCTAACCCATATAAGTTGTGGAAGAAATTAGAAGACCTTTATGTAAAGAATACCACACATAACAAAGCTTCTTTTATCAAGAAACTTGTTAATTTGAAATTGAAGGGCGGAACGTCTATTTCTGAGCATTTGAGTGAACTTTAGGATATTATTAATAAGCTGACTATTATGAAGACTGATTTTGATGATGAATTGCAGGCTTTATTCTTATTCAGTACTTTGCCGGATAGTTGGAAAACCTTGGTTGTGACTATTAGTAACTCTACTCCAGATGGTGTTTTATTTTTTGGATGTTATCAAACAAAGTATGTGCAATGAACAGATAAAAAGAAAGGAGATAGGAGTTGATAATTCACATGTTCTTATTGTTGAGAATTGTGAAAGAAACAAGAGCATAAAGACCGTGGTAACTCAAAAGGGAGGTCCAAGTCTAGAGACAAAGACACTAGAACATGTCATTACTGTAACAAGCCTGGCCATATAAAAAAGTTTTGCTATCATTGGAAGAATAAACAAAGTAAGAAGCAAGATTCACAAAAATAGGAAGATGATAAAAATACTGAGAGGATGATAAAAATGCAAGCCTAACACACCACAACACAATGGAGTTATTGAGAGGATGAACAGAACCAGTGCGGAGAAAGTGAGGAGTATACTTAAAATGTCTGATCTTCCAAAGACATTTTGGGGCAAAACAGTGCAATGTATCATGTATTTCATTAATCGATCTCCATTAATTCCTCTTGATCTTGACATTCTAGAGAGAGCATGGAAGTAACATGATCCTACTTATTTGCATCTCAGAGTCTGTGGCAACAAGGAATACATGCATGTGCCTAAGGAAAAGAGATCAAAGCTTGATTCGAAGACCAATCCATGTGTTTTTGTTGGGTATAAGGATGAAAAGTATGGTTATAGGCTCTACGATCCAAAAAAGAAAAAGGTAGTGAGAAGCAGAGATGTAGTATTCTTTAAGTACGAGAAATGTGCAGATCTTCTTAGTACAATGTACATTTCTACTTCAGAGTTGTGTTTTGATACTATTAATGATTCTACTTCTACTTCTTCTGTTGTTCAGCCAAAATATGAGAATGCTGATGATGTACATAATGATGTTGGTGAGATACAACTTAATGGTAATGTACCAGATCATATTGATGATGATGATCTTGATGAGTCTTCATTTGATGAAGAAATTCATGAGGAAGATGCATATGAGGAAGTGATTCATGGAAAAGTTCATAAGTAAAGGGAGCAATTTATTCCCTAAGTGGAAGATACTCAGGCTCGAAAGTCCACCAGAGTGCGTAAACCATCAACAAAGTATCCAAGCTCAGAGTTCATTCTAGTTAGTGAAGTTGGAGAGCCAGAGTATTTTCAAGAAGTTTTATCTCATGATGAAAAAAATCAGTGGCTCGCTGCAATAAAAGGGGAGATAAATTCCCTGGAAAAGAATGGAACCTATGAGCTAGTGAAGCCTTCAAAGGGCAAGAAAGTATTGAAAAACATATAGGTTTTCAAGTAAAAGAAGGATAATGATAAGATAGTAAGGTACAAAGCCAAATTAGTGGTTAAAGAATGAAATTAAAAAAAAAAAAAAAAAGGAGTATTGACTTTGATGAGATCTTCTCTCCAATGGTCAAAATGACATCTATCATAACAATGTTAGGATTAGTAGCAAGTTTTGATCTTGAGATAGAGCAACTTGATGTAAAAATAGCCTTTTTACATGGTGACTTGCATGAAGAGATCTACATGGTGACTTGCATGAAGAGATCTACATGGAGCAACCTGAAGGATTTAAAGAAAAAGGTAAAGATAAACTTGTTTGTAAGTTGAGGAAGAGTTTTTATGGGCTTAGACAAGCACCAAGGCAGTGGTACAAGAAATTTGATTCGTTTATGATAAGCAATGAGTATAAACGAACTACAACTAATTCTTGTGTGTATTTTAAAAAGTTCCCTGCACGCAACTTCATCATTCTTCTTTTATATTTAAATGATATGTTGATAGTTGGTCAAAATATAGATATGATTTAAAATTTGAAGAAAGGTTTGTCCAAGTCATTTGACGTGAAATATTTGGGTCTTGTAAAGCAAATTTTAAGTATGAAGATTGCTCACGAAAGGAAAGCTGGGAAATTGTGGTTGTCCTAGGAGAAGGGTTCAATATGAACCATGTTAAGCCTGTTAGTACACAACTAACAACACACTTTAAGCTAAGTATGGGAGCTTTCCCTACAACAGAGAAAGAGAATGAAGTTATATCATCCATTCTTTACTCTTCTATTGTTGGTTCTTTAATGTATGCTATGGTGTGTACTAGACCTGATATTACACATGCAGTCAGTCTAGTGAGTCATTTTCTATCCAACCCAGGTAAGGCTCACTAGGAAGGAGTGAAGTGGATCTTCAAATACTTCTAGGGCACCTCCAAATTGAGTTTATGTTATGGAGGTGGCAAACCTATGCTTGAAGGCTATACTGATGCAGACATGGCAGGTTATGTGTACCTGCTTGAAGGCTATAACAAAAATCTACCTCAGGTTATGTGTTTTCATTTTCAGGGGGAGCCAGCTCATGGCAATCCTGTTGGGGTTGATGCCTTAAATCTCGTAGAGTTCTATAATTTGTAATTGTATTGTACAAACTTTTTATTTATTTAATAAAATATGAGATATTTTGTTTGACATTTAGTAGCATTTTAAACGCGCAAACCAATAAATAAAACATCTGATGTTATCATCTGTAGCTTAAACATGTATATAAAGACATACAAGTGAATCATGTTTAAGTGATAACTTAAATGGTCTGTAGTAGATGGATAAGGCTAGATACCTTATCCTAGTGATGCTACAAGTACGGCCTGCTTTGTAGTCATTACAATTGTTGTAAAGAGCTACAAATGATATGATTCTGATCATTCATGTGAAGACATGTGAGCGGTGGTATTCTATACAAAGGATTTTTTATAAGACCAGACCACGAAAGGACTAGTCTCATTATATAACGTCGTTCATAATTGAGACTTACGTTTCACCAAGATGACCATAGGTGACATGACTTAAATCTTGTGTGAGTTGTGAACTCCAGCCTATGAAGGTTATCCTTTGATTTGTATAGGTGAGAGCGGTCAGATTGCCGACTCAATAAGTCTACCATTTTTGAAATTTTTCTGATTGGGGAGCTGGGAACACAACTACACAAGGGGAATTCACTCCTTCCGCAATGTCAGGGTAAATAGATAAATTACTCCCTTAAGAGCTAATTTTGGGGCTTGAACAATGTGGCGCCACACTCTCTCCTGGCCCGAGAGGGGTTTGGTCATAGTTGGACTATGACTTATTGTTTATTAGAGGGATCAGTGGTATTTAAGGAATTAGATGTAACTATAAGAGCAAAACAATAATTTTGGCCTAGCTGTATTTATGAGCAATTTGTGAAGGGTCATCGCACTGTTGACTGGTTATATCCAACAGAAATATAAATATATCTGTAGTTCAAAGAGTACATCTGTTGGTCTTTAGTGGAGTGCCTGACAGTTAATGAATGTTGAATAATTTAATTAAAATGTTGAATAATTTAATTAAAGGAGTTTAATTAATTATTCAAGTACCATTAGAGCCTCAAGCTAAAAATCTATGAGATCCCCTCTGTAGCTCAACAGTGATTTAATGAGAATCAATTTTGAATTAATTTGAATCGTTCAAATCAATTGAGGGAATTAATTCTATGTGATATAATTAATTTAATTTAATTATATATGATATAATTGCTATCATATATTTGATACATCATAATATAGAGTTTATTTGAGAGGAAATAAATATTTGAATATAACTCAAATATTAATTATGTGAATTGGATTCATATAATTAAATTTAGTATAAATGAGATTTATATTAAATACCATGCATTAATGAGAGAATGAAAATTATAGGTTATATTGTATTTGATACAATATTAAACTATAGATTATATATTGTATTTAATATAATATATAGTTTAATATATATTATATGATAAAGTGGATATCATATAATACATATTAAATGGTTTATTAATATAAATTATTTTAATTTATTTTTTGAAAATATTTTTTAGAGGGAGTTGTAATTCATTCCCCTTTTTCTCTCTACTTCGTGCGTGGGGGAGAATGCAGAGAGGTTGGTTTTTGAGTTTCAACTTATTCTTTGAGTTTTACATAAAAAAGAAGAAGTTTTTCTTAAAAAGAACTCTGCAAGAATTTTTTCCAGTTTTTCTCTTGCTCAATTTCTCTCAATTTTTCTTTCTCCCAAAATTCTAAGAGGCCACACAATTCCTTGGATTCTCATCCTACAAAATACAAAGGAAATTTTCGTGGTGGTGACCATTAGGGTTTCGAGTTCGTTGCAGTACGTGGCAATTTTGGAGAAAAAGAAATACATGAAGGAAAAGTTCTTCAAAGGTAAGTCTCCCTCTCTAATCCTTTTTCTCAATTTTTATTACATGCTGTAAACTTTAATTGAATTGCATAACTATTGTTGTAATTGGTATTCTGTGTAACAATGAAATTGGGATCGATCTCCATGTTTCCACCTAGAGTTTTCACAGGTTCCTTCAAATCTAAGCTACAAAAATGCATAGTATTGTCCATAACAGAGGCAAAATATATTGCAGCAGTGGTAGCAAGCAAGGAGTTGTTATGACTTAAACGGTTCCTTCAAGAGTTGGGTTTGAAACAGGTGAGTATGTTATATTTTTTGATAGTCAGAATGCTATGGATTTGAGCAAGAATCCAATGTATCATGCCCGTACTAAACACATTGACATTAGATATCATTGGCTACGAGATGTAATTGAAGAGAAAAGATTGAATCTGAAGAAAGTCCACACTGACAAGAATAGTGCAGATATGTTAATTAAGGTAGTTCCCAAAAGAAAGATTGAGCTTTATAGTAAGCTTGCCAGGATGAGGTTCAAGTGATCATGGATGTGATTGAGTCGTCCCTGTATTGGGTTGGAGGGGGAGATTATTGTGGATGTCCAGCCCACTTGTTGCACAAGCAAGAGTTTATTTTAAACTTTTGTTTTATGAGCCCAATTAGCCTGATTTTTAGATTGACCCATCTTTAAGCCCTAGGTTTCTTTTATGTGATATGGGGAAGATCGAAGGGAAAGAGAGTGAAAAAGAAGTAGAAAATCGAAGAGAAAGACAGTAGTTCGGTTTTTCAGCGACAGCTTTCACAAAGTTGTCAATTTCTAGAGTTTTAACCATTAGATTGTGCTAAAATTTGGCCTACCTACTCGGGACACATAAGGTCTTGTTTTGAACGGTTGGATCGTTGTTTAGAGATCTGGTTTATCCGTAATCACCGCCGAACAAAACCTATAAAACTGGGTGATTTTCATTTTCTTTTTATCTCCCAAGTGTTCATCTTTTATGTATGAAAGTATTGGTGAATAGTGAACCTTTGTTTGACTAATTTGGGTTCTTTTTCCTCAATTTTATCATAATAAGATAAGTTGACAAGGGTGGACTCCTCACAAGTTCCGTGGTTTTTACTCTTCAAATGTGTTTTGGAGAACAATTGTTTGGTTGATTGTTCTGGAAGAGATCCTAGTAGGTTGTCATTATATTGTTTGGCTTTTGATTTTTTTTGTTTTGTATTTTTAAAGAAAATGTTTTTTTTAAATATATATTATTATATTATTTTATGTTTGTGTCTACGACTAGTTGGACACATGGTGAGCTTTTGATTTTTGTTGAGTATCAAACAAAATGATTTTTAAAAAGAAATATTATTGTGGGGAAGTTATTTTAAATAAAAAAATTACTAAAAATATTTACAACTAATAACAAAATATCGCAATCTATCTGTGATAGACTGCTTTAGAGGACGATAGACTACTATCTGTGAGAAATAGATAGTAATCTATCGTTGTCTATCGCAATCTATTATAGATAAACTATAATATTTTGCTATTATTTGTAAATATTTGGTTCATTTTTCTATATTTGAAAACAACCCATTATTATATTATTTTATGTTTGTGTCTAACAGCTAGTTGCTTTTTTTAAAAAAAAATCTTCACAATTGATTTTTCTTTTTCCAAGATCCAAATGCTCAAATTGAATTTGGTTTTCACTTATTTTTCTTTCTATTTAAATTCTTCATCTCTCCACATTTCAATAACAATTTTACAATTTTTACAATTTTACATAATTAATTAAGCATCTATTGTTGCTCTATCCAAACTTCAATTTTCTTATTTTCATCTAATTCTTAAGCGAAATTTATTGTTAGTGTAGATTGATTTGTTGAGTGTTTAACTTATAAATCCACTCTTTTAGAGAGTTTGCCAAGTGTATGTTCTTTAATTTTTTTCAAACTTTTGTAAGGATTGCTTTTTGATCCCAACAAAAAAAAAAAAGAAAAAAAAAAAAGAGTTTTGTGTAAAAGTTTCATCCTCAATTGTGGAAATGATTAGGTTTGTTCATGTGCCTAAAGAAAGGAAAGTTATAGCAGTTCGACTTTAAGCTATGAAAATGAACGTATTTGTATGAAATTTGTTTACAACCATATGTTTTTTAATTTGTTTATGCTAATTAAATTGACTTTTGGAAATGAACGTATTTATATGAAATTTATTATCCAAATTTTTTTAAAAATTTATTTAATTGGATCTACTTAGAGAAAAAGTTTAAATTAATTTTAAATAAATCCGATTCATGGCCTTTGGTGTTACCAACGTCATTCTCACTTAATTTTTGGTCATTAGTTGTTTGGGTTTTTTGTTCTTTTCTGTTTCGAACTTCTTTTGTACTTCAAAAGGTACTTTGGACTTCTTTGGTCATAAATTTATAAAAGAAAGGGATTTTTCCTTTGCCCATTTACCCTCACCAAGCACACCGAACCCAATATAAGTTCCACCGAAAGGCCGCCAAAAAAAAAAAAAAAAATTGCTGAAATGGGGTAGCTATAACACACAAGATATGCACAGCAAAAAGTTGGCTCATTTCACTTCTCCCGAATGAAAAAAGATATTACTCTTCAAAACAAAGAATACTTAGTACATTATTCGTACTATATCTATCTTTATACATTCTAATAAATTATCCAATCATAACTTGTGATATGACAAATCTACTTTTTTTTGAAATATTTTAATTCTATTTATGTCGATGATGAGAATGAGATAATTGTTGTAAATGGGAACGTAATATACAATTTTTAATATAAAAAATATATATATATTTGAAAGAAACAGTCAAAAAAAGGCATTATATGAATGGAATGTTTTAAGCAATAAGTTTATAGTGATATTTGTTGGTGTCTGTGTGGGCGATGAATATGGAGTGATTAATTAGACTTTTTCTCTACACGTTTTTATGACCAAACCACTGTGTGTCGTTTTTGTTCTGTTTCAAAGTGGGAGATAGATAATTGCATACAATGAAAGAAAGCGTCACTTCAATGCGGAGCTTCCTCTTATGTCTTAATAAAATTAAAGACCAATCCACCATATTTTATGCATATAGTTTCATTTTAACCCCACGGCTCGACTCCACTTGGCATTTCTTGGTCCACTCTGTTGACTCTTCATGACCCATTTTTTGCCTTCAAAATTTCAAAGCATATACATTTACTGAAAATAAATAAATAATAATAATAATCTCAAAGGCTTCTTGAAAGTTGACCTTTTCTTCCCCCAAGTGTTTTAACACTCTTTATCCATATCAAAGGTTTTTCACTTTTTTCTTCAAGTCAAAGAATTGGACCCTTCTTCGTCACTATTGGTTATTTCAAATATGCCGGATATGAATCTAATTTTGTATTCTACCTGAAACGGCTGTCCATATATTAGGTGCTAACCAACGCCACCATTTTCTCACTCACCATTATGAATTTTCAGCATGATGTAATAATGAACTAATTAATAATTTGAAATCGCATGTTTGTTTGTTAGTCGATGTAATATTAATTTACTTTCGTTGATGTCAAATTTTGATCCAGAGAAAATATACCTGACCTCTACGTGACATCAATGGTATGTTTGTGATTTTTTAAAAGAGATCACCTGCAAAACAAAGAAGAAAAAGAGTTATGATGTCTAAGTCAGTAAGAGAATTGTAGAATAGAGAAGAAATTAAAATTTTAAGTTACCTCATATGGAGTTATAATGATGTATTCATAGGAGATTTGATCTAGGGTTTATCTTAGTCCAACTAGGATTAGGGTTTCCTAGGTTAGGTTATCTCTCAAGCCAAATGCACTAGGACTTGCATTTAGCATGCCCTGGTCATCAAACTTCGAGCCTCAACCTCGACCTCATTCTTAGCCAAGGCTGACCAGCCCAACATCCTTGCTAGGTGCGTTAGGATTTCATCCCTTAAGGCCTAGCTATGCTGGATCTTTGACCATTGGGCTAATATAAGAGGCTCGACTTCGGTTGGGGCCAAGACCAACCAGGCCCAATTTATCCTAAGCTTATTCCTTCAGCCTTCTCTTACTCTCCTCTGGCTATTTTACCCTTGATTCCATAATCCACCCATAATAGCTTTCACCTATCAGCTTAAGTTTATTTTGTTGTGATTCACTTTCTACCTGTATTTTTAGAGCACAATGATTAGGTGAAACATAGGTTGCGTCTAATAAAAAAATTGCCACATGACATAGTTTTATTGGGTGCAACTTGGGTTGCATAAAAGATGAGTGCAACTTAGGTTGCATCCAAGTTTTTTTCATTTTCAAATACCAATTAAGTTTTTAAAATTAATAAAGTAATTAGTCAAATTTTGCATAAATTTCAAAAATAAAAAACTAAAAATATGATCTTTATCAAATGAATTTGAAATTAATAATCTTACGTTCCCCTTTCTTTTATACAAAAATAATAATAATAATAATTTGTCACATGACATTTTTTTATTGGACAATTGTTTGGGTTACGCAAAATATAGATGCAACCCAAAAAACACTTAAGATTTTTTGGAAAATTTTCCTATACATGGACAATTTTTTATATTACCTTCACTTATTGTATGTAACGTCAACGTACGTTTAAAAATAGAGATAGACCCATTGACATTAATATGAAGTTCATAAACATTGATGAAGATAAATTTATAATATGAAGTAGAAAAATATGGTAGTTTGTACACTAGAATAATTCTCAAATTTTCTGTAAAAACAATGATTGAGAGACACGCACACGTACAGATAGGTGAAGACGTGTGCAGAAAAGTGAAGAGTAAGGTTTTGACTATTATTGTGAGAGAGGAAAGAGAGTTCAAAATTTGACACATTAATTAAATATTTTAACTGCCACGAACTGTCATTGAAAATCTGGATTGGGCATTTTGGCGAGGAGGCTCCAAAGTGGGTAATGGACAGAACAAACATTTTAGAATGATCCATTAAGACAAACAATTAATATAGTGGAAGTGGAACACACCAGTACTGTACGATAAAACCAGCTGTGAAAGATGATGAGGCCGTTTCAAGGTTTGGATTTTGCTGTCATATTGAACAACTCGTAAATTACAAGAGCTTCCAACCAAACATTTAAATACACAGTATATAATATATATACATAGTAGGTGAATCCAAGGACAAAACATAGTCGATGGCCCTTTTCTGGCCTTCCAATTCCCTCCCTCTCTATTTCTCTTCTAATTAAAACTCACTCCAATCAAAACAATTTGGCCTACTCACTAAATCTCCCCCCTTTTTTCCAACAACAATAATAAACATTATATCAACTCTTACCATACTTGTTAAAACATTTCTAATGAGTCTTGAATTTTTATGCCTATATGTCATTTGATCCATATATTCTATCTTGAACTTTCCATTCATTTTAATAGAAAATCATTGCCTATTGATGAGACTTTTGGAATTTTTTGCTCACTACTACCACTAAATGATTTTCTATACTAAATGTCATTGGGTTTAGATAAGTATTTGTCTATGTAATAAATTCTTTTCATTAACTTTGTTTATTTACATGTATGCTGTCAAATTAAAACTTTTATTTATTATTATTGAAAATGAAACGAGAATGGGGGTTATGTTCAAAGTGGACAATATTATATGATTGTATAAATATATTTTGAAGTTTATCGTCCCTTATATTGATCCACTTAGAGTATGTGACTTTTGAGTGAAACTAAAAGTAAAGTCATTAAAGTTAAGTCCAAAATAAAGAATACCATATACCATCTAATCTAGAGAACTATTGTCCATTATACCTTTCACTCCATTTAAAATGGACTCATTATAATTCTTAATTAGACCCGTTTAGTATGTAAATATATAAGAAGTAATAAAAAGTAAAAAGGTTAAGTAGAGAAAAAAAAAAGTTGTGATTATTTAACCACAATCCTAGAAATGGCCGAGAGAACTTTTTAATTTATCGAAAAATAAGAGAGAGAGAGAAATTACGCGTTGGATAAGCTATAAAAAGGGAGTGATGTGTTTGGCAAGAACCCCCAAGTACTCATTTTCTCCATCTCTCTTTCTTTCATAGTGTCTCTTAGTTCTCTCTCTCTCTCTCTTATTGTTTTTCTGTGTGTATCTAACACGATTCTTTGTAAGGCAGAGAAGAAATTATGTGTCGTGTAAGGTGTTCCAATTGCAGCAAATTATGCAACTGTGAAGTTTCTTACCTTAACTCAATCAATGACTCTGAGAACCCTACCAATTCCATCATGCATCATCTCACTAACCCATTGATCCCTCAAGCCCCGACATCCCAACAATTCCACAAACCAACAAAACAAACTGCCATTACCAATACCAATTCCAATTCCCATTTCTCCTTAGCCATTCAAGAGGCTTTCTCCATTTCTCAAATCGCCTTCCCCATGGTCCTCACCAGCCTCCTCCTCTACTCCCGCTCTCTCATCTCCATGCTCTTCCTTGGCCGCCTCGGCGAGCTCCCTCTCGCTGGCGGCTCCCTCGCTATCGGCTTCGCCAACATCACCGGCTACTCCATTCTCTCCGGCCTCGCCATCGGCATGGAACCCATCTGCGGTCAAGCCTTCGGTGCCAAAAAATTCACCCTCCTCGGCCTCGCCTTACAGAGAACCATCCTTCTTCTCTCTCTCGCCTCAATCCCCATTTCACTCCTTTGGTTCAATGTCAAGAACATCCTTCTCCTCTGTAAACAGGACCACTCCATTGCCTCCCAAGCTCAACTCTTCCTTCTCTACTCTGTTCCTGATCTCTTCGCCCAATCCCTCATCCACCCTCTTCGAATTTACCTTCGCTCTCAATCCATAACGCTCCCTCTCACTTTCTGCGCTGCTTTTTCTATTCTTCTCCATATACCCATCAATTATCTCCTCGTTTCCTATCTCGATTTCGGTATTCGAGGAGTTGCCATAGCAGGGGTTTGGACCAATTTCAACCTCGTTGCTTCTTTGATCCTTTACATATTAATTTTCCGCGTCCATAAGGATACATGGGGAGGCTTCTCTCTTCAATGCTTCAAAGAATGGGGAGACCTTCTTAATTTGGCAATCCCAAGCTGCATATCTGTCTGTCTCGAGTGGTGGTGGTACGAGATCATGATCCTCCTCTGTGGCCTACTGCTAAACCCCAAAGCCACCGTGGCTTCCATGGGCATTTTGATTCAAACCACCGCATTAATTTACATATTCCCATCTTCCCTCAGTTTCAGCGTCTCCACCAGGGTGGGGAACGAGTTGGGGGCAGAGCAGCCAAAGAAAGCGAAATTAGCAGCCATTGTGGGGTTGTCCTGTAGCTTCCTTCTAGGGATTTGTGCTCTGTTTTTCGCAGTGTCCATAAGGAAAATTTGGGCCAGTATGTTTACAGACGACAAAGATATCATAGCATTAACGTCGATGGTGCTGCCCATAATAGGGCTGTGCGAGCTCGGAAACTGCCCGCAGACGACGGGGTGCGGCGTTTTGAGAGGGACGGCTAGGCCCAAAATAGGGGCGAATATAAATTTAGGGTGTTTTTATTTGGTGGGGATGCCGGTGGCGGTGGGACTATCGTTTTACGGTGGGTTTGATTTCAGGGGACTATGGCTGGGACTGCTGGCGGCGCAGGGTTGCTGTGCGGCGGCGATGCTGGTGGTTTTGGGATTTACAGATTGGGAGTTCGAAGCAATTAGAGCTAGGAAACTAACTGGTGGTGGTGGTGAGGAGGAAGTGGTGGAAGCTGAATCACTTGTGCCTAAAAACAAGCAAGATTGCTGCTAATTTTACATATTATCAAAATTAAAATTTGTGACATAGATGATGAAGCTGATCACAATATCTGTTTATCTCTTGTTTTTTTTTCCCTTCGGAAAAAAGAATATATTAATTTTTTTTTAAAGATGTACAAAAGACAGAGGGAGAGAGAGGGGTTTTATGAACAATACGATTTTGATCACATGGGAGAAGTATTCTCTTGTAGGTTGCATCTAATCATTGCTTTTACATTATATCTATCAAAAATCAAATCATCCCAAAAACTCTAGACCTCCTCATCACAAACCCATTTCTCTTTTTCTTTTATTATTTCAAATCTTCTAATATAAATCATAACAATATTTCCAATATAAAAATAGATAACTCTACTTGTTATGTCGGCCTCTTCTCTCGTATCAGCTCTAATATTTCTAAATACAATTTTAAAATATCAATGTTTCAAGTTGTAATTTAAAATAGTGGTATGAGTCGAAATTAAGGAAGCAAAGAAATATACACTGACAAACTCATAAATATGGTATTGAATTATAAGAGCTAAATTAAAATAATAGGGTTTGAGATTATGAATATAGGTACAACAAGTTAAGGATCTTTTTAATTAAACCATGTATCTCTTCCTCTACATATAATATGGTCAAGTTATTAAAAAAAAAATACAAGAATCTCGGCCAGCTACATGGCTGATTCTATGAGATATAATATTTAGATCATATCAAATATATAGTTATATTTATATTTATATATATATAGTCTTTTGTTTACAATTCGCCTCATAAATCCTATGTCAGTTGTCACCCTATTGTGACCTCTCTCAGGATTTATTTCCTTTTTGTCCTTTGAAGTTTTATTTAATTCAAGTTAGAAGTTTTGTGCTTCGGAAACCACATGGGCATTCAATAACTACGAGGAATGAAATTTCATACTATTTTCCATCATTAAATATATATCTTATGATTTACTATATGATTGTAAATCCTCAGTATTTCCAAAAGTTGAATTCTATATGTTCATATGTTAAGTTTATATCGTAGCTAAGTAATTCATTTATATTATTATATATATAATTTGAAAGAGGAAGTTCTGTTTGTACATACTATTTGATAAAAATGTGAAAGGTAATTTTGATTCTATCATTTTCTTTGAATGTATGTAATGTTTGACCAATAATTTTGTCCACGCCTGTAGCTAGCCTGAAAATTTGTGTCTTATGTTCTAAACATTTGAAATGTTTTGATTGGTTTTACCATAGTTTTGTTTGTATCTTTTAATTTGTATGTGTTGGATTAATATATAGTTTCCATCCAGAGTTTGATAACATTGTCTTCATCCAAGTTTCTTGTTCTATGCAGCCTTGGTAAAAGCGTGGAGAATTCTTACGAATGTTATAATATATATATATATATATATTTTTTTTTTTAAAAAAAATGTATTTAAATGTACATAAAATCCATGAAATTTCTAACGCTTACATGAGGCTTAAATGTATTTAAAGTTTTCGTTTTTCAAACAAATGGAAGATCAATTATAAGAGCACGTAAATGAATTATTGTTTTTTCTTTTTTGAAAAATATTTTGGGATAATAACTTTTTTTCTTCGTAATTTTAAATTCAAAATGTAAAAGTTTTATATCAATAAAATATTTAAGTTTCTTATGTTATATTTATTATGCATTATATTAGTATGAGGTGTAATTGCAATAAATAACAATTTTAGGGTTAATAATGAAGTGTATTGCAATTTTTTTTTTTTTATAAAAAATTACAAATATAGCAAAATCTATTATTGAAATTTTTTTACTAATAATATACTCTGTCATTGATAAACTCTAATAGTTGGATCGAATTGGTCAATTCATCAGGCCCATGACCTGAAGACTGCCACCTCGAATGGCGTCAGCCTCATGCGGAGAGACCCACCGTTATTGGAAGGTACTCGACTCCTTCTAGAAAAGTCAGGCCGATCGATTCGTGTGTGGTAGTATGATCGATATGCCGATCATCCTCCTCTCTCACTAGGGTAAATAAATGCTTTCTATTTATTTTGCTATATATCTATAAATTATTTTGTGTTATTACATATTTGTTAATACTTTAAGTTTTATTGCTATGTTTGCAACTCCTCTATGTATAAGTTAAGAATGATAAAATAATATATGTTTTTAATTCATATTTCGTACATAATTTTGGAAAAGTTTTTTAAAGTTAGATATGAAAAACACGATTATCAAATGCTTCAGTCTCTCTAAGATGAAAAACAGAAGGACAAAAACGTTATTATTCCATCGCTAAATCTCATCTCACATATAGCTTAAAAAATATAATAAAACTTAAACTATATTTTGGATTTGTGCCAAACTTTAAAAAAAAATGGAAAAAAGAACAAAAAGCTCATTTATCTCAAAGAATTTAGGTGAGTAGATAACATAAAATTCTATCTTACAACTAATTGACAACGAGAGGAGAGGTAGTCCATGTGTTCTATCTATTTTTCAACATAATTAATGCTTATATAAGACTAAAGATAACTCTTATTGGTAGGGTAATATTCCAAAACATATCTTTAATTATTTTTATATGATAAGTGTAATTAATTTTAAAATATTACACGATAAATGATGGTTGAATTATTCAAATCTACACCTTTAAGGTAGCCGGCAGATACTATAATAATGTCCATTTAAGCTATGTCCGAATGAATTTATATTTATGTAATTTACGACCATGGTGGGCACATAGATTTCTATATATATGAACGAAAAAAAGGTAGGTAACTAACAAACTTGGTCATTAAATTTTACAAAATTGAATTGGATATCTCAAAGAAAATATATATGTAAATAAATATTTAATTTGAATAAACTGTATAATGATATGAGGTTTTATTGGCGACATGCATGAATTTTTATAAATGGCACAGGTATCATATTAATTATTCAATTCAAAATCGTGGAATTGAAATAATTAATAGACTTTCTAGAAACCACCCTGTCAATTTTGGTAGTTAATTTGGTTTTTTGGTCAAATGCTTCAAATTAATTAACGTATAAAATGGATCAAAATGACTTAGTCTTACCTATTTGATTTTAATTTTTTTTTCTTTTCAGTGCCTTTTTATTTTCCCTTTATCATGAGCAATTATATTAATTTTGAAGGCCCAAAAAATAAACTTTAGTTAGTCAAATTAAAATTCTTCTCATCTCATTAATGGGTTTTTTTTTTTCCCCCTCTTTTAGACTTCCCTAATCTTTTTCCATTGGCGTATATCGCAATCTGGAATTTTAGGATTTTGTTTACATTTTTTATTCTAGTTTTTAAAATTTTGTTTTTTTAAACAACGAAGAAAATTATTATTTACTATCTCCATGTGCCATTTGTATAGGTATAACATAACTTTCTATATCTAACTCCCTTAATCCTCAACTTCCAAATAAATTTAGAAATTAAATCGTAATTAAGGAAACAAAATATTCATCAAATTTCAACGCATATATATAAAAAAACATTATTTTGCCTTTTTTTAATTATTATTTATTAATGTGACTCGATAACAATTAAATAATTAAACCACATGTGAGAGTACGATTTTAAGAGTCTGTTTAGTAGATAATCTAGATTATATATTATATTTTAGTAAATATGTATTTGGCAGACAACTCGAACTCTATTTTTAAAAGTTGTTTTTGGATTTTGTGATTCAAATTGTGCAAATTCTGAAAACAACATTTTTATGTTTTCTTTTGTATCTGGATTTTGATTTTTTCAATTTTAAAATGTAGTATTCTATTAAATAAAGATAAAAATATTTAGAAATACAATATGCTATGTTATAAATTCAATTCATTTTCTAAAAAATATAATAGATTTAAATTAGAATCCAATTTCTATCAACACATATAAATACAACTCTATTTTTATTGAATCGTTGATTCTAAATTCTCTATCCAACATACTCTAAACTTTTCAACCTTTTGATATTATTTATTTAAAATAATGATAAGAAAACCACTATGTTATTTTTATCTAAACAAATTATAAAGTAATTCATATTTAATTTTCCTGGTATGGGTTAAAAAAATTAAAATGTTGCATTTTTAGAAGTGTCTCAAACAAAATTTGTCTCCTCAATTTTAACCCTAGTTATTTTTGGTCAAATTGATGGAATGTATTTACAAGTATAGTAAAATTTTAGTAATAGACCATGATAGACATATAATTATTAGACAATATATTTTAGTATACTTAAAAATATTTTAAACAATTTTACCATATAAAACAATTACTCTAATAATTAACTAGAAGAGAAAATAATTACCTAAAAGAACGGATATTTTTATTCTTAAATAATAATAATCTAGATTTAAAAAAGAACAATCTGCATGAAATAAATATAAATTTTTCTCTCCTTGCCAAAACTCAATTTCACAAACTATGGGACAAACAAGCTCATCACTAGATCAAATCCTTAAACATTTCATATATATTATAACACTCCTTAAAAAAAATAGACTATATACATATTAAAAAAAATTAAACAATTCTTTTGTAGGCACTTAGCTTCACTCAAAATCACTTGGAATTTGTTTTTAAAAAATTTAGAAAAATAAATTATTCACTAGTAACCAAAGGGAACAAATGCATATGCAAATGCATATATACTAAGTTTTAATCTAAAAAGGTTAATTTAATTAGTGCAGCTTAGCATATATATATATATATATATATCCAACTTCTGCTAGAAGCTTCCAATTTAGTCAACACCCTTCTACATGCTTGAAGAGTCAGCAGCAAGACTCTTCTCTCTCTCTTTATATACATACATAGAGGTAAAACTATCCTTTTGTTTAATTTTAATCCAGTACCTACTTTTAAATTTTTAAATCAATACTTTCAATAAATCTTAAATTTAGTCCTCACTATTGGTTTATTATTGATTTTTTTTCCAAACAAAAGTTATTATCTATTATCTATGAGCATTTTCACTGGAAAAATTTTCAAAATAAAAAAATAAGAAAATTATTTACACAAAATAGCAAAATTTAACCTTCTTTGATAAAGACTATAGAAATCTATCATGATTAGTTGGGATAGAAATTAACAGAAGTCTATCATTGATACTATGTATAAGTATTTATCAGTCTTTCTTTTTGCTATTTCTATAAATAGTTTGACATTCTTTTTTTATCTAAGAAAATTTCTCTTTTTACTATAAATTTTTAAAAATATATCTACATTATGTATTTTCTTGCATTAAAATTATAATTATCTAACCAATTTTGAAAAAAAAAATGGAATACTAAATTTAAGATTGATTGAAAGTATAGTAACTAAAATTAGACATTTAAAAACAGGGAGTAAAATTGAATAAGTCTTAAATATAAGGATAAAAATATGTTTTTAACCTATAAAATAGTATAAAAGACCCATTTTTTTTCTTTCCTAATTTCCCTTCCCATTTAACTTCTTTTATGTGCATATAATATAAATTGTCATTCCTTTTTCTTGTATTTGACAGGGCATCCATGGATTCTACACTTGAGAATCAATGTCATTCCAATCCTTGTACCAAAAAAGTTTCTAACCAATTATACCTTATAAATTTGCCTACGTTAGATTCATAATACATTTTCAATAAAAATGTGTTCGAAGCTGAAGCTTATTGATTAATATAAATTTAAGCTTTTTATTATATGCTTTAACACTGATGCATATATATATTAATTAAATCGATTTGACTTTATTTAATTTATTTATAAATATTTTAATGAATGAAAAAAAACAAATATTATATGTGGTGGTGGTTTACTTGATTCGAACTCCAAAAGGAATTCTTAACCACTATGTTAATGGTTTTTCCTAAAGTTTAAATAACACATTCAATCATATTTTAAGGATTTTGATTAATTATCATTTTAAAGGTGAACTCCAATTTATAGCTTTATCAATTAATTTTTTTTTTCCAATCAAGGAAGAATATTAATGTATTAGTAGCCGAGGCTACTTCAAGTTTTTTTTTTTATTATTATTATTATTATATTCGGATCCCTTTCTCCATCTCATTGAAAAAGAAAGAAATTTAAGATGAAAAAAACATTAAACAACACATGATTAAAATGAGATGTCAAACTTACTTATTTTAAATCGTTATTCGAGAAAGATACACTAAATCTTTCATCATCTATTTAAGAAACAATTTAAAGTTGACTTAAGTCACATCAATATCATATCATCAAATCTTAAATGTTACGATCAATCGTATTTATTCTTTAAAATAAAAAGTGATTAAAATTCATTAGAATTAATTAATTAGGTAGATTGAATATGAATCCAAACATTTTTATTGAAAAAGGAAAAAGAAGGGAAAAAACATGAGGTGACACTAAACACATTGAAGGGCTCACATTGAGCTCTAAAATATTCGTTTCTTCCTCTTTGATTCCAACGGCTTAAAAATGGGAAAAAAAATGTAGTCGAAGCTTAGTAAATACTATTACGGGATGAGAAACAACAATTGATTCCTACTTTACTGCTAATCTTATTCTAAAAATTCATTTTTTAATTAATTTATTACTTTATTAAGAAAGTTCAGATGTGATTGCAAAATATGTATGCGTTGTATTTATCTATAATTAATTATAAACTTTTGATTAATGGGGTCACATTACTGTAAAGCAGGTGGGATTCGATCATTTGAGGCTTATCTTGAAGCTTGGGGGAGATTTAAACCATCAAAATTTTGATGAATTCATAGAGAGATTTGATTCTAATATTGAGATGACCCTTAGAGGTTGTTTAGGGAGTTGAGTTAGATACGATGTCTAAAGTTTATGTTTGTATTGAGATGTAGAATTGTCTAAGATATTTGATGCTGTTTTTTTACTCTAAATAATGTCTTTATTACCACTATTTTTATTTTGATTTTTTTCAATAATTATAGTCATCTTTTGGAATAAAATATAGTTTGCAATTTTTCTTTTATTTTTTTAAGTTCTTTCTTTCTCCCTTTCTTTTTTTAATAAACAACAATTAATCTACTATATTTCTTGTAAAAATATAGTTAAATAAAATGGAAAATCAAAGAGAATCAAAACTTTTAATTCCTAATTTTTCTCGATTATATCATCTTCTTTTTTTTTCTTCTTCCCATTGTTGCTCTCTATTTTTACTCCACTATAATTTTTTTAATTGAATCTCCCTCATCATCTTAGTATCCAATGGAATGTCACCACATGTCATTAATAATTTTACTTTTAATTCCTCCAAATTTAGAGAATCATCATAGAACCATTCTCCATTTTTCTCTAGTTCTTGCCAAAAAATGTTCTAAGAAAAAAATCTCTATTTTATGGTTTTTGTTTGTTATGTGTTACATACTTTTCAACTACATAAATACATTTTCCAAATATTATTAACACTTATTTGATATGTGAATTCAATTAAATAAAAATATATTTTACAAATTTCTACTATAAATATTGCACTTAATATAGACAAAATAATATTATTTATATAATCAACGGCCCTACAATATACTTTAACAGTCATCGATCTTATATTGGTCGAAAGTATTTTTCGAAGTTAATTATTGAAAATGATTTTTATTGGAGTTTGTAGTTGGAGGTGGTTGTCAGAGCTTGAAGTTGGATCGCATGAAGGTGGTATTGGAGTTGGTCGTTGAAGTTTGTCATCGAAGGTGGTTTTCGCAGCCTAGAGGTGGTCTTTAGAGTTGGTCGCGAAGGTGGTCATTGAAGATGATTTTCATTGGATTTTGTAGTTGGAGCTCGAAGTTGGTCTCATGAAGGTGGTATTTGAGTTGGTTGTCGGAGTTTGTTGTCGGAGGTGGTTGTCGAATCTCGGAGTTGGTCGTCGGAGTTGCTCGCTCAAAGGTGGTCATCAAAGTTGATCATCGAAGATAATTTTCATTGGAGTTTGTAGTCAGAGGTGATTGTCAAAGTTGGTCATCGGAGTTTGTTTGTCGGAAGTGGTTGCTGGAGCCCAAAATTGGTTGTCGGAGTTGGTTGCCCAAAGGTTATCGTTGGAGTTGGATCATTGGAGTTGTCATCCGAGGTGGTTGTTGAAGCTCAAAATTAATTGTCGAAGTTGGTCATCAGAATTGTCATCGGAAGTGGTTTTCGGAGTCCAGAGTTAGTTCTCAGAGTGTGGCAGCGATAGTCGCTGACAGTGGCGGATAAGTGGAGACATTAAAAATATTGGAAGAAGGAGAATTGGGGTTAGTTGAGATGAGTTGGTAAAATATAGTAATTCAACACTACCAACATTTAAGGCTAATGAGCCAAATATACCAACTCAACTCAACTCATGTTGGTGAATTAAACACCCTATTTAAGTTTTTGATACTCTCCATCTTTATTTTTTTAAAAAAAAATTATGCTTATAAGCTCTATTTCTACTTATGATTTTATTTGTTTTTTTTTTATTAGTTCTTAAGAGTATACATTTTCAAAATCTAAATCGAGTTTTGAAACTCGAAAAATAGTTCCTGGTTTTAGAATTTAGCTATGAACCATAGCATTATCTTAAAAAATATGGAAGATATCATAACAAATTGAGATAAAATAAATATAAATTTTAAAAAATAAAAACTAAAACTTAAATAGTTATTATATTAAAAACAAATTTAATTCAACTGCCATACGATTAACATAGTGACCACCAAGTTTAAGGGACTTGGTTGAATCCCGTGTACTTTTAATTGTACTTAAAAGAAAAATAAATAGTTATTTAAATAAGGTCTGAGTGATTTGTTTTTACCAACTTAAATATAGCTATAATAACATGCAGTTGAATATTTGAATCCATACTCCACATACTAAAACTATTTAAAAAAATAATGTTCAACTTGCCAAAAAAAAAAAGAATCCTACTTAACTAGTTCACTCTTCCTTTTTGTAATCTTTCTCCTCGTTTTCTGTTTTTTTCTTTTTCTTTTTCTTTTTCTTTTTTTATTTCTTTTATATTATCTTTAATAATATCTCGAATGATAGAGATCGAGGCATATATTATAGTTATGCTAACTAGTTAAGATAATCAAGCTGCATCTACTAATTATCACATATATCATCAATAATTTTATTCTTATAGGCGGACTTAATTGGTCTCTTGACAACAAATGTCAATATTCAAATGGTTGAGTTTGAAAATTTATGAATCCAAATACAATTTAAACTAAATTTTACGAATGGATATCTATAAAGCACATATACGAATACGATTATATAATACGGATACGATCGGATACAACGATTCATCAATTTCTAAAAAATTAATATATGGATATGTCTAAAGATACGACACTTTTTATATATTTTTTAATATATATATTTCTAAAAAACGAGAATACTGATACATTGAAAATATATTTTCTTTTTCTTAAAAAAATCTAGGATATAGATAAATTTTGCATACAAGTTAATAACAATACCACAAAACAGAGAGATCCTCTCTCGACGATGTACTGATCGTCAAGAGTTTGGTCGAGAGAAATCCGTCGGGAGTAAAACTCCGGACACAGAAAAGGACCGTCGAAAAGAACTGTCGGGAGTTTGTGAACAACTCCCGACATTGAATATAGGGCGTCGGGAGTTATAGGAACTCTCAACGGGTAATATATGTCGTCGCGAGTTCCATTAACTTCCGACGGTCTCTTCTAATCGTCGGAAGTTCCACTAACTTCTGATAGCTCACTAGTTCGTGGGCAGTTCCATAACACCCGGCGGACTCTTCAACTCGTCAAGAGTTGGTGGAACTCCCGATGGTACCATCTTTGCGTAGGGCATTCCTTCGATGGTTGAATATTGACTTTTAAATTATTTAATTTATAATTTATAATTTTTTTAATTTGATCTAAATAACCTGTAAAGCATTATTAACCAACTCAAACAAACTCACATAATAATTAAAAAAAAAAACAAAGCGAACTCCATACTATAACAAATAAAAGAAAGTTACAAGATAGTTTATAAAAGAAATTTGTCTTCAGAAATACATGAAAGAAATAAGATGAAAACAACGTCAAGAAATATGTATTTAGAATCATCAGCGAACTCACAAACTTCAAAACATCAACGAACACACAAACTTCAAACTTCATAAACATGAACGAACGCACAAACTTCAAACTTCAAACTTCATAAACATGAATGAACGCACAAACTTCATGGAAAATTTGTAAGGATGACCCATTTTTTGGGTCCAAAATGTCAAATGACCATTTTTTAAAAATAATGTCAATTGACCCTCTGCTGACATCATCGCCATACTAGATTACGTAAATGCCCTCATCTCTTTGTCTTTTTACCCTTTTACTGAAAACCAAAACTAAACTAAAAATATTCCTTTACTGCCGACAAATCGAATCTGATCGGTAAGTGAATTCAATCTGGGTCGATTGTGTCTTAAACTGATCGATAATGGGGATAGGATTGGTCATTTTGGTGTTTAGAAATATTGTGAACCCATGATTTTATTTATTTATTTATTAATTTGGTTTTCAATGTGTTTTGGGGTTGAAGACAAGTAGAAAGAAAGAACGTGAGTGAGATAAGTAAGAGCGAAATCTGCGAGAGTGACACCCGAGAGAACAACACTAGAGAGAGCGAGACTCGTTAGAGTAATACCAGAGAGAGCGAGACCACTGAGACAATGTCTAAAGAGAGAGCAAGAGAGAGGGAGAGCAAGAGAGAGAGAAAGGGAAAAGGAGTGAAAGAGAGAGAGTGCGAGAGAGAGAGAGTGAGAGATAGAGAAAGTGATAAAGAGTGAGAGAGAGAAAAAACATAAAGTAAGGGGGAAAAGCATTCCTACGAAAAGCATCAAAATTTTGGCTGTGGACATGAAATTATTTTATGACAATATACTAGGTCAAAATTTTCTAGCATAAAAATTTTTATGACAATATATCTCAATTTTTATTATTACTTTTCAATTATTATTTCGATATTTTTTTCTCATTGGAATGCTTTTCTTTTAACTTAATTTTGATGTCTTATTTTATGATAATATATTAGGTCAAAATTTTCGCAACTTATTAATATTTGGTGTTTATGTTTTGTCATGATTTTGGACTCATATAAGGTGGACATGAAATTATTTTATTGTTGGGGTTGATGCCCTAAATCTCGTAGGGTCCTGTAGTTTGTAAACATTTGTATGAACAAACGCTTGTGATGTAATAACATGAGATATTTTCTTCACTGTTGTCTATGAAATAAGAGATATTTTTGTTGCATTTACCACAAACCAATAAACTAAGATCTCTGGTTATCGTTGTAATTTAAGTATATATGTGGAGACATACAAGTGGATCATGCCTTAAATGATAACCTAAATGGTCTGTAGTATATGGATCATTCATGTGGAGACATGCGAGCGGGAGTCTCCTATACAAAGGAGTTTGTATAAGATCGGACCACGAAATATTTAGTCTCGTTATATAACGTCGTTCATAACAAAGACTTTCATTTCACTAGGATGACCATAGGTAACATGACCTTAATCCTGAGTGAGTTGGGAACTCCTGCCTATGAGAGAGGTCCTTTGATTTGCATGGGTACGAGTGGCTAGATTGCCAACTCAAACCTACCACTTTGAGGATTCGTCTGATTGGGAAGCTGGGAACCCAGCTACACAAAATAAAATTCATTCCTTCCCATAAGTAGGGGTAAGTATAAAGATTTCTTCCTTAAGGGCTGATTCTGAGGCTTGAACAATGTGGTGCCACATACCTTCTCATGGTCCGGGAGGTGTTCACTCATAGTAGGACTATGTTGTATTATTCATTAGAGGAATTAGTGGTACTTAAGAAGTTAGATGTAACTACAGGGGTAAAACGGTAAATTGGTTAGTTGTACTTACAAGCGACCTGTGAAGGGTTATCATAATGTTGACTGGTCATATCCAATGGATATAGAGATACATCTGTAGTGAGAAGAGTGCAGTTATCGATAAGGTCCATAAGGTTCAAACTACAGGTCCATAAGGTCCCCTTGGTAACTCAATGGATTCAAGTTGATACCCTTTGGTAGCTCAATGGATTCAAGTTGAGAATCAATTTTTGGGTTAGTTTGAAGTGTTCAAACTAAAAAAAGGGAGTTTAATTATATATTATATAATTAAACGGGTTAATTATATGTGATATAATTGATATGATATTTGAGATACATTAATTGAAGAATTTTGATATAAATATCATTTATATTAATTAAAGGAGAAAGGATCTATGGTTTAAATATTACATATGATGTGTTATTAAAACTATAGGTTATAAATATAATATGATAAGTTAGTTATTACATTTATTTATAATTAAAACAATTATGAGATAATTGTGGTTGGTTATTTTCTCCATTAACCATGAAAGTGGGAGGTTATTTTCATTTTTGAATAATTGAAGGATAAAATGAAAAGTGTTTTCATTTTTCTAAAGAGAATGCTTGACATCACTTCATTAAGTGCTCTACTAATCGTTTAGCTGACGAGAGACTACACGATAGCATTCTAAGCGAGAGCCTAAACGATCGTGTAAAGTGCCTTTTACAAAACGATCGTGTAGAAGATCTAGCAATTTACTAAGCGATCGCATGCCAAGCAAGATTTACTAAACGATCAAGAATGTTTTTACTAAACAATCATGTACCAACAGAGTTTTACTAAACGATCAAGCATACAAAGTCTATGCAATAGACAGTACATTTTCCCACTTGCTTGATCGTATATTTTGATCGTTGCCTTCCTTCATCCCTCTTCCAAACCCAACAGAGCCCACACCTCCTGGATTCTCACTCCGAGAATGCCAAGATTGCCAAGTGGTGGTGTCAAAGGGTGTTTGTTCATGGAGAAGACTGTTTGTGATCTAAGTGACAACGAGAGATTGACCAAACAATTGGGTGAGTGATCTGAACAACAACGAGACGTTGTTGTACCAGTGATCACGAAAGCGAGAGAAATCCAGAATAAGAGTTCTTCAAAGGTATGTCTCTCGTTCCCTTTTGTATTTATTTACTAAAACATGTTGTAATTTGTTAGAAGTTGCATAACTATTCTATATGTTTGTGAATGCCTTTAATTCTTTCACAATGGACTTGGAAAAATCTTGCTTCCGCTCATAGATTCTCTTGAATAAGAGTTCCTTCAATTGGTATCAAAGCTAGGTTCTGATATTCCAAATCCATTGTTGTATAGAATTGCATTTACTCTCTTGGTGGGTGTTAAGCATGTCTACATTCTGTTTAAGTGTTAAATATGTTTGTGGATGTGGATTAATGGAGTTTCTGTGATGATTGCCTCTAGTTATTACATTCTTTTACATTTCAAAGTTAATTGTAAGGGCCCTGTGTTTTTGGGCATATTAACTTGCTATCAAGTTTGTAATTTAAAGTGTTTAAGTAAGTTTGAGTCGCTCGTGATGAAGCTTCAAGGCATGAAGATGCACATTGCTTCAAGCAATAAGAAGACCAAGAGTTGGTCGTATCGTGTAAATGATGAGGGTAAGCGATCGTTGAGTATGGGATACTCATTGCAAGGTAAATGCGCGCGCACTAAACGATCGTGTAGACCAACATGCTTCATCATATAGCCACTGGCTACACGATCACATAGTAAATGTTACTTAGCATTTGTTCTTCGATCGTCTAGACGATCATGCTTCACTGCATAGTAGTCGTCTACACGATCGTTTAGACTTACGTGTAAACTTGGTGCACTGCATGATCGAGTAGCCTTCATGCTTCATCGCATAGTCAAAGATACTCGATCGTGGTTACACGACCCATTTTACTAAACGATCAGGAAGAAGACTTCGTCCGGGCGGTTCAAGACCCGTTCGCTTGTTGAACCGGTTTGCTCGATGGTTTAATGTAATAGATAGATTTATTTTCGATTTTTTAGGTTAATCATCTCGATCCATTAATTTGGGTAAATGTACATAAGATGTATGTTTTTATTATATCTCATATAGTATGCCATATACTTTAAATCCCACCATAGATTATGCATTGGTCATGCATCATCTCTATATTATAAGAGTTATGATATAGTAGTTTGCATGATTAAATTGGAGCATGCTCATGCATCATATAATATAAGAGTTAATTTTTGCATGCATTAAGCATATTCATGCATCATCTCTAAGTATGTATGCTTAGTTCATTCCCAAGTATATGAGAGTTATATATAGTAATGTGGACATTGCATGAAGCATGATACATAGGTTAAATTTATAAGAGTTATAAATACCTAGTCTAGCTTAACAATGTGAATGATTTTGGTTGTTTCTCTTATAAGAGTTATAATGGAAATTAGAACTAAAATCAATAAGAAAGACATGCATGCAAACTTAGACTTGAATCATGTTTTAAAAGAGTTTTAAATTTTGATGGAGTTAGACCTAAGATCACAGTTCTAATGAGAATAGAAATCTAAGGTTTAATCTTTTAATCAGTTTAATAGGATTAAATTGACTAATAAAAGATTAAATATGTACCAAATCTATCTATAAGGAACCTTTTGTCTAAGGCAGGTTTTATCTATGCTGGGGTGCTTAAGTTGACGAAAACAGAACACCCCTACCTGGGAACCTACCTGGAAAGGTGAATTAGATAGATTTGTTGCATGCATGCAAATATGATGATAGTCCCTTAAAGAGTTTAATGGGATTTTCTTTGAACTTGTTTAATTATCAAAGACAAGAGTTGTTTTTTAGCAAATTAAACTCAAACTTAGATAAAATCAGTAGTCGAATTTTCTAAGTTAATGAACTCCTAGGTAGAACATTTAGTGGGAGGTACTTAGAGTATATGATACTTCACTTAAACCTCTTCATGTTTCTCCCTTTATGTTCACACCGTGAGATCTATTCTCGGCTTCGAGGCACCCTGGGAGTGTCCCCTTAAAGAATGGTGTTTGGGTAGGTCAATACCAAAGTGAATGAAGAGAATGTTCATAGTAAGTGGGTGTGGAACGTGTGACAATATATCCAACGGTCTCTCTCATTAGGTTGGATAACGTTTCTGTATATCGCCTCGAGGCAGCCTGGGAGTGTCCCCTTATAGGATGACAGGTTTACATGACTCTTTATCCAATCTCTTGTATAGAATAAGGTCATTTTAGTCTCTTGTCCTAATCTACTTTTCCCTATGGTGGGTGCATTAGGACGGAACTCTAGAACCTAAAATGAGGGGTTACACTTATGCAAAATTGTTAAAGGTTAACAGATCTGGACCGAAAAATGGTGACTGGTTACAAGAGTTGTTTTTATCTAATGGTTGAAAATGTCTCATCCCAGTGAAAGGGCACCTGATCACTCCACCGGTGACTTTTGTCCTGCCTCGTTGGGGCATCATTGCAAAATAGATGTTTTTTCACTTAGGGTACATTGGAACTATTTTGCTAAAACTAAATTTGGTGTTAAAAGTGGTAATGCATAGACTTATCAAGTTTGTTCATGTTTTTCAGCAATGATAAAATGACTACAACCACATTAGCTCTTTTAACTGCCGATAAATTGGCAGGCGAGAATCACGCTATTTGAAAAAAACACGATAAATACCATACTGATCATCGATGACTTAAGGTTCGTCCTTATGCAGGAGTGTCCTCCTATTCCAACTCAAAAT
The DNA here is from genome assembly GCF_009727055.1 of Benincasa hispida. Taxonomy (NCBI): domain Eukaryota; kingdom Viridiplantae; phylum Streptophyta; class Magnoliopsida; order Cucurbitales; family Cucurbitaceae; genus Benincasa; species Benincasa hispida. The sequence continues at coordinate 27,391,658 of NC_052349.1, read as the reverse complement.
ATCACTCGAAATGTTCGGGAGGCATATGAGAGATGGACACGGGCGAACAAGAAGGTCCGAGCTTACATCTTGGCTAGCCTGAATGACGTTTTAGCCAAGAGGCATGAGCCTATGGTCTCTGTGCATAAGATCATGGAGTTCCTACGGGAGATGTTTGGATAACACTCTGGAAAACTCAAGCACGAAGCTCAGAAATGCATCTTCAACTCCAAAATGGAGAAGGGTACATCTGTTCGTGAACACATTCTGAATATGATGGTCCACTTTAATGTGGCAAAGATGAATGGGTCATGCATCAATGAGGGCAGTCGGGTTAGCATAATTCTGCACTTGTTGCCGATAGTTTCCTGCACTTTGTCAACAATGTTGTGCTTAACAAAGTTGACTATACCCTTATAACTCTCCTCATGCAGACATTCCAATCCTGCTGAAAAGTAAGGAGAAGAAGGTTGGTGAGGCAAATGTTGCTTCATCATTAAAGAAGCTCCATCGGGGCTCGACCTCAAGGACTAAGTCTGAACCTTCTATTTCTAAAACTTCTAAGTGGAAGAAGAAGAAGAGTGATAAGGGGAAGGGGAAGGCACTTGTTAACCCACAACTTGTCGCACAACGGGGTAGGCGACCAGCACTGGTTGACAAAGGAAAGTGTTTCCATTGCAACCAAGACAGGCACTGGAAGCGAAATTGTCCTCGCTGGTTGAAAGAGAAGAAGAAGGCTAAGGCGAAGGCAAAACAAGGTAAATATGATTTACTAGTTTTTTAAACTTGTTTAGTGGAGAATGATGATTCTGCTTGGATTATTGACTCTAGGGCCACTAATTATGTTTTTTTTTTTCTTTTCAGGGGATTAGATCCTGGCGGCAGCATGAGGCTGGTGAGATGACGATATGAGTAGGCTCCGAGCATGTCGTCTCAGCTGTGGCAGTGGGAGGACTCCAGTTGACTTTACTGAATAAATTTATCATTTTGATGATGTGTATTTTGTTCTCGAGTTAAACTGGAACTCAATTTCTGTAAAATGCCTGATTGAATGTAAATATACTTTCAACTTTTCGATGAATAAAGTGTTTATTCTAAAAGATGGTGTTGAGATTTGTTCAGCAAAACTAGAAAATAATTTGTATGTGTTAAGGCCATTAGTAACAAATTCCCTCTATAACATACATATGTTTAGAACTGTCGTAACTCAAAATAAACGACTTAAGGTTTCTCCTAAGGAAAATGCCCAACTTTGGTACCTTTGATTAGGCCACATCAATCTCAATAGGATTGAGAGGTTGGTGAAGAATAGACATCTAAGCGAGTTAGAAGAAAATTCTTTACCTGTGTGTGAGTGATGCTTTGAAGGCAAGATGAATAAAAGACCTTTTACTGGAAAAGGTTATTGAGCCAAAGAGCCTCTAGAGTTAGTGCATTCTGACCTTTGTGGTCCGACGAATGTGTGAGCCAGGGGAGGCTATAAGTATTTCATCATTTTTAATGATGATTACTCCTAGTAAGAATCCTTTGAAAAGTTCAAAGAGTTCAAGGCTGAAGTTGAAAACGCATTGGATAGACGAGTTAAAATACTTCAATCATATCAAGGTGGAGAGTTTTTCAATTATGAGTTCCAGAACTATATGATAGAACATGGAATCGTTTCCCAACTCTCAGTGCCTGATACACCTCAGTAGAATGGTGTATCAGAGAGGAGAAACAGAACCCTGTTGGATATTGTTCAGTCGATGATTAGTTACGCTTCCTTATCGAACTCGTTCTAGGGTTTTCCAGTGGAGACTACAACTTATATCCTCAACTGTTTTCCTTCCAAGAATGTTGCCAGAACACCTTTGGAGTTGTGGAACGGGCATAAATCTAGTTTGCATCACTTCCGCATATGGGGTTGCTCAGCACATATGCTTAAGGCTAATCTAAAGAAACTGGAACCATGTTTGAGGCTGTGCCTATTTGTAGGCTACCTCAAAGGTACACGAGAGGGTTACTTTTATGATCCTAAGGAAAACAAGGTGTTTGTGTCGATAAATGCTACCTTCCTAGAAGATGATCATATAAGGGAGCACAGTCCAAGTAGTAAAATTTTGTTGCACGAACTTTCCAATGAACCTATTGAAGCTTCAACAAGAGTTGTTGAAGGGTCTGCTCTATTAACAACAGTTGTTGATGGAAGTTCATATGGTAGGTCAAAACCACCTCAAGAGTTGAGGGAACATCAATATAGTGGGAGGGTTGCGAACCCACCTGTTTGCTACATGGGTTTCACGGAAATCCTGGCTATGATAGTCGATGGCAAGGTTGAGGATCCGTTGTCTTATCGAAAGGCAATGAAGGATGTCGACCGGGATGAATGGGTCAAAGCCATATATCTCAAGATGGAGTCTATGTACTTCAACGCAGTATGGGATCTTGTAGATCAACCTGATGGGGTTAAACCTATAGGTTGTAAATGGATCTATAAGAGGAAACGGGGTGCTGATGCGAAGATACAAACCTTCAAGGCTAGACTTGTGCAAAGGGTCATACCTAGGTGGAGGGAGTTGACTATAAGGAGACTTTCTCACCTGTTGCCATGTTGAAGTCTATTTGTATCCTCCTATCCATTGCCTCATATTATGACTATGAGATATGAAAAATGGATGTCAAGACTGCCTTTCTGAATGGTAATCTTGAGGAGACCATCTACATAGTGCAGCCCGAGGGTTTCATAGCCCAAGGTCAAGAACAAAAGGTTTGCAAACTGCATCAATCAATTTATGGGCTAAAACATGCGTCTCGATCTTGGAACATTCAATTTAATACTGTAATCAAATTGTACGACTTTGACCAAAATGTTGATGAATCTTATGTCTACAAGAAAATCATCAATAGTTTAGTAGTTTTTCTAGTGTTGTATGTAGACAATATCCTACTCATTAGGAATGATGTAGGTTTACTGACTTTAGTTAAGAATGAAGGAAATCAGACATGAGGATTTCCATGAGCAGCGAAATGATCGTTCCAAATTTCAATCGTATTTGAACAACAACAATTACAGTCAAGAGACAGAAACATACAGGCTATGCACAAAATGAAATTACAACATGCTTTACTAAGATCAAGGGAAAAATTACACATACTTTTGAAGGCTCATCTTCAACACCCTTGATCACGAACGCTCGTTCAACCAGCAAGACGGCAACACACAAATGCTTTAACACTTTGACCGCTACACTGCACGATCAATGACCATAAACACAGCGATCTCCAAGATCACGAACACAGAACACGGTCTCCAAAACCTCGACTATGTCGAGTTGAGTACGACACTACCACAATGGCTATATTGGTATTCTCGGTGGGAGAATCCAGAAGTGTGGGCTTTGTGTGGACTTGGTTAAAGAAAGAGACCGGAGGAACAATCGTGTAAATGATTGAAAAAGTGGGAGATGACAAGATATATCGTATAGATGACACCCAATCGTTTAACAAATGCTATACGATCGTTTAGCAAAAGTTGCACGATTGTTTAGCTAAAAGCCAGCTAAGTGAACTATCGTGTAGTGTCACTCCAAGATCGTTTAACCTCTCTTCAGCTGTCATTTAGTAAATCTCATTCACTTGATAGCCACCGTGAGTCTTTTCAAGAATAGAAAATCTCAATCATCAACTACTAAATATAGGAAAACATTTTTTTTCTTTTATCTCACGATTACCATGAAACCACCATTAACCTCCCACTCAATTGGTTATTATAGAAAAAGAGATAATTATCCAATAGTTAATATTATTATAAATATATATGATAACTAACTTACCATACTATATTTATAACCTATAGTTTTAATATTTCATCTCATGAAACATATAAACCATAGCTCATTTTTTATTTCATGGTATTTAATGTAAATCTCATTTACATTAATCCTCCACTTGATATATCTCATACATCACACTGATCAAATCATATATAATCGAATTACCTCTTGTCAATTTAAATATTTCAAATCAACACAAAGAACTAATTCTCAACTTGAATCCATCGAGCTACCAAGGGGACCTTATGGACCTGTAACTCGAAGCTCCAACAGTACATGAATAACTGACTAAACTCTTTAGTCACGGGATCCACCATCCGTTAACTTCCAGACATTCCACTAAAGACCGAAAGCTGAACCCTCCTTACTACAAATACATTATGTGTCCATATCAACCAATCAACAGCTCCCAGCTCAGATAAGTCCCCAAAAAGGTAGGCATGTTGAGTTGACAATCTGGCCACTCTCACCTATACTAATCAAAGGACCACCCTTAAAGGCAGGAGTTCCCAAAATACTCAGGATTGAGGTCATGTCACCTATGTTCGTTTAGGTGAGATGTAAGTCTTCAGTATCGACGGCTTTATATACAGAGACTAGTCATCTCGGGGTTCGGTCTTATACAAACTCTTTTTATAGGACACCCCTACTCGCATGTCTCCATATGAATGGTCAGGATCTACCATCTATAGTAGTTCACAGTACTTGCAAACCTCTATAAAGTGGGTCGTATCTGTAGTGTCACGAGGATCAAGTATCCCTTCTTAATCCTTATACTACAGACCTATTTAGGTTTTCACTTAAGGCATGATCCACTTGTATATCTCATATACATGCTTAAGTTTACGTACAATAACCATGGAGCTTTTTTTATTGGATATGAGTAAATGCCAAATAAAATAACTCTTATTTTATTCATAACAATGTGTATAATTATAAACTACGAGACTCCGGGAGAATTAGGACACCAATCCAAACAAAGAACTGGCTAGCGACCCAATTTCTAATGAAAGATTTGGGAGAGGTTCAGTTTGTTCTTGGTATTCAGATCTTTCGAAATTGAAAGAACAAAATGCTAGCACTGTCTCAAGCATCGTACATTGACAAGATGTTGCTCAAGTACTCGATGCAGAACTCCAAAAGGGGATTACTACCTTTTCAGCATAAAGTTACATTGTCTAAGGAACAATGTCCTAAGAGACCTAAAAAGGTTGAGGAGATGAGACGGGTCCCTTATGCATCTGTCGTTGGCAGTTTCATGTATGCAATATTGTGTACTAGACCTGACATCTGCTACGTTGTGAAGATAGTCAGTAGATATCAGTCTAATCCAGGAGAAGGTCCTTGGACCACTGTAAAAAAATTCCTCAAGTATCTTCGGAGAATGAGGGACTACATGCTCGTATATGGCTCTAAGCATTTGATCCTTACTAGATACACAAACTCTGACTTTTAAACTTATAAGGATTCTCGAAAATCCACTTCAAGCTTAGTGATCACTCTTAACGGAGGAGCTATAGTATAGTGAAGCACTAAATAGGGGTGAATCGCTGACTCTATGATAGAGACCAAGTATATAGCGGCTTTTGAAGCTTCTAAGAAGGTTGTTGGCTCAGGAAGCTCCTGACTAATCTGGCAGTTGTTTCAAACATGTCTACGTCCATTACCCTTTATTGTGATAATAGTGGGGTCGTGGCAAACTCTAGGGAGCCTAGGAGTTACAAACGCATAAAACATATAGAGCAGAAGTATCATCTCATCCGCGAGATTGTGCATTAAGGGGATGTGATAGTCACAAAGATTGCTTCGGAGTACAACGTTGCTGACTTGTTTACGAAGGCTCTCACGACTATAGTTTTTTAGGGTCACCTTCAGACCATGGGTCTACGGAGCCGTCCGTGGTTGGACTAGGGTAAGTGGGAGATTTTTGTACTGGGCCTTAGTACCGTAGTTTATTGTTTGTACTTGTTGTTATCTTGTACACCCACTCGCTTTAGGACAAATGGGAGATTGTTGGGGTTGATGCCCTAAATCTCGTAAGATCCTGTAGTTTGTAAACACCTGTATAAAAAAACCCTTGTGATGTAATAGTATGAGATATTTTCTTCATTATTGTCTATGAAATATGAGATATTTTGTTGCATTTACCATAAACCAATAAACTAAGATCCCTGGTTATCGTTGTAACTTAAGCATGTATGTGAAGACATACAAGTGGATCATGTCTTAAGTGATCACCTAAATGGTTTGTAGTAAATGGATATAGGAGAAAAACCTTATCCTGGTGACGCTACGGATACGACCCGCTTTGTAGATGTTACAAGTGTTGTAAAGTGCTATAGATGGTCTGATCCTGATCATTCATGTGGAGACATGCGAGCGAGGGTGTCCTATACAAAGGAGTTTGTATAAGATCGGAGCACAAAATGTTTAGCTTCATTATATAACGTTATTCATGACAAAGACATTCATTTCACTAAGATGACCATAGGTGACATGACCTTAATCCTGAGTGAGTTGGGAACTCCTACCTATGAAAGCAGTTCTTTGATTTGCATGGGTGCGAGTAACTAGATTGCCGACTCAAATCTACCACTTTAAGGATTTGTCTTATTGGGGAGCTGGGAACTCAACTACCCAAGATGGAATTCATTCCTTCCCCAAAGCAGGGGTAAGTAGATAGATTGCTCCCTTATGAGTTGATTCCGAGGCTTGAACGATGTGACCGCCACACACCTTTTCATGGTCATTGGTGATACGTAAGGAGTTAGATATAGCACTAGGGTAAAACAGTAAATTGACCCAACTGTACTTATGAGCGATCTGTGAAGGGTTATCGTTATTGTTGATTGGTTATTGATGACATGCAGAAATGCATGTCATCTTAGGCCTTTTACTTAGAATAATGAAGGTTGTTAAGCAAAATATGCGGCAATTATGCTAGGAATTCACGAGAAAGTGAGCTTGCGTCGATCGGCATGATAAATCTCGGCTATCTCGTTATTATGCATTATTATGCGTTCAATGTTCTATTTTTGTAGCTAATACAGGAAGTGGTCGCAAATGCGAAAACCAGACCACCGCATAGATGACCGCATGCAGAGAAACTCTCCATCGCAAAGGCGAACGCGTCGACAATGTATGGATGTTGCGGTAATCAGCCGTATGTGTCCATCGCATGGGAGTTGCGCTCATCAAGCGATTGCGATCATCGTGTAGAGTTGCGGTATTAAGTGAATACGGTCATTGAATGATTGCGGCTACGCGATTACGCATACTAATGGGACCAACGTAAGGTTGGTGGAATGAATGCATCAACGCATCTACCTCGAGAAAATCATAAGTTGATGCTGACATCTCACCTACCACGTCGTTAGCGGCAGAAGTTCAGAAAATGACTAACGCATCGAATGTCAGAATCAGAACAGTCCATTAATGCTATCGGCGATCCAAGCTCTATAAATAGAAGCCGTTGAGCAGAATTCTAATTTGTCCAGGGATTACCCCTACAACCCAGGATTTTCCCTGCGATCCAAACAATAAGTGTGAAAAGACGCTTGAGAGTTCTTCACCTCCTTCATCCATTCCGAGTGATGAACGGAGCCTTCGACCGGAGCTAGACTCGGAAGAGTCAGCTCTACCACCCATCCATGGCACCATCAGCAGCCTTGACACACATCCGCTGGAAGCAAGTCTTTGCTTCCAGCCGGTCATTTCATTTTCCTTTCTTTTCTTATATTGTATTGTATGATATTTTGTGATTAAGGAATTAATACAATTTTTTTTTTCAATGCATTTCTCTGTTTTCTTCGACTCCATCTCCATCTTCTTTGCTTAGCATCTTTACTTTCATTGCAACACTTAGTGAGATTGTTTGGGTATCGCATACTTAGTCATGTGGATTAGGGATATGAAGCATGTAGCAGCCCACCGAGAGGGTGTGAGTGTGAGAGTAACCTTATTTGCTTAGTGTGAAGCTGCGGCAATACCTGTCTATAGGCTAATGCAATGCTTGTCTATGAGTAAAGTCAACAACAACCAACTGCCCTGAGGGTAAGTGGTTGCTCGTATTAAGCAATGTATGAATTGTTCACTGGAGAAAGGAATAATCTTAAGTCAATCAAGTTCATGCGGTTAACTTGTCCTATGAGCGCATCATTCATTATTTAGGCATACTTGAGAAAGTAGTCTAAAACCCAAATCTAAGACTCGAGAAAGCGGATTGGAACGCATAGGCAAGAACGGGGAACTTAGAGATAAGCTCCGTTTGTTATCACACAGCATATGCGCCCTACAGATAGGATATTGCATGCGTCCAGGAAGTAGGATAAGGTGGTATGCGGCTAGCATGCTCATGTGGTGAGAGCTAGTGAGCGAGTTATAAAGGTCTAGGCAGACATAGGCTTCTCAGCATTATCGTAGATCCACTGCATACGTCTTAGAGTTAGGTTCAAGTGTGTGTAGCATGATTGCATGGCTTGCGTTGACTATGGTTGCCCTAGCGGCCACTATTAAGGGTTGCAATGAAAAAATCTCTGCATTTTATCTATCTTTCCCATTCATTTGTTTCATGTCAAGAGTTTTCGTGTCTCTACCTCCCATGCATATTCTCATTGCGTTGTCTGTTAGTTCGGAGTAGGAGTAGGATTAACTTAGCAACCCCTCCATCATTCTTTTATTTAAACTGCCGCAGACACATTACCGCATTCATTTTTCTAAAAGTTCCTGAGTTCAACCTTGGATCACCCGAGAAACTTGCGTTTGCATTATATTTGGCGTGAGCACAAGAAAACTTGTGACAACACGCATGGTCATCGCATACATTCATTAACGCATTATCATTCCAACATATGACCATCGATGCATGACTATCAACGCATATCTTAAGAACATGCATTGTATACCGCATCCAAGGGATTTTAGTTGTTGAATAATTTGACTTCTAGTTTCCTGTCATCAGTTATATCCAATGGACATAGAAATATATCTATAGTGAGAAGAATGCAGTTGTCGGTCTTTAGTGGAGTTTCCGGTAGTTAACGGATGGTAGATCTCATGATTAAAGAGTTTAGTCAGTTACTCATGTACCGTTGGAGCTTTAAGCTAAAGGTCCATAAGGTCCCCTTGGTAGCTCAATGGATTCAAGTTGAGAATTAGTTTTTAGGTTAGTTTGAAGTGTTCAAATTAACAAGAGGGAGTTTGATTATATATGATATAATTAAACAGGTTCAATTATATGTGATATAATTGATATGATGTATGAGATATATTAATTGGAGGATTTTGATATAAATATGATTTATATTAATTAAAGGAGAAAGGAACTTTGGTTTAAATATTACATATGATGTGATATTAAAATTATAGGTTATAAATATAATATGATAAGTTACTTTTTATATTTATTTATAATTAAAACAATTATGAGATGATTGTGGTTGGTTATTTTCTCCATTAACCGTGAAAGTGGGCGGTTATTTTCAGTTTTGAATAACTGAAGGATAAAATAAAAAGTGTTTTCATTTTTGTAAAGAGAATGCTTGACATCACTTCATTAAGTGCTCTACTAATCGTTTAGTTGACGAGAGACTGCACAATAGCATTCTAATTGAGAGCCTGAACGATCGTGTAAAGCGCCTTTTACAAAATGATCATGTAGACAATCTAGCGTGATTTACTAAGCGATCGCATGCCAAGCAAGATTTACTAAACGATCGTGTAAACGATCAAGAATGTTTTTACTAAACGATCGGGTACCAACAGAGTTTTACTAAACGATCAAGCATACAAAGTCTATGCAATAGACAATACATTCTCCCACTTTCTTGATCGTATATTTTGATTGTTGCCTTACTTCATCCCTCTATCAAACCCAACAGAGCCCATACCTCTTGGATTCTCACTCCAAGAATACCAAGGTTGCCAAGTGGTGGTGTCAAAGGGTGTTTGTTTGTGGAGAAGATTGTTCGTGATCTAAGCGACAGCGAGAGATTGACCAGACGATTGGTTGGGCGATCTGAACAACAGCGAAAGGTTGTTGTACCAGTGATAACAAGAGCGAGAGAAATCAAAAAGAAGAGTTCTACAAAGGTATGTCTCTTGCTTCCTTTTGTATTTATTTACTAAAACATGTTGTAATTTATTAGAAGATGCATAACTATTCTGTATGTTTATGAATGCCTTTAATTCTTTCACAATAGACTTGGAAAGATCTTGCTTCTATTCATAAGTTCTCTTGAATAAGAGTTCCTTCATTTATGACAATATATTAGGTCAAAATTTTCTAGCCTCTCTCGCTTTCTCTCTCTTTCTCTCTCTCGCTCTCTTTCTCTTTCTCTCTCCCTCTTTCTCTCTCTCCCTTTCGCTCTCTCTCAGTCTCGCTCCTTTTTTAAGAGAGATTTTCTTTAGACATTGTCTCGCTAGTCTCGCTCTCTCTAGTATCGCTCTCGCGAGTCTCGCTCTTAATGGTGTCGCTCTTGCCGATTTCACTCTCACTTATCTCACTCACATTCTCTCTTTCTACTCATCTACAACCTCGGAACACATCGAAAACCAAAAAAGCAAACAAAAAAACCATAGGTACACAATATTTCTAACCTCCAGAGCGACCCATCCTATCCCCATTACCGATCAATTTAAGACACAATCGGCACAGATTGAATTCATTTACCGATCATATTCGATTTGTCGGCGGCAGTGGAAGAGTTTTAGTTTAGTTTTGCTTTTCAATAAAAGGGTAAGAAGACAATGAGTGAGAGTATTTACGTAATCTACTATGACGATGATATCAGCAGATGGTCAATCGACATTATTTTTTAAAAAATAGGTCATTTGACATTTTGGGCCAAGAAAATGGGTCATCGTACAAATTTCTCAAAGTTCATAAAATCCATAAACATATAAAAACTTCAACTTTAATGGAAAAACGAGTATAACCAAACTCTACCCACCCCCACAACATTCAAACTTCATAAACATCAACAAACACACAAGCTTCATAAATATTCTTAAACAAACAAAAACTCCAAGTTCAATGGCAAAACGAGTATAACCAAACTCTATCCACTCCCCACGACATTCCCGACGCTAATAGAAAAACACACAGTAACGACAAAAAAATATCAAAATCCAGTTGTTGGCTATCCTAACTGCATGAAAACCAACAATTCTTTATCATAAAGTTATTAGTAAGACATAACTACTTTGCTACCATAGCTGCAGGATAGCAACATATTAGACAACTAAATAATGAAGTAATCATACCTAAATCGATGACCCTCCTCTCTGTGATCGTATCATGTCTTTAATCATTTTTTTCATTTCTTCTATTTGCCTTACATGATCTTCTCTCATTTGTTTTTTAACGTCTTCCAGTTCCTTAATCCTCGACTAAGAGCATTCAAAATTAGCTCTCAATTCTTTCACCTTCCTATCCCTTCCTTGAGTAGATGATGAACTCGATGAGTTGTTTCCCCTTCTTGACTTAGGGTTAGGGCCCAAACCTAGACCTTATGAATATCCAGGTCGTCTACCCAAAATCATCTCATAGATTTCATTCCCTATTAGTGATTGAGAACCTTCTGGAGTGAAGTTGGATTGTAATTCTAACATTTGATTCTGGACATATTAATTAAATGTGTAAGTACGAGCAACTGAAGTTAGAAATAAAAAACAAGATGAAAGTAAAACAAAAATGGTTACATGTGCATTTTCAGCTACCTGATTCACGAACTTGCCACCTTTAGGGTGTGTTTCCCTAAATAGGTCAACATGTTCTATTTCTCAACCTTCCTTTTCCTGCAGCTCTGATTGAATTTACAGCAACGACTTCGATCCGCCTACATGGTCGAACGGTAATTTCTCTCTATTCTTTCTATTCATCTTCGATGTTTCCTACATTCGAACAAAAAAAAAATATATTCTACAATAGTAAAGGAAGTAAATTATACATGTCCTAAATTATTATAACCTGAAACGTTTCATTCTCGAAGCGGTCACACAAAAAATACCAATCTTCTGGTCTATTCTTAAGCCAGTTAGGCAAGTTGGCATGTGTTTGCTAAGGATTGCCACATCTCCTGTAATGTCTATGTAAATATGCTCTGAATTCTTTGAAGGAGTTTTGCATTTGATGTTCTATAAAATGATTAAGTGGTTGACTGGATAAATCAAGCACGAAATGAGGCTACAAAAGAATAAAGGAAGAATTAGCATATATGATGTTCATGACTCTTAGCCTACAATTGACTCTAAAAGAATAAACTTATACCCTACTAACAATTGACTCTTAGCCAAATTTATAAACTCGTTTGGAACCTCAGCAAAATTATGACATTGTACTGGAAATGCAGATCTGACAACGACACCAATCACATTACTAAATCGTACCAAATGTTGAGAAATTGGTTTCGTCTCCCCCTCATTTATCACAATTGGAATTCTTCCATGTTTTTTTACGTATTTTTCAACACTATGTTCTGTGAATGCTCGTGTTTCCTTCGAGTGGATGCTGAGCTACTATCTGAGGAATAAAAAATTTAAAACAGTTTAAGATGTATTTCATTCAACTAAATATATTTTAAAATATACTAACCTGAAGTGTCACAAACAGAAGATCTCGTGTTGCCTAGATATATCTCTTGCTCCTAGAATTCTTCATCAGCCTCCGGTTGCCTATTAGGGGTTGACATCGTATCTATACAAACACAAAAAGGACAAAACAGTATAAAATTAATATGAAATGCGTGTAAATAGAGAAAGAGAATTGAGTAGATACATGATTACTCATCATCGTCATTTAAATCAAATTATTCATCAACACTTGAATTGTTATTGGGAGATAATTGTTTTTCATCATCGTTTATGAAGTCATCATCGCCATATCGAATAATTGGCCTTTCCACTGAAGGAACTCTAAATATAGAGGACTTATGAGCGGAAGTGGATCGTCCAAACTCCATTGTGAAAGAACAAATACATTCACATTCATACATAAACGATTATGCATAAAATCATAAATTACAACATGCTTTGAATTAAATACAAGGGATTAAGAAACAATATCTTTGACGAACCTTTCTTCAAGTGTATCCCTCAAATAAACTTGAACACAACTCAAACTCAAACTCTCTCGAACAAAAATGAGTATCAACTTGATCCTCGAACAGTTCCGGACACAACTACTAGATTACCTTAGTATTCTCGGTGTGAGAATTTACGAGTGGTGGGCTTTGGTTGATTTTGGTTTGAGGGAGGGATTGGAGTGAAGGAGAAAAATGATCAAGTAAGCGATGACACAGTCATGTAGAAGATGGGAGTCTATCGCATAGACTTGATGCTCGATCGTTTACTTAAGAGCACTATCGTGTAGTGAACTCGATGTGATCGTATAGTCACTCGATAGTTTTTCTGATAACGCGTTGAAACAATAAAAAAAAATGTTTTCTTTTTCTCTCTCAAATGTCATAAAACCGCGTAATTACCCACTAAGGTTAGTTATTGAGAAAAAGAAAATATAATTATCAAATAATTAATAAATTATAAATAAATACAATATCTAACTTATCATATTACATTTATAACCTATAGTTTTAATATTGCATCACATACAATATATAAACCATAATTCTTTTTCTATTGTATGACATTTAATATAAATCATATTTATATTAAATTTAATAACTATGAATCTAATTCATAGAAATTATATTTGAATCATATTCAAATATTAATTCTTCCAATCAAACAATAATGAATCAAATACATTATATCAATTATATCATAGATAATTGAATTAATTTAATTATATCATATATAATCAAATTCCCTCTTGTTAATTTGAACATTTTAAACTAACTCAAAAACTGATTCTCAACTTGAATCCATTGAGCTACCAAAGGGATCTTATGGACCTATACCTTAAAGCTCAAAAAGTACGTGAATAACTGATTAAACTCTTTAATCACATTATCCACCATCTGTTAACTATTAGGCACTCCATAAAGACCAACAGCTACACTCTTGACACTATAGATATATTTCTATGTCCATTGGATATAACCATCCTTCACAAATCGCTCGTAAGTACAACTGGACCAATTTATCGTTTTGCCCCTGTAATTACATCTAACTCCTTAAGTACCACCGATTCCTCCAATAAACAATAGATCATAGTCCCACTATGACTAAATCACTTTGGGCCTAGAGAGGGTGTGGCACCACAATGTTCAAGTCCCGTAATCAACCCTTAAGGGAACAATTTATCTACGTATCCCTACTTCGGGGAAGGAGTGAATTTCATCTTGTGTAGTTGAGTTCCTAACTCCCCAATCAGACGAATCCCCAAAATGATAGGCTTGTTGAGTCAGCAATCTGGCCACTCTCACCCATGCAAATCAAAGGACCGCTCTCATAGGCAGGAGTTCACAGCTCACTCAGGATTAAGATCATGTTACCTATGGTCATCTTAGTGAAATGAAAGTCTCAATTATGAACGGCGTTATATAACGAGACTAAACATTTCGTGGTCTGGTCTTATACAAACTCCTTTTTATAGAATATCCCCACACGCATGTCTAATACATGAATGATCAGGATCAGATCATTTGTAGCAATTTACAATATTTGTAACACCTACAAAGCGAGCCATACTCGTAGTGTCACCAGGATAAGGTATCCCTCCTTATCCATATACTACAGACCATTTAGGTTATCACTTAAAACATTATCCACTTGTATGCCTCCACATATATGTTTAAGTTACGACGATAACCATGGATCTTTGTTTATTAGTTTGTGGTTAATGCAACTAAAAGATCAAATATTTCATAGACTGAAGAGAATAGAATATTATATATTATAAATCACATAATGTTTGTTCATACAAGTGTTTACAAACTACAGGACCCTACGAGATTAGGGCATCAACCCCAACATCCAGTACTATAGGATAAACGTCAACTCTGCATAAAGTAACCTCCTTAATGGTTTCATCCACTCGGAGTCTACCGACAATTTCTAGTATCTAGTTGTTCATTTTCAAAATCATCCACTTCTGGTACATCCCATATTCGCTTGTTTTGGACTACTTGAACAACTTTCTAATTGCTACCATTCAAGTCAACTACCTCACAACATTCAAGTCAAATAATAAACCTCATACTCTAGGCAAAATTAACTAAGTATTAATTCAACCACCTCAATACACGTTTCCACCCAAATAATGATAATGTGATCTTCAATAAAACACTTCATATGCCCTAAATTCATTAATTATTCCCACTCTTTAGACTTTTCAAATCTCCAAACTTCGTCCATATCCTCTTTTTCATGAAAAATATATACACCCACATTTCCTAAAACTCTTGTACTCTAAGTTAAACCTGTTATGATCAAAACGCATCATAACATTTTCAACTCAATTTCAAAGTTCAACAATGCACCATAATTTTTCCTCCAACTACTGGCGCTGCCTCTGCCAACAACCTCTCACCATATTCAAACTCCCAAAACAATCAAAGCAAACTTTCAATCATAATATGTATATTCAATAACAATAACAATAACAAAATTAATATGTATATTAAAAACAATAACAAAACAATATTGGATTTTGATTTTGATGATGCCGCCAAAACAATCAAAGCAAACTTTCAATCAAAATATGTATATTCAATAACAATAACAATAACAAATATTGGATTTTGATTTTGATTATGCCACCAAAACAATGAAAGCAAACTTTCAATCACAATATGTATATTCAGGAACTAAAACTTGTTTTCTTGCTATTTTTTATATCTTGTATTTTTCAAGAAAAAAAGATGAGAGAAATATTTTAAGAGAGGATTTTCATATTACCTTTAGGGATCTTCTATCGGCGGCGAACGATCGAGATCAGCGAATGACAGGAGTGGCGATCGACTGCTTGGGTTTCAGATTGAGGAAGAAGAAAGGCAGTCGATCTACCTTTTGCCTAATCTAGGTTTTATACTAGATCTTCCGACAGCTATCGAGGGTTGTTGGGAGATCCATTAGGAGTTCCTAAGGAACTTTCGATGAATAAATAACCCATCAGGAGTTATAGTAACTCCCAACAAGTAATGTCCCAACGTCGGGAGATTGATACTATCTCTCGATGAATAGTATACGTCGTCGGGAGTTATGAAGAACTCCCGACGGGTCTCTTACGTCATCGAGAGAGACCCTATCTCCCGACGACCGATCTCCTAACGACGGATTTAAGCGTCGGGAGACCCTCTTTTTCTTCTAATGAAAGGATAATGGATTTCTACCGACGCTAAATGGAACCGTCGGCAAAAGGTATTTCTCCCTATGGTAAAAATAATTTTTTACCGTCTGAATAACTAAGCTTCTATCGACGGTTTCTTTTATCGTCAAAAGATGGTTACTTATCCCGACGCTGAATCTACAATTTGACCATCATAAAAGATTATCTTGACCCATTTTTTACATTACCTTTACCGACGGTGACCTATTTTAGCATTGGAAAATAGGTTTAAAAAAATCATGAAATGACACTTTTTCCCCACGCCTATACCGTCAAGATTACATATTAGGCGTCGGAAATATCGTTTTTATTTATTTACTAAATATTATATCTATTTTTTCTTTTTTACAAATTTCATACTTTTTATCTTACAAATATCAAATAAACTGAAATAAAAATTGATAAAATTAATTAGATGTCTACGACATTAAATAATATCAACAAAACATGTTTGAATCTTATAAATTTATCAAATAAGCAACTACTAATAAGGTTCGTCTTAAACATTACATAATTTCACAAATTCTTAACCCCAAAATAACATTACATAATATCTAAAAAATACCTATAAAATACAATTCTACAACCTAACTTAGCTTGTCGTGATGCATCTTCAACATCAATCTCAAGATACCTACAAAATATAAATTTAAATAATTTTCTTGCTCAATATACCATATACCAGTCTCAAAATAAATATTGAACTTAAAGTTCAACTAAGAACATTAACAAATTGAAACAAACCAACTCATATTTACATATTTCAATCGCAAACTCAATATAGAACTTAAAACCCAACTTAAACTTAAACATAATTATACATTTATCCCTATACCAACTTTAAATCCGATATAAGAACATTAACAAATATAAATGAATTTTATGCAAGCCTCCCCCCTTCACCACCACTTTAACCTCAAACTTAATATATCATATTCTCATCTCAAAATTATCTCAAACTCAATATAAAACTTAAAACTCAACTTGAGAACATTAACAAATTGAAATAAACCAACCCATATTTACACATTTTCAACTCAAACTCAATATACAATATAACAATCATAGCATCAGTATATAACTTAAAATTCAACTTAAGAACGTTAATTGTAGATCATTTATAATATTCAAAATTTCATTTTCTTCATCCATAACATTCATCTCTGTCGTACTTAATCTATCATCACGTGTTGATTGAGATGTGTGACTCTCGCATCCCCTAGGTAAGTCAACTAGGTCTCCATGATATACCAATTGATGATACGATGGAGATGTTCCATTAATGAATAAATGTCGTTCCACTACATCTATTGGCTCCCACATTGCATTCATACATTTTCTCATGGACATCTTATTTTTTTTCAGGTTATTAACTTGAAGTTTTGCAACTTCAAGGAATCGGACTACTCCTGCATACTCAGCTGATAACTTGTTCTTAATCTTAATCCCCTCTTTATCTATTCTTAATAATATATGTGATAAGTTGAACCTGTATGATTTAGACAATTAATTATATTAGAACTTATGGTTTCAATTTCTAAATATTAATTTTTTTATTAGAAGATTTGTTTTCTTTAAGAGCAAGATTGGGTAGTGGAGGCAAATGAGTAATTAAAACTTAAACTTTTAAATATCTAATGACAATATTCAACCACAAATAATCAATCCAAGTTAAAATATATATATTAATATTTTAAATTTCATTTCATTTCTTTCTTGTTTTTGTTTCTTTTTTGTGTGAATTTTCCCAATCATCCTTTCTTTTTAATCCTTTTTCTTTAGTTCATTCTTTGATTTTTGGTATCTAGGGTTGTATTATTTTTCTCCTTTTCTTTTGTTCTTATCAATTGCATTGTGTTTTTCGAATCCAATTTCATTAGTTTGAATTTGGGGATTTCATAGGTTTTGCATCTTTATCACATGTTGCCCATAAGAATTTAAATAAAAAATGAAGTACTGAAATATATACTAACAAAAAAGAAATCACACACAATAATAATAAAGTATTCCAAAAATAAATAACTTACGTATACCAAATATTGTACCCAAAATACTAAGAGATATAGAAGTGTGTCTTACACTACATTTTAGAACAGGTCAAATTAAAATGAACAACAGGCGAGAATAAAATAACGAAAGGAACTAGTGACATTTTTCTTTAACCAATAGGGAGGATGAGCAAAGGGAGATACATATATAAATTATAATTACATAAGTATGTATGTTAGATCAAAACCTAAATCCAAGATATCAATTATATTAGCTTATTGATTCAGACAAAAATAAGGGAAAAAATGTTGTACAAAATCTATATCAAATACTAAGTTTAGTTAGGTGTCAAACATGCTAGTATCATAAAAACATATGACAATTGGTAAAGAGTACAAAAACTGAGAGGTAGTTCTTCATTTCATGGAAAATTAAGTTGTCCTCAACAAAAACTGAGAGGTAGCTTATTGTCACAGTCATGGTTGTCCAGGGCCTGTTGCCTATGGCCGCATGCCCGATCTAACCCCCTTCTAGCATAATTTCATATCTTGTATTGTATTAGCTTAGTTAGCTTGCTTTCTTTACAATTTCATTGTAAGTGACCACTCGCCCTTTTGCATATGCAAGGGTGCTAGTTAGCTTTTTGTTCAGAATGCACTATATGGGGATAAGACTAATCATCACTTCCCCATACCCGGAGTAGTACTCTATAAAGCTGTTGTTGTTGCTCATTGCTTTCTAGTCTACTACAAACTTTCTTTCTTTATTCACACTCACAAAAACTTCTTACGAAAACCTTTTCTCCAAACCCGTTTTCTAAAACCGTTTTCCCTAAAACGGGGGTGGAGGTTGCGAGAGGCACTCGGTGTGCCACCGGCAGTCCGTGTTCGAGTTGGCTGACTTATTCGTGAGCGGGAACAAGTACCGCACAATCGTTAAGAGAAACTTCCGATAGAGCGATTGTGACAGTTGGTATCAGAGCCAGGTCGGCTCACAGGGGGAAGATCAGTGATCATGTCGGCGACGAAGAACCTGAACAAGTCCCATGTGGATAGGTTGGTAGAGATGGAAGAGCAAATGCTCTACCTGAGAGAGGTCCCGGATAATGTCAATTTCCTAAAGACTTGGCTACAAGAAGTTGCTGAGAAAGCCGATGGAATTGATGCAGTAGTGGGCCGCCTAGACGAATTACCCGTCAGAGAATTGATGATGAGGGTAGAGACCCTCGAGACAAAAACAGCATGGTTCGGCAGCTTTGAACGAGGCGATAGCTCATCGGGCTCTGTTGCCTACATAGAGGAGCGCATCGAAGAGCTGGACGGCTCCCAAAAAGCAATACTTCAAATGGTAACCGATTTTTCTGAAGAATTTCGGTCGACCCTTGACGTTGTCAGAGCCGAGATAGCGGATGTGAGTGCTAGGGTGAATCTCACCATCCGAGCGGTAAGGAATCAAGCCCCATCTGGGGGAGCAATGGCAGTAAGCAGAATAAAAATCCCAGAACCGAAACCCTTCTGTGGGGTGCGAGAAGCGAAAACCCTAGAAAATTTTATCTTCGTCCTTGAGCAATACTTCAAGGCGACGAACACAGTGAATGAAGAGTCGAAAGTCACATTAGCAACGATGCATCTAGCTGAAGATGCAAAACTGTGGTGGAGATCATGATTTACAGACATACAGGAAGGGCGATGCACTATTGATACTTGGGATAGATTAAAACAAGAACTTCGCTCGCAGTTCTTCCCTGAAAATGTCGAGATCTTGGCTCGACGAAAACT
>NC_052349.1:27288951-27367426 GCF_009727055.1 Benincasa hispida | reverse complement strand
CATACTTTCATATCTTGTATTGTATTAGCTTAGTTAGCTTGCTTTCTTTACATTTTCATTATAAGTGACCACTCGCCCTTTTGCATATGCAAGGGTGCCAGTTGGCTTTTTGTTCAGAATGCACTATATGGGGATAAGACTAATCATCACTTCCCCATACCCGGAGTAGTACTCTTTAAAGCTGTTGTTGTTGCTTATTGCTTTCTAGTCTACAACAATCTTTCTTTCTTTATTCACACTCATAAAAACTTCTTATGAAAACCTTTTCTCCAAACCCATTTTCCTTAAAACGGGGGTGGAGGTTGCGAGAGGCACTCGGTGTGCCACCGGCAGTCCGTATTCGAGTTGGCTGACTTGTTCGTGAGCGGGAACAAGCGCCGCATAATCGCTAAGAGAAGCTTCCAAAAGAGCGATTGTGACATGACGCACATAGGTGGGAATAAATGAGGGGTTTTTTTAAAAAGAAAAACCACTAATTTTTTTTCAACCTATCCCGACGGTTCTTCAAACAACTGTCGTGATAGCTTTTTTTTTCCCGACAGTTTTAAAGGCGTCGAGAGAAATTTTTTCGTAAAAGATAAAAAAATCTTATAGTGTAAAAATTAAGGATAAATTATAAAATTAATCATCATCTTTGAATTATGACGTGTGTGCATAGCGTAATTGTAGAGTATAAATTAATATTAAGGAAAAGTTATATCATTTATTAATATTTGATTTTTTGTTATTAGCATCATTAAATAAATGAATGACATCATAATTTTTTAGCTTTTTTCTTAGGTCAACATATAATTGTAGAGTAAAAAGAGAGTTCAACTATCAACTTTTGAAATGGTAATAAAATGTGTTAATCACACTCAACAAATATCGATTTTATTTGACATGACATAATGCATCTAGTAAAAGCACTACTATAAAAACAATATTACTTGACTTTTTTTGTAGTCAAGTATCAGTTGTTAATCACACTGAACAAATATCGATTACGTTTTTCATCGTAATTGGATTATCTTTTAACACGTCCTTATCAGTTAGTTATTAGTTGTTCTTAGGAAGCAATTTGATGAGATCATGTAATTAAATACCATTAGTCTAAAAGAAACAAAAATCATGACCAAATATGTGTATATAGTTAGAGATATAAATAATAATGGGATATAGACAAAAGAGGAGGAAGAATTAATTAAAAAGAATGAAACAAGGGATGAGATTATGGATATAATATATATACACGTGAATCATGGAAAGATACGAGAGTATTTGAAAATAAGGGGATATAATTAGATAAAACAAAGAGGAAATTAGGGACTATTTGAAGAATTGAATGGGCAAAAACAAAGCGTGGGGCTCTTGGCCGCCGCGAAAAGGCAAAGCCAAGACCAAAATTAACATTAACGTGCTGAGTTGGCAGTCACTTTCTCATCCTCATATGGCCAGCTCAGCTCACCTCTTAATTTCTAAATCTCTTCACATTAATTCCCATTGCCACTTCATAAAATTAAAATCCTATTCTCTCTCCTCTATTTTTTTTTTTTTTTTTGGTGGCTTCTAGGGGAACAGATTCTTCTTTTCCAAGCCATGCAAAATCTCAAGAGGGAATTTCATTTTTTTTTCCTCTCCTAATATCTCCTTACAAAGTCAAGCCCATCTTTCTCTTTCTCTAGACCTTGAAATTGTGGACTTAAGTTAGTTCAACATCATATGTTAATTCGGGTTGTTTTCAAATATAATCTATCGCAAAATTTTTACTATATTTATAAATATTTTAAGTAATTTTATTATTATTATTATTATTATTATTTGGTCGAATTGAATGGATTTTGAGTTTGACAGAAAATAAATGGGGAAAAAGTGGAGAGAAGAATAAAAGTTTTTACAAAAAGAAAAGAGGAAAGTTAATTTTTAGAAGAATATATTGTTTAAATAAAGAAAGTAGGGTTACTATAACTATGATGCTTTTTTGGTTCCTCATTTGCAAATAAACAAAGAAAAAAGTTTTGTTCCCACTCTTCATACTAAACACTAATTTAAATACTTTTCAAAAGGAATTCTCTAAATTTAAGATATTTTATGATTTCTATCCTACGGTTTTCTATTTCCTTGTACACGTTTTATCATTTTCTTTTTTTTCTTTTTTAAGAAAACCCATTACTTTTAATTTTAAACACAGGATCAAGCACTTGATCGCATAAGCACTATGTGATTGACAGTTTCAACAATCTTTGTAAGTTAAACTCTATCAACTAGACTCCATATTTGCCCCATCTCCTTTCTCAGCTATTTGATCTATATGGATACCATTAAAAGAATTTTGGTCTTTTTTACGACAAAAACCATAAAATGCGTCGAAAAAAAGCTTTTTCGATGCTATTTTGACCGTGAACAACTTCATTGGCAATGACCTATCGGGATATATACTCTCTCAATGCCAATTATTCCATGACGATATCGAATCTTTGTTGAAGCCAACAACAGTGCATTGACAAAGGTCAGCTATGCCAACACTCTACATTGTTTCTTTCACATTAGGAGATCCGAGCTTGATGATGTCACATCTTTGAGCCAATTTGTTAAAACTTTATTTATCCAAGCTCTTTCGATGTCACATCCTTGACATCGATAGAGGTCAATTCTTTTCGGTGTTTCTGTTAATATTAAGTTTTTTTTTTTTTTTTTTGTATCAGCAGAAGTAATACTTCCGTCGATGTTAAGCAACTCATAGACACTATGTTGAGTTTGATAGAGGGCAAAGAGTAGGTCGGCAGAGCAAACACTCACAAAAATTGTATAGGAGTCATCTTGGAAGGAACTCCCCAAATAATTATACCATATAATTTTACCATACTCCTCACATGTTTTATTGTTGTTCCTGCAAATTATTCTATCCAAAGGTTCAAGTAGGGATTGTAGGAAATAAGCAATAAGTAAAATTTGTATTCCCATGAGAAGATCTACGATATGCATAATTCTTATAAGTCGCGATGTACAACAAATCTTTATGGGTGTTGAAGGAGATAAACTAATGAAGTAACATTAGAGACCTAACTTTAAAAAAAAATTGTGATTTATCAATCTAGACAAATACAACTCCAAAAGTTCAAAAAGACTTGCTAGATTTTGTTCTTTAAAAAATACAAATACTTAATAGGCATAACCCTTTAATATCATAGATAAAACTTATAATTCAACTAATTTAAAATGGATATATATTGATGGATATTTGTAAAAATATTTGAGGTTGTTTAGAGCTCTGAGTTGAGATAGGATGTCTAAAATTCATGTCTGTGGAGTTTATATATCTGTGAAGTTCATGTGTTTGTGTTTGAGGTGCAGAGTTGGGTTCATATATCTGAGTATCTAATGCAGTTTTTTTAACTTTAAATAATATATTTTAATGACTACTATTTTTATTTTGAAACTTTTTTATTCAATAATTCTACTCATCTTTGTTTGAATAAAATATGGATTACAATTTTTTTCTTTTAATTTTTAAAATTTTTCTTTCTTTCTTTCTTTCTTTCTTGGGCTATGAACAACAATTAACCCATTACATTTCTTGTAGAAATATGGTTAAATAAAATGGGAAACTAAAGCGAAATTAAAACTTTTGATTATAGCTAATTTTTCTTCATGAATTTCATTATCTTCTTCTTTTTCTTCTTCTTCCTATTGTTGCTCTATATTTTTATTATGTCATGAATTTTTTTTAATTAAATCTCCCCATCATCGTAACAACCAATGGAATGTCACCACATTTCTTCAATAGTTTCACTTTCATTTTCTCTAAATTTGGAGGACCATTAGATCATCAAAGAACAAATATCTATTTTTCACTACCCTAGTTGGAAAATGTTCTAGGGAAAAAAATTTCATTTTATGGTTTTTTTTGTTATATGTTACATACTTTTCAACTACATACATATTTTTCGTCTAAATATTCTTAACACTCGTTTAATATGTGAATTCATTACGTATAAATATTGCACTTAATGTAGACAAATTAAATCAACAACCCTACAACATACTTTAATAGTCATCAATCGTATAGTAGTCGAAAGTGATTGTCGAAGTTGATTATCGAAGATGATATTTGCTGGAGTTTGTAGTCGGAGATGGTTGTCGGAGCCTGAAGTTGGTCACATGAAGGTGTATTGGAGTTGGTTGTCGAAGTTTGTCATCGGAGGTGGTTTTCGAATCTCAGAGTTGGTCGGACGAAAGTGGTCATCGAAGTTGATCATCAAATATGATTTTTGCTGAAAATTGTAGTCGGAGGTGAATATTGGAGTCCGAAGTTAGTCGCATGAAGGTGGTATTAGAGTTGGTTGTCGGATTTTTTCGTCGAAGGTGGTTGTCAAAGCCTCGAGTTGGTCGTCGGAGTTGCTCTCTCAAAGATGATCATCGAAGGTGATTTTCATCGAAGTTTATAGTCGGAGGTGGTTGTCGAAGGCTACGAAGGTGGTCGTCGAAATTGGTCATCGAAGTTTGTTGTCAGAGCCAATTGGTCATCGAAGTTGGTAGCAAGAAGGTGGTTGTCAGAGTTGGGTCACCGGAGGTGGTTGGCGGATGCCAAAATTGGTGTTAAAGTTGGTCGCGTGAAGGTTTTTGGAGCTTGGAGTTGGTTGTCGGAGCTGCCATCGGAGGTGGTTGTCGGAGTTCGTATTTTTGTTGTCGGAATTGTGATCGGAGGTGGTTGTCAGAGCCCGGAGTTAGTCGCCAGAGTTGTCATCGGAGGTGGTTGTCGGAGCTCAGAGTTAATTCTCAGAATGTGACAGTGGCCGATAGGTGGAGCCATTGAAAACATGGGAAGAAGGGAGAGTTGGGGTGAGTTGCTAAAATATACTAACTCAACTCCACCAGCATTTAAAATTGGTGGGCCAAACAATGAGTTGGTATATTATACCAACTCAACTCAACTCAACTCATGTTAGTGAGTCAAACACCTCCTTTAATAATTGGAGTGGAGGAGACACAAATTAAAGAAATACTTGAATGTATCTTGGAATGCATTAATCTTTTTGCATCACAGGCCAGCAAAAGTTCAAAAATATTTGAGAAACAAATTTATCCCGTGATAAATTGTGAATAGATAATATTTAGGTATATCTCAAGATGCACATATCTTTATACTTTTAGCTATTGTCACACACATGAAAAATAAATTAAAATTTTTTAGAAAAGAGGATAAAAATTTGTAATATAGTAAATTATGATTAAACATATTTTTCGTGTGAATATGGTTGTTTTTTTCTAAAAAGGCAAATAAAAGGCAGGCTTTGGGCTTCAGCAAGTGAGATCCACGCGTGAAGGATGACGTGTGAGAATTGTAGAGGTGGATCAGAAGGGTGAGATTTTTCCAAAAGCAGCGGTAGTTACGTTGTAAGGTAAAGGAAAATGCAAAACAACCACATCCACCCACTCGCCCACTTTCACTTATAGAATGTTCCAATATCACGCGCCGAACGTGTTGATTACGATGCGCAGCGGCTGGCAAAAGTCACGGCAAGATCTCCAAAAATTAAAATTAATAATAATCTATTTATTTATTTATTTCTATTCCCACTTCTTTTTCTTTTTTCTTTTCTTATTTCTTTATTTCTTTCGGCCTTCTGAATTCAAACTCATCCATATTTTAATAATCTTGTTTTTTTTAAAAAAAGTATTTTTATTTATTGTCAACTTGCATACATTAAATTTTCTGTTAAATTAATCGTAGTCATATTCATAATGATGTGTATAAGGATATATACGTAATCGACCTAAATATATTAATATTAAGGTCTAGTTTCGTATTACTTCTTTTCAAATTCTCCATATAAAAATTTTATTTTTATTTATAAAAATCCTCCTCCCATGTACTCTTGTTTCTTAAATAATTCAATAGAATAAGTATATTATTATTTTTAATTTAAATTAATGATTGATATAATCATTATTAACTTTGAAATTAAAACTGAAATCTATGATGTTTGTGTTTTCTTAATGAAATAGTAATTATTAACTGCTTCTTATTTTCTCTCTCTATACTTTTTTTTTTCTTCTCTTTTTTTTTTTTAAAAAAAAATGATCAGTAGATAACTATTTGAACAATGGTTGTTTATTTTTGAACAAAAATAACTATACGTGTACCTTTTTTTCTTTGTGGACTAAAACTATACGTGTAATTATTCCAATAAAAAGAAATATGTGTATACGTTTTTTTGAACGAGGAACTAATTTTCTTATTAAAGCATAGTATTTACTTTTAAAAAATGATATACAATTATCTTTTTATTTATTTATTATTATTATTATTTTTTTTTTGAAGACAGATATACAATCATCTTTAAAGAATAAGATACCTATCTCTGTCATTGTGACAAGGGAATTTAGTTAATGCCCTATGAAGAATAATTTTTAAAAAATGACAAAGGAAAAAGAAAAGATGGTACCTAATTAGTTAGGCCTATATCAAATATACACATCTACTTGCATCACATATTCACTTTGCCTTCATCTCTACTGCTTTAATTCTCCATTTCTTTTACTATCTTCCACTTGTATTTCAATTGCTACTACTATTTATAGAATAATAAACTTTAAAATCAGAAAAAGCAAAAGCAAACTCTATTTGTTTTTTTTTTTAGAGTAATTCTCAAAATCAAATATCAAATTAGTTTTAAGTGATTAAAAATCGTTCTTAAACATGCATGAATGTGGGAGGTTGGAAAATTTTATAAATAAATTGTCATTAAATGGAAACAAAAGTGAATTGATATAATAACTAAAGAAACTAATTCATACTTCACGGCATAGTCTTCATATTTAATGGGATGTAGTCAATAAGGGTGAAATTAAAATAACGTTAATAAGAAATAAATGTGTTGGCCTACTTTATTGATTTGCATATTATTCTAAGAGAATTATTCAACTTTTTGAAATAAATAGAACAATCAAAGGTACTCAATTAAGACGGTGGGAAGGAAAACAAAACCATTGAAATCATGAACAAGATGGGTGTAAATCAAGTTTCAAACATTGCTGTTTAAACTTTATCCTTAATGTTGGAAGATGACAACTTCTAGAAGAACAAAAACAAAACTTCTTTATATATAATAACCCTAACATCATGACCTAAAAAGATAAAAGAAACCATTTTTATAGACTAAATAGGTGAAGAAAATGAGTTTCTAATAGGGAGACATAAGAGAGTTTTCTTAAGGCCAAAGATAAACCCATCAACACAAAGAACAAAAAAGGGAACCCCCCCCCCCCCCCCCCCCCCCCCCCCATCAATTTACTAATTTATTAGCATTATCTTAACTCAATAATCAATATTATCTCCTTCCATATTTTATGAAATTGTGCTTTGAGAGTTTCTATTTAAATTGACATGCATGATATATACATATATCTAAAGAAGCATTGGAACTGGATGGGAGATTTGCCATCATTATCCACAGCAGCTTACCCTAAGACTAGTGGTTTTGTCTCTTTTTTCACCTCAAAGTGAAAAAGGAAAAAAAATAATTCTTTTTTCTAAAAAAAAAAATCAAACCTTAAGATAAAAGTTGTCACTTTTAAACCAAAAATTCAATTCAAAGATGTGAGAATTGGGTTTAATCGCACACCGTATAATTTTGAATATAATAAACAAAAGCTGTATGTTGAATCTTAATGAGATCTTTTTGAAAATGAACTTTGATTTGAGATTTTCAAAAAGAACGTTTAAATAATCCTAATTTCGTTCCCAATTTCTTAAAATTAATGCTTCGAAAATTATACATATGTCATATATGACATAATGATTATGATATATTTGGTGATCTAACATTTCATACCTAAACTACATACAATGTTGTATATTTTGGGTCACTTTCTACCCTTTCAATCAAAAAAATGGGAAATAATGTTTGGCTTCCGGTTTTAGAAACCTAGAACTCAAAAGGCTAAAGCATTGTATTATTTGTGTTTCAATTGTACAAATAAAAGAATCCGTTATATAAAATTAAATTCAATTATCTTAGATTTTAGTATGTGATTTAAAATCGAAAGGTTCAAAATTGCAACTTTGAACACACAAATAAGAAAGGGAACTTAATTGTTGATCTATAGAATGGATATTTCTGTTAATAAATTTTTTTGGATTAATAGATGATATATTTTTTGTTTTATGTGTATTTATAAAAGATATGAGAGGTATAAACTAATCGTTAATATCAATGTTAATCCTCTGATTTAATGATATATGGATGAATATATAGACGTATCGACAAATGTTTTAACCATGGTCGTAGATGATCTAGACAATAATTTATGTAAAAGTGGTAGGGGTAGGTAATAAAATAAGATATAGACGTCCAAGTTGTTTAGGAAATGGTATGTTTAGAGGAGACAGAATCCAAAAGAAAGAGGCAACAGAAACTGTGGATGTTAGATATATATATTAGATATTAGATATTTTTAGGCTTAATGTCTCTTCTTGCATTTTTCAGACAAACTTGAGTACCCATTGGCTTTGCTTCCGTGTCAAACTGCTTCTCAATTCCCTTTTCAAACCCTAAATTTCTAAATAACTTTTTTCCAATAACGTACAGAAAATAAAATTAAGAAAAAACTTTTTTATATATCTAATAATTTCTCTCTCTCTCTATGCCTATTTTTTTAAGGCACTTTTACCAATCAATCAAATTTCTTAGATAATTAGGTTTATCAACTTGGAAATGTAATGCATGGCCATTCTACGTTAATGCCCCTTTCGTTAATTGCATAAATATTATTTGGAAAAATACTCTTTAGTTTTCATATTTTGAGTATAGTTTATATTTTATTTCAAAGCGTTACAATTTTACCTTTAGGATTTTAGTTTTTTTTCTAATTTGATCCCTAAATTTCACGATTTATATTTTTAACTTCAATTTTTCATTAAATAACATGTCTTTTTTACTAATTGTTTTATTTACTTAAATTTTAAAATTTAAAACTCACTTTTATTGATTGATGTTAATGTTTATTAATTAATTTGAAATAACTATAAAGAAAAAATTTTAATTTGATTTTAATTAAAATAATGAAACTTAATTGATTTTACTTCTTTTAAATTAATTAATAAACATTGACACTAAAGATTAAAAAAAAAAAAAAAAAAAAAAAAAAAAAAAAAAAAGCGAGTAATTTAGTGAACACTCAATTTTAAAAGTGTAAATCTTGAAATCTATAGACTAAATGGAAACGAAACTCAAAACTAAAAGGTAAATTGTAGCATTTTGAAGTATTGGATTTAAATTGAAACAAAATCAAAATTTAAGGACTAAATATGTAAAATTTTGAAACTTGTGGATAAAATGAAAACTAGACCCAAAACCTTGAGACGAAAAAGTATTTTTCCAATATTATTTTATCTCATTCCGCTTTATACAGTGATTTAATTTGGTAGGGTACTTCATAACCCCATATTAATTATAATATGGTTTAAACTTTATACTTTATCATGTTATTGAACCATAAAATGGTTCAATTATTTGGTCAAATACATGAGAAGTTGATAGTTTTTGAGTCGGATAATGAAGGAACATTCTACACATGTAGATTTTTGAGTCAAATTGTCGATGGATAAGTTGATAAGGAATTTCCCACTACTTTAATGAACTTAAAACATTGGTGGCTTTGGCTTATCTTCTTCTTTCTTTGAAGGATCCGTCTCAAAAGGTGGGATTGTTTTATTTAATTACTATTATTATCATTATCTAAAAAGAAAATATAGTTTGGAAAAAAAGAAAAAAAAAACCCTTAATGAGTGATTTATATTCATATATCTAATCGGAAAATTTTCACACATAAAAAATGGTAAGTTATTTATAAAAATTAAAAAAATATATATTGATAAATATGGATAGATTTCTATCGACCTAAATCAGTCCATATTTTTCTATTTTTGAAAGTCACGTTTCTGATCTTTTATATTGGAATCTACTAAAAATTAAATTTGCATGAGAAGTGTGTAAGAAGGCTTTTTAGACCCAACCCAATTATTCAGGTTGTAAATTTTTTCAATTCAAATAACCTTTATTAAAAAAATGAACTCAACCCAACCCAACCATGAAATATTTGGGTTGGGTTGGTTCAGGTTAATCAGATCATTTATTTAAAATTTTATTCTAAAAAGAAGCAAAACATAAATATGTAGAAGTCTAATTTAATTATAAAATTTTCTTTCTAAAGTGTAAAGAAACTACTTCTAAGATTTATTGAATTATTCAAAAAATATTGGAATTAAATAAAATTAAAATCAATATATGTATAAATAATTGTATTATAAGTAAGCAAAAAATATATTATAAAGTTAATAATAAATTATAAGTAAGAAAAAAATATTTTAAAGTTAATAATAAATTCGGGTTGGTTCGGGTTATATTAGGTGAACCCATGAACCAACTCAATCCATAAAATTTTCATTTATTTGAACCCAACCCAACCCAAATGAGTTGATAACCCAACTCAAACCACACTGATTGGGTTGGGTTGATCGGTTTTTTCGGATCATCGGACTTTTTGAACACCCCTAGTTGGAAGGGAGAAAAAAACAAAAACAAAAACCATAATATGATTTGGGTGACCTAACTTTAGTTTATTGACATGACAAGACATAGCAACCTTTGTTTGAATGTCCAAATGCAGGCCCTTTTGAATTGATTCCCCTTTTACAAACAAATTTGCTTCTTCATCTCCTTCCTTCCTTTTGTTTGAATTTTCAAAATCAAACCCCAAGTGGGAATTCAAATTGGCCAATTATGGTTTATTGTGGCCAATGTTTTAGCTTTTGGAGTGTTTTTTGGCACTGTGATGAGCATCATTTTTCCATTTTCTTTGACTTTCTAATCAACATGTTTAAAAAGGAAACAAGTTGGCCAATTCCTTTTTGGTTCATTTTCTTTCAAGACAATGACAAATGTAGCAATCGGGTTCAAAGTGTTAGTAGATATAGTACAATGTAAAAGAACTTACAGAGTCTATCAGTAATAGACTTCATCGTTGGTAGGAGTTTTTCGGTGATAGAGTCTATCACTGATAAGAGTTTATTAGTGATGGAGTCTATTACTGATAGATTTTGTTATATTTGTAATTCTTTAAATATATTGTTATTCACTTGATTAATACCCCTAAAAGTACCACTAATTGCAATTACCCTTTCTTCTTTTATTCTAATGGGTCTAAGTGGAGAGCTTTCAATTCAAATCCATATCCATTTGGCATTTATGCAAGTTTGGGCCTTATGAATATTGAAACAACAATTGTTGCGGGCCTTTCATTTCCCTTGATGATAGGGTGGGCCTTGATTTTAGCCCAATCCATAGTTGGGGCTCATTGGGCTCGGCTAACTACCCCTTTGCTATGTAATTTGCTTAAATCTCCCTTTTAATTCCTTTGTTATCATAAGTCAAGGCTCCCTCTAAAATAAGATCAAAAGAAATGGAAAATAATAAAGGAGAATAATTCCTTTTTTTATTTTTTATTTTTTTACTAGAGTAGCAAAATTAAAGATATACCCATAAACTGAAAGTTATTGCTTCTTGATAAATTTATCATACAATGAAATGAGAATAAGGAAAAATGAAGGGAATGAATTTACTCTTGATAAATTTTAATTTTAGTTAAGCTTTAAATAAAGGGAATGAATTTTTGTGTACACAAGGAAATATTATATTACAAAGTTCCATAATTTTTTTTATAATCTAATACATCCAAATTTATGGGTCTTCTTTCTTTTGAGTTTAGGATGAATATAACAGTTGATAATTTCTTATTCGTTGCTTAGATTACAAAATTCAATGATATGAATCATATTCATATGCAAGCATGAACAAACAAAAGCACAATTACACATCTTAATTAAATTAAAAAAGGCATAAAATAATGATCTTTTAAAGATTTTAAAAAAAGTTGAATTAAATTAAGATATGTTTTGCACATGAACAGTGTGAGTAATACAATAAAATACGAAACATTGTTTAGATTTGGACAGATATAAAGAAACATTCTACTTTTGTAAGATAAGATATACAAAACACCCAGAATGGGATTTTTGCAATCATTTCAGGATATTTCTTTAGTTAAAAGAGGGGAAAAGAATTATTTAGAGAGAGCAAAGAAAAGTAAGTTTTATGAATTGAGGGCTAATTTTAAGCCAAGATTTGATGCCTAAAAATAGTAGTTGAGCTTTTTGGTTGCTGAGTTGCTGATTTGTCCATTTCCATTCAGCAATAATTCATTAATTCTCATCATCATTCTTTATAGCTATTGAGTGATTGTTGGAGGTTTTTTTTTTTTATTTATTTATTTATCATTACCTCTTTGCTTCTTTGCTTCACAGAAAGGCAATGGAAGAGTCTCAAACTTCACTTTTCTTCACACTGAAACTCAAAACCTTTGTTAATTCTCTTTGGTCACTTCCCATTATTGCTTTCAGAGCTTCTGAATTTGGAAAGGCTTCAAAGGGATGAAAATCCCTAATTCCAAAGTTGTAAAGAAAAAACAATGATGAAAAAAGTAGTAATCTAATGTAATCATATATTTGGTGGTACTTTAAATCACACTTGGCTATCTATCCTTGGTTGGGTTAGCTGTGTTGATTATCAAAATCATCTTCATCAAGAACCACTTTTTTTGTCAGTTTTGTAGCCCCCACAAAAAATAAAATTTCTTGTATTAAATAATGGTGATTGTTTTCTTCTCATTAACCCCATCTGCTTGATGAAGATCCTGGAAACACCCAGAAAAGAAAAGAAAAAGAACAAACCAATCATCATCTCATTTTAATTAAAACGCAAAGCAGCATTATTCTAATTGGAGAAGATGAACCTTTTGAGTTTTCAACATACAACCTCTCTCATGTATCTGAAGATAGGTTTTTGTAGAGTGAAAAAGAGAGAAGATACAAATGGGAAAAAAGAATTCCACAATGCCAAACAAAAATCAAGGGACAGAAGATTTGATGATCAATATTGTAGTAAAGTAACCCCATTTATTTCCTCAAAAGGGGGGGAGGGGTGTGTCTAAATTTCCATCTAAATACAGTAAAGAATGAAAGGGCTCACATTGATTGATATAATAAGGGGCCAGACCAGCTAAATCTGAATTCAAATCACACATCCTCACAAAATGTATATGCCTCTCACTCGAAGAATTCCCAGTTGAACCTCGGTGGGACAGGATGCTCGGCGGGTGCGATTGATGGGGAAGAATCAAATATCTCCCATTTTGTTGTGACTACAGTAGCCGATGATGTCGTTGACTTCGTCGAATGCTGTGGAGATTGTTGACATAGTAGCAAGTTGTCGATGAGGGCAAGATCGCGTGGCTGCTCCTCTTGAATTGTTGATAGTTTGGTGTTTGCAAAGGAAGGTCTAGTTGTTTGTCTTTGATGATTAGAATTGTTGGTGTTGTTGTTGCATTGGAGTTGAGTTTGTGTTTGAATTGTAGCCATGGAGTTTTTCATCTTCAACAAATCAAGAGTTTCAACATATTTTTGCACTCTTTTTACCTACAAATGATTAAAAAAATGGTTTAAAACTGAGTGTTTTCAACTCAAGAACAGGACAATGAATGATATGAACATAAAAGAACATAACATAACCTGCATTTTCCTTTGCAACTTCACATCTCCATCTCCCATGATAGCATCCAATTTAAGCAATTCATTCATTAACAAATCAATCAAATTCAGCACATCATTCTCAGCAACCTTCCCACCTTTACAAACCACAGATTCCAAAGCAGAAACCTATTTGCATTGCCATTACCCACCAAACTTCAATTTCCCCACACAAAAACAAAAACTAAAAAACAAAAGAAAAAGAGGAAACAAGTCATTCATTAAATTCTCAAGAACTAATTACCTGTCCTGCAAGTCTATCAACTTCCAGACTGATTTCTGATATACATTTCGAAGCTCTCTCCATTTTAGCATTCTTCCTCATCTCAAGGTACCTTCTTTCTTGGCTAATTGGGTCTTCCATTAAAACAATCTTGGATTTGTTTTTTACCCCACAACTGTCCAGAAACGCCTTTGAATCTCTCTCTCTCTTTTTGAACAACAGCTTCTGATCTTGATGGTGTAATCCAGTAGGTCCTACCAACATCTTCTTCAATTCCCCTGTAAAACAGCAGAAATAGAACAACAATCAGTTTTCAAATAAACATTGAATCACTCCCCTCATCTGTTTCAACTTCATTCCGGATTCTCAGAATTTTAGATACATAAAAAAGGGTCTCTCTTTACCAAATGTAGCTTGAGAACTGATACTAATTTCGTGGTATGTAGAGTTGTATTTGACTTTAACTCTAATCGTCGGCGCCGGAGTTGATTCCTTGTCGGAATCAGGGGTTCTCTTCTGAACAAGCATTCCCCCTGGCCGCAATTCCCAATCCAGCGGTCGGTTGTCACCGACGGCGGAACTACCCTTCATCGGTGACAGCTCTGTCGTTTTGGTCTTCAATTTCATCATCTTTGACCCAAGTACCAATTGGAAAGCGGCAGATCTCGGCGGCGTGAAAAATATAATTCCGGCGATCTGCGAAAGAAATGAAAGAGATCCAATAGAAGTTTAAGAGGGTATTGTAGAATAAAGGAGAGAGGGCAGCATTTAGAGAGTTATGTGGAAGCAATTGCAAAAGGCAGACAGACGGTTTAAAAGAGCGATTGAGTAGGAACAAAATTCAGAGACCACAATGAACAAAAATTCATTGGGAGTCTTGTTCTTGAATTTAAAATGAGGGGGTTTCTAATCTGAGACCACTTAGAGACAAAGGTTTCTCCTTTTGGGTAAAATCTGAACAACCCAGAATCTGCCAGACCAGAGGGAATCGAGATGAAGCCAAATTAGCCTTGAACCCGCTTACTTAGGGAAAAGTTATCCCACCCTACTTGCTAAAGTCGAGAGAATCAAAGAAACAGAACAAAAAAATGGAACTTGAAAGGAACTTAGTTAGTATTTGACGTCCCTCTGTATTGTCTGTGCGAGGGAGTTGAGAGAAACTGCAACTGAGAGAGAGAGAGAGAGAGAGAGGAAGAAAGAAAAAAAGAGAAAAAAAAAAAAAAAAAAAAAAGGAGTGGACAGCTAAGTTGGGTGTATTGATTTATTGTGAT
The DNA here is from genome assembly GCF_009727055.1 of Benincasa hispida. Classification (NCBI taxonomy): domain Eukaryota; kingdom Viridiplantae; phylum Streptophyta; class Magnoliopsida; order Cucurbitales; family Cucurbitaceae; genus Benincasa; species Benincasa hispida. The sequence continues at coordinate 27,352,305 of NC_052349.1, read as the reverse complement.
ATTATAAATATGGAAAAAGAAGGAAAAGAATTAATAATGAGAAATAAAAAGAAAAGCCGCCAAAGCTTGCGTTGGAAGTGGGTTATAAAGGGGAAATGAAAAGAAAGATGAAAGCTTGAGGAGGAGTTTGGGCTCTTGACTTACGTATGTATGGAGGAACTGTCTGTCTCATAAATACCTTATTTCTTTTATATTTATACGCTCTGTTTTTCTGTCTCTGTTTCGACTTTCTTTTGTGTGTGTGTGTCTTAAAAGCAAAGGAAACCCCTTCCTTTCTTTCTTCTTCTTCCTCTTCTTCTTGCTTTACTTTATAATTAGTGACTCAAAACAAAACCCCTTAAATACTACACGTGTGCTTCTTATTGTCAATTATTTGCGTCCTCACTTTGGTCTCTCCTCAAATTTTGAACTATAATATATCATACAACTTTGAAATTTTTCAATTTTATTTCTATTTTGTTTTGGAGTATAAACGTGTTATTAGTTTTATGTAAACAAGATTAAGAGTAGGAAGTATGATTTTTTTTTTCTTTTTATATCAACTTATACCTCTAAATTCTAGGGGTTATATCAATATAAACTATGAACTAATTTCAATCAATTTAAATCCTTAAATTTTGTAGTTATATCAATATATGCCCTCCATGATGTTCCGTTTGGAAAATTCTCTTCTTCAACTTGTAATCGTATCAATTAAACCCTCAAACTTTGATAAATTAATCAATTCAAACTCTTAGGGGACGTTTGGGGTAAGGAGTTGATTATTAAGTTATTATAGTCGAGTTATAATAGTTTGTGTTTGTGGTATAAATTATTTTAATTTAAAAAATATTTACTATAACAAATAATTAAAAAATGATGAATGTAAAATAATAAAAACTATAGCAAATTAAGGTTTTGAAATAATGTTGACTATAACTAATTGGAGACTATAAAATGAGGTGATTATTATAGTTTTATGATAGTCTTTGTCCCAAGTGCCCAAGAAAACATTTTTTTTTTTTAATTATTCATGCATTTACTCTTATAGTTTATTTTATAAAACTGACATTTGAATAAATCTACATAGGTTTGAGATTTGATGGATGATCTTAAAAAATATAAGTAATAAAGGATTTAAATTGATTGGTTTAACTAGGAGTTTAATTGACTTAAATTATAAGTTTCACACTCTATTGGTTGAATGAAATTTGAAGGAAGGTATAAATTGATATAATTACAAAAAATTTAAATTTATATAATTATTAGTTCAGTATTTTAATTGATACAATCTAAAATTTAAGATATATAAATTGGTATTTGCACTTTTTTTTTTTTTCTCTCGGTCTATTTTTGCTTGGCGTAATGGTCAGATTTTTATATTTGACAAGATTGTTTACAAAATTAATTGTCATTTTGTTTAAGGCATATAAACTATATAGTTTTTGAAAGATCGATTCCAATCCTCTTTAATTTTCTTTTCAATATAAAATAACTTTGGGGGAAAAAAAAGACACCCTTATGTTTGACCCATTTAATGCACAAAAATGAAAGGTAAAACCATTTAAGATGTGATTTATTGATATAACTAAGTTACAAATATTATAATAATGGTTGGGTATGTTTTCTAAAAATGTTTAAATACTATTTTGGTTTTTATATTTTTTTATATTTTTACCCTTCTATTTTTAAAAGGTTCATTTTAGTCTCTATACTTTCGACTTTAATTTATTTGATCCATAATTTAAAAATGTTCATTTTTTGTCATTGTACCTTTAATTTTAGTTTATTTTGGTCCTTAAAAAAAATGATCATTTTTATCCTTTAAAGGTAAAAATGAAGAGACCAAAAAATGATAAATTTTTACAACTGTAAGGACCAAAATGATCCAAAGGACAAAAATGAATATTTTTAAAGTATATTGATCAAAATGAACCAAACTTAAAAGTATGGGAACCAAATTGAATAATTTACCAGTATAAAGATAAAAAAGAATCAAAACCAAAAGTATATGAATTAAAATAGTATTTAAATAACCATGTTAGGAGACACATTTTTTTTTTTTTTAACAGCAAATCATCTTTTAAACTTCATGGCAAAAATGTCATTCTGCAACTTGGGAATGAAAATGAATTATTTCATAAACTTAAGTCAACAAAAGTATTCTTTTTTCCTCTTAAGATTTTATAATTTCTTCTTAACTAGGTGTATGAGTAATTAAAAATTCAAACATCAATCTACATTTTTCTGATGTTTTTTTTTTCTTTGTATATTTAATTTCCTTGGTTGTTTGAAAACAATTTTTTTTTTTCCATGCTTCCTTGGCAATGGTTTTAATTTTCATAAACCAAATACTTTTCATTAAAAATAGAATAAAACATAACAAATGTGAAATTAGATGAAACAGGATATTTTACCCATCTCTGTTTTTCAACTACTCCCACTTGAAACGGATTTCATTCTAAATTTGAGTCCAATTTGCCTTTTAAACGGCATCTACTAACATTATTCTTATCCAAAATAAATACCATGATCATAACTATTTCGTTTGTGTTGATAATTTTTTTGAGTGGCTAATTTCTTGTTGTCGATAGTGATGGATTTTCTTCTTAAGTAATATATTTTATTGATTATAAAAATCATTTTTGGTATTAGTATATTTAATACATTTTTCCCTTTTCAATATAAGTTGTGCATTAGGTAATTTGTTTCGGTAGAAATTTTTTCCAAAATTAAATTACTAAATCTGATTGCTTTTTTTCCTTTAAGAAAAGCAAGACAAAATTGATTTATGAAAATCATTTTGGAATGCTTTGGAAGCCTTTGGAACTTCAAAAGCAAATCCCACACTTTCCCCCTTTTTTTTCTTTTCATTCGAGATTTTGTCTCCAAATTAGGGGCAATTTAGAAATTTCACAAACTTCCATAAATTGATTTTTTCCTTGATGAAAATCTTGGAGTAAAGTTAAACAACATAAATTCATTCAATTGGAGAAAATCTAACATTTTGTTTTTTTTTCCCTTGAAAATGACATTTTGAAAAAAAATTGTTACTTTTATTTTAATTTTGAATTATCATTAAATATTTTTTGTGAATAATATTAAATATTTTTTGAAAAAAAAAAAGAAGCAATAAACCATTCATTGAACTCAAATAGAAAAACGCCTTTCTCACCTTCTTTTAACTTGACGCGTCCACATTTACAAAATATGATAGAGAGCAAAATCTTTATAATGCATGAACAGATAAACAAGCTATATATAGAGGATTTCTTCTATATTATTTCACACCTTGGCGTTGAAGAAGCAGCAAAGAGATTTGAAGAAGTGGGCACTGGATGGAAAAGACAGAGAAGAGAACAACCCACCGCAGAAGAATGAGGCAATGGTGCCAATTTATACAACATCTAGTCCTAATTGGGGAAAATAAAACAAATATAAAAGAATAATCAAAATATTAGAAATATACAAATGGGCACACCTAATTGGTAACAGAAATATTTCATTTAACAAATTCATAACGATTGTGATTTTGGCCAATTCCATTGCCTGAGATATTTTTTGTCCTCCGTGGCTCCTCTTTGGTGATTGGATGTTGAGCTGGTGTCGTTTGACCATTGACAATAGCCACCATGGTGTTGTCCCTAATATCCCCTCAAACTTGGGAGAAGTTCAATGACGCCAAGTTTGGATCGAAGATTGAAAAGTTGTGTTTGACTTAAAGTCTTGGTTAGACAATTAGCAAGTTGATCAGCTATTGGTACATACCGTATATCAAGTTTTCCTTTAAGGACCTGATCTTTGATGAAGTGTACATCGATTTCGATGTGTTTTGTACAACATGAAACGCGGGGATTTACAACCAAGGCTTGAGCACTAATATTTTCACACCACAATATGGTTTTCATCAAAGACTTTGCCCCAAGTTCATCAAGTAGCTGTTGAAGCCATATAACCTTTGAGGAAGCATGAGCTAAAGCTCGATACTCGAATTCAATACTAGACCTGGCCACTACCGTTTTCTTTTTGGATGACCAGGAGACGAGATTATTATCTACAAAAACATAATATGCTGCTACAGACTTATAATCATCGATATTTGACGCCCAATCAGCATCAGAGAAGGTCGTAACTTGGAGATCATCCCACAGCTGAAAGAGAAGCCCAAAATTCTTAGTACCTTGAATGTAACGAAGTACCCTTTTGGTGGCTTGCCAATGAGTAAGAACGAGTCTAAGTTAGATATTATAAGGCACCAATGGTACTCCAATAGATAAATGGATTCTCTAGTGGAACCCCTTCAGGGTGCGAAAGATGTTTCCCTTGGACGCTCAAGGTGAGGGCTTGACGTCAAATAGATTGAGTTTATGGAGTAGATGATCCACATATTTAGCTTGGTTTAATAAAAAAAAATCCAGACTCTAAGTAGTGCACTTGAATGCCGTGAAGTCTTCTAATATCCTTAAGGGCAAATTGTTTATCTAAATGACGTACCCCGTGATCAATCATTTCCGGACTATTCCCTATTAGTATTACATCATCAACATAGACAAATAAGTAAATTACGATAGCAAATGATCTAAAGATATAAAGAGACATATCTATCCGAGAGTTCAATAAGCCCCATTGCAGTATAGCCACTTTTAGAATATGTGTCCATGCTCGTGGTGCTTGTTTAAGCCCATAGATAGCTTTGCGAAGTTTACAGACATAGTTTGGTATTTAAAATCAACGTATCCTTTGGTTGTGTCATGTAAATATCCTCGGTGATTGAGAAATGCATTGTTGAGGTCCAGCTGCCGTAAAGTCCAGTCTTTAGTAGTCGTAATGCTCAATACAACACGGATAGTAGAGGCCTTAATGACGTGGCTGGATATTTCAAAGAAATCTATACCTAGATGTTGATGAAATCCCTTGGCAACCAACTGGGATTTGTAACGCATAATTGAGCCATTAACAATCCTTTTCAATCGAAAAACCCATTTATTCCTCACAACATTATAAGTTGACAAAGGAGGAATAACCTCCCAAGTCTTATTAGAGATCATTGTTGAGTATTCGACATCTATCACTTCCATGCACTGTGGAGTTTTAAGAGCATCATTTACTTTCGTAGGTTCAGTTAAGGTCAAATCTGGTTTTGTCTTGGCAATCTATGCCTTCGGCTTGAATATTCCAATCTTGCCTCAAATGATCATTGGGTGAGTTGGTTAGGGTGGAGGTGGATTCACCTCTGGAGGTATTTGAGGTGAAGAGTTAAGAACTAGGTCGGTGGAGAGACCTTGTCTACTGAACAATGGTCAAAGGGTAGAGAGGGAGAAGAAGTATAAAGGTGGACTGAAGAAACTGTGGTGGTATTGAGGGTTGGATTAATATAGGTGGGTTGACCGTTTTGTTGGGTTGATTATTGAGGTTCTGTTAGGCTGATGGTGGAGTGGGCTCAATATGAGGTGTGAGATATTGGGTCTCTTTGTAACTTAGAGTTTAGGTTAGGAATGGTAGATTGTTTACGAGGGATTGAGAGGTGGGTTGGACTGGAGGTATGCCTGGATCTGTAGGAGGTGGAGTTAGGCTTTGGTTTGATCCAGATGCATAGAGGAAGTCATTTTCATTGAACTTTACATGTCGAGATATGTAGAGTCGGCCGGTTGGGCTTAAACACTTATGTCCTTTGTGAGTTAGACTGAGCCCAAGGTACACACATTTCTTCGAGTGAAGCTAGAAATTGTGTTCTTGATAGGGACGTAAGCACGAATAACAACCATACCCGAATACCCTGATATTAGAAAATCAAGTTTAGTATTGAAACATTAATTAAGAAGGAGACTTACCCTTTAGTGTTAGTATGGGCGAGCCATTAGTGATGCTTGTTGCTATTTAAAAGGCATTCTGCCAGAAAAGAAAGTGGTAAAGATGCTTGGACTAGTAATGTGGTTTCAACTAAGTGGAGGTGTTTTCTTTCAGCCCAACTATTTTGGGCTAAGGTGTGTGGGTAGGACTTTCATGATATTATACCCATTGAATTACACATTTGATGAACACGTACATACTCCCCTCCATTATCGGATTGTAACACTTTCATTATAGCATTAAACTGTGTTTTTAATATCTGAACAAAGTGATTGAATATGGACCCTGTTTCACTTTTCTATTTTAGAGGGTACACCCACAGGTAACTACTGTGATCATCCAAGAAGGAGACATAATACCGAAATCCATCTAATGAAGTTACGGGAGCAAGGCCCCAAATGTCCGTATGTATTAAATCAAATATTGTTGAAGCATGGGAAGAGGAGTTAGGAAATGGTAATGCATGGGAAGAGGAGTTAGGAAATGGTAATGCATGGGCTTTTCCATATTGACATGATTCACAAAATTTGGATTCTTCATTAGACTTAGTAGGAAGATTACAATGTTTGATGAGAAAATCTAAAAGTTTAGAGGACGAGTGTCCTAACCTTCTATGCCATACAACCTTTGACTCTACAACATTAACCCGAATTTTTAATAGCATAAGTGCTACAGGATCATTATTTTTATGTATGGGCTGGGTTCCCTCACAAATGTTATTCTTCATCACTTTAACTCCATTCAAACACTAGAGACCATCACTGAGCTCCCCTCTCAGTAGAATGTTGCCTGCATGCTTGTCCTTTGAAAGACAATGATCACCATGAAACTCAATAAAAATTGTGTTATCATGTGCATGCTTAGAGACACTAATTAGATTTTTTGCAATATCAGGTACACACAACACATTTTCAAGTTAAAAAATAGGTATTTCCATCAGACAGACATGATTTTCCAGTATAACATATTTGAGGTTTATCACCATTACCAATAGTTACTCAATCAGTACCTCCATATTCCACAGGATTAACGATGTTATTGTAATCGGACGTCGCATGTAAAATCAGTATCTCCATATTCCCACAATGTTGTTGTCATCGGATATCACATGATTTGTAGCTCCATTGTTAGCATATTAGTTGGAATCGCTTACTGTTTCAGGTGTAGGGATTGAATCCCATAGCAGAAGCGTTTCAACGAGGAATTCCTTGCATCCCGCGATTTGATTTTACATTAAATAAAATCATTACACTAAACACAATAAATAAACACGTAAATTAGCATGCTTTTAGGGAAAGGATTAGAACAATTTTTACCTTTATAGATTCCCTAATGCCACGAACAAGTTTCTTCAAGGTTCCAACGAACGGATTTCCAAACGATCTTGATCAAAAATAACTTCTTGAACGATCTCGAATACTACAATGAGAAAAACCTTGTTATATTCTCTTAGGACTCCAATAGAGGATAGGCGGTATCCAACTATTGGGAGAGAAGAGAATAATGTTTTTTATAGAGTAGAGAGACTCAGAGAAAATTCTGCACAATAACACTAGGGAGTTGTGTATTGTCAGAGTTTCTTTACAATGAGACTGTATTATGTATTTTTCAAAGGGTCATAGGGAGGTCTTTATATAGAGAAGGACCAAGACCTTTCCCTAATGTATTTTCCTTTTCGTAATATATATTTTCTTTTTCTGTAATTAATTAGATCATGCTTATTTATTTAACTAGCCCATTTAATTATTTAATTAATTACCAAATTAAATAACACTTATTTAATTTTAATTTGCACAATAATTATATAATCAATTATATATTAAACTCAATTTAATGTATATATTTAATTATCATATACATCGCATATATATGTGCAATATCTTCTTATTCATTAATTCTTTGTGAATCTAATTCACTTAAATTAATTAATTTGAATCTTATTCAAATATTACTTTCCAATTTAATTATAGACCATATCCATAATTAATTATATATTAATTGATTAATATATAGTTTCCTCAAATTAATTTAAACGATTCAAATTATCCCTTTTAAGTATCCTTTAGTGAGTTAACGAGGAGACCTGGTGGACCTGTAGATCAGAAGCTCCAACGATATGATATTAATTGGCCAAACTCATTAACTAAATTAATCAATATTTGTTAACTGTGAGTACACTCCATTAAAGACCCACAGCTGCACTATTCTCACTACAAATATATTTTTGTGTCCATGGATATAGACCAATACCAGCAAGTTAGTCCTTCACGAGTGTTCATAACATCAACTGGGTCAAATTACCATTTTACTCTTGGGTTACCTCTGAGTCCTTAAGTACCAGTGTTCCTCTAATGAACAACTTGTTTATGGTCCAACCAATAAACAGAAACCACTCTTGGACCAATGAGAGGGTAGGGCTCTTTATTCAAGTCCTGGAGACATCACTTAAGGGAACATTCATCTACTTACCCTCAGGGAGAGAAGGAATGAATTCCATCTTATATTATTATGTTCCTAACTCCCCACTCGATCTTGTCCCCAAAGTGGTAGGCATATTAGGTCAAAGATTTGGCCACCCTCACCCATACAAGTCAAAGGACAATCCCTCGTGAACAGGAGTTCATAATATAATCAAGATTAAGATTAAGTTGCCTAGGTCATCCAATTGATATAGGAACCTAACTAGTTAACGGTGTTACATCTAGTGGTTACTATTTCGCAGTTCAGTCTTATGCAAACTCATTGCATAAGATAACCCCACCCGTGTATCATCTACATGAACGTGTTGGATCATTGTGTTTGTATCAAATATAAAATGGGTCGTATCTATAATGTTACCAAGATAAGGTATCCGACCTTATCCCTATACTATAGACCCTTTAGGTTGTATCTTGAACATTGATCCTTGTATGTCTCCACATATAGTTCAAGACTCATAAGACAGCCTTGGATGTTAGTTTATTGGATTTAGGGTTATTAAGACAAAATAGACAACAATACAAGCAATAACATTTATTGAATTAACATCCATAACTCTTTATTGATGATGGTCAATTAATATCATATACTATGTATGAGTTTTAGGGAATAAAACCCTACAAACTCCCACTTGAATTAAAACTCTAGTCAGTGGGTTGTACACAATCCAAAAGGCGGGATAATGCTAAATACAATAATTTAAGGCATCCATATACTCATTACATATCTCCCACTTGCTCTAGATTATACAATGTACATGTCTCGTAGACCTAGATTCTCTAAATGATCCTTGAACACTTTAACCGAGAGAGCATTCTAAATAGATCAACAATGTTGTGCTCTGAGGCAATCTTTGTGACAATCACATCACCTCTTTGGCTCCCTTATCAAGTGATACTTCCTCTCAATATGCTTTCCTCGTTTATGACTGAAAGGTTTTTTAGAGTTTTCTAATGCTCGACTATTGTCACAGTATAAGGTGATGGGCAAGTTCATATTTGGAACCATTTCCAACTTACTCAGGAACTTTCTTAGCCAAACTGCTTCCTTTACTGCTTCACAAGCAGCTACATATTCAGCTTCCATAGTGGAATTTGCAATGTATCCTTGCTTGATACTATGTTATACTATAGCTTTCCCGTTTAGGGTAAACACTAATTCTGACGTGGATTTCTTAGAATCCTTGTCAATTTGAAAATAAGAGTCAGTGTATCCTGTAAGGATCACATCTTTAGCTCTATACACTAGCTTGTAGTCTCTCTTTCTCCTAAGATACTTGAGAAAGTTCTTAACCGCTGTCAAATGGTCTAGCCCTGGATTGGACTGGTACTTACTAACAATTCTCACTACATAATAAATGTCTAGCCTAGTGTAGAGCATAACATACATTAAGCTTCCCACAACTAACGCATAGGGAATACTTCTCGTATCCGCAACTTCTTGAGGTGTTTTAAGACATTGCTCCTTAGACAGACAGGTGAACCCCGTGCCTGAAAGGTAATAAACCCTTCTTAGAGTTCTGCATCGAATATCGAGTCAATATTTTGTCGATATAAATTGCTTGAGACAGAGCTAGCGTTATGTTCTTGCGATCCCTGATGATTTGGATCCCAAGTATTGGGGTTAATGCCCTAAACTCTCATTGGGTCCTATAGTTTGTAAACACCTCTATTGAACAAATGCTTGTGATGTAATAATATGATATTTTTTCTTCACTATTGTCTATGAAACATGAGATGTTTTATTTGCTTTACCACAAACCAATGAACTAAGATCTCTGGTTGTCGTTGTAACTTAAGCATGTATGTAGAGACATATAAGTGGATCATGCCTTAAGTGATAACCTAAATGGTCTGTAGTATATGGATATAGGAGGAAAACTTTATCCTGGTGACACTACGGATACGACCTGCTTTGTTAATTGTTACAAGTGTTGTCACGTGCTACAGATGGTCTGATCCTGATCATTCATGTTGAGATATGCGAGTGGGGCGTCTTATAAAAAGAGTTTATATAAGACCTGACCACGAAGTGTTAACATCTCGTTATATAACATCGTTCATGACAGAGACTTCACTTCACTAGAATGACCATAGGTAACATGACCTCAACCCTGAGTGAGTTAGGAACTCCTGCCTTTGAGGGCGGTCCTTTAACTTGCATGAGTACGAGTGGCCTGATTGCCGACTCAAACCAACCACATAGAGGATTCATCTGATTTGGAGCTAGGAACTCGGCTACCCAAGATGGAATTCACTCTTTCCTCGAAGCAAGGGTAAGTAGATAGATTGCTCCATTAAGGGTTGATCCCGGGGATTGAACGATGTGGTGCCACACACCTTCTCATGGCTTGAGAGTTATCCACTCATAATAGGACTATGATGTATTGTTCATTAGAGGAATCAGTGGTACTTAAGGAGTTAGATGTAACTATAGGGGCAAAACGGTAAATTGGCCCAACTGTACTTATGAGCATCTGTGAAAGGTTATCGTATTATTGACTACTTATATTCGATGGACACAGAAATATAATTGTGGTGAGAAGAAAGCAGTTGTCGATCTTTAGTGGAGTGTCTGATAGTTAACGAATGATGGATCTCATGACTAAAAAGTTTAATCAGCTATTCACGTACCGTTGGAGCTTCAAGCTACAGGTCCATAAGGTCCCCTTGGTAGCTCAATGGATTCAAGTTGAAAATCAATTTTTGGGCCAGTTTGAAGTGTTCAAATTAACAAGAAAGAGTTTGATTATATATGATATGATTAAACTGGTTCAATTATATATGATATAGTTGACATGATGTATGAGATACATTAATTGGAGGAAAATGATATAAATTTGATGTATATCAGGTAAAGGAGAAAAGGACTATGGTTTAAATGTTTTATATGATATGATATTAAAACTATAGATTATAAATATAATATGATGAAAAGTTATTATATTTATTATAATTAAACAATTTTGAGATAATTGTTAGTGGTTTCTCCTTAACCGTGCTTGAAAGTGGGAGGTTGTATTCAGTTTTCATAACTAAAGGATAAAATGAAAAATGTTCTCATTTTGGAATGAATTGTAGTATCGTTTCATTCGAGTACATTGCCTATCGTTTAGCTCACGAGAGACTACATGACAGCTTCAAGTGTTTGTCTATACGATTGTGTACACGTGCTGTTGACTAAACGATTGTGTAAAGTTTTTCTAAACGATCGCGCGCCTTAACGAGATTCTTTAAATGATCACATCTGATTTCCTAAACGATCGTGTACTTTTACTAATTTATCAAGCACAAGTCTATACGATAGACACTATTCCTCTCCCACTTACTTCGTCGTTGAGTACGATCGTTGTTTCCTCCTTCCCTCTACCAAATACAACAGAGCCCACATGATGACATGCATATATGCATGTCATCTTAGTCCTTTTTCTTAGAATTATGAAGGTTGTTAGGCAGAAATTGCATCGATCGTGCTAGAAATTCATGAGAAAAAGAGTTTGCGTCGATCAGCATGTTGAATCTCAGCTAACTCATTACTTTGTGATGCGTTCAATGTTCTATTTTTATAGCCAATGCAGGAAATGAACGTAAATGCGAAAATCGAACCATCGCATAGACGACCGCATGCGGAGAAACACTCTATCGCAAGGTAAACACATCGATCAACGCATGGATGTTGCGATAATTAGCCGTATGCGTCCATTGCATGGGAATTGCGCTCGTCAAGCGATTGCGGTCATCATGTAGAGTTGCAGTGTTAAGTGAATGCTGCCATTGAATGACTGCGGCTATGCGACAACGAATTCTAATGGGATCATTACAAAGTTGGTGGAATGAACGCATCAACGCATCTACCTCGAGAAAATCCAAAGTTGATGCTGACATTTCACCTACCACGCCATTAGTGGCAGAGGTTCAGAAAGGACTAACGCGCCGAACGTTAGACTCAGAGCAGTCCAATTAATGCTGTTGGCGATCCAAACTCTATAAATAGAAGCCGATGAGCTCAAATTCATTTAATCTAAGGTTTTCGCCTGAGGTTCTCCTATGGCGGATCCTTATGATCCAGATAAACTGCGTGAGAAGACGCTGAGAGTTCTTCATCTCCTTCATCCATTTCGATTGATGACCGGAGCTAGATCTCAAGAGATTCAGCTCCTCCACCCATCCATGGCACCACTGGCAGCCTTGATGCACATCCGCTGGAAGTAAATCTTTGCTTCCAGCCGGTCATTTCTTTTCCTTTCTTTTCTCATATTGTATTGTATAACAATTTGGAATTAAGAAATTAATACAATGTGTTTTCAATGCATTTATCTTTTTCCTCGACTTTATCTCCATCTTCTTGCTTAGCATCTTTACTTTCATTGTAACACTTAGTGGGATTGCTTAGGTATTGCATACTTAGTCATGTGGATTAGGGATATGAAGCATGTAGAAAACTACCGAGAGGTCTGCATTGTGCGAGTATGTGAGTAACCTTATTTGCTTAGTGTGAGCTACTGCAATGCCTGTCTATAGGCTAACACATTGCTTGTCCATGAGTGAAGTCAGCAACAATCAACTGCCTGAGAGGGTAAGTGGTTGGACGCATTAAGCAAGGTATGTGTTGTTCACTAGGGATAGTAACAACCATAGGTCAGCGAAGTATATGCGATTGTCTTGTATTATGTATGCTTCATTCGTCCATTAGGGATACTCGGGAGGGTAGTCTAAGGACAGGATCCAGGCTTGGGAAGGTCAGGTCAGAATCTAGGCTTGGGAGAGCCATATTAGAACACATAATACCAGAGATAGGCACTTAGGAATGAGCACTTTTTGTTATTAACGCATTGCATGCATCCTAGAGATAGGATAGGATTGAATGTGGTCACCTTGCTTTCATGCATTTTGCATCATCGCATAGGACTAGAGTAGAGATTTAGGAATAAGCTATATGGATACTTTGCGTTCAACACATGCGTCCTAGAATTAGGAGCACTGCAATTCCATTGGAAAATGACTTGCCGTGTATGGTTGTAACATGATCGCATAGTCTGACGCTGACTAAAGTTACCCTTGCGATCACTCTTAAGTTTTGCAATGAAAACATCTTCGCATTTTATCCATTTTCCCACACATTTATTTCATGTCAAGGTTTGTCTAATCTCTACCTTTCATGCATATTCTCATTACGTTGTCTGTTAGATAGGAGTAGGAGTAGGATTAACATAGCAATATCCCCTCCATTCAAATTCAACCGCCGCATGCACAATCACCGCAAACATATAGTTACAAGTCCCTGTGTTCGACCTCGGATTATCCGAGAAACTTGATTTCATGTTATACTTAGCGTGAACGCAAGAAAACTTATGACGGGACGCATGGTCATCGCACACATTCGTTAATGCAATTTTCATTCTAATGCATGACCATCGGTGCATGACTATCAACGCATATCTTAGGAACTGCATCGCATAATGCGTCCAAGGGAAGTTGGTTATCGAGTAAAATTGACTTCCAATTTCGCGCATCACCACACCTCCTGGATTCTCACTCCGAGAATACCAAGGTCACTAAGTGGTGGTGTCCGAGAGGCTACTTGTTCGTGGAGAAGACTGTTCATGTGCTAAGCGACAGCGAGAGGTTTGGGTAAACGATTTGCAGTGACAGCAAGAGGTTGTTGGTCCCAGTTCTTCACAAGAACGAGAGAAAAACAGAAGAAGGGTTCTTCAAAGGTAAGCCTCTCGTTCCTTTGTATTTAATTTATGAAAGCATGTCGTAATTTGTTCTAAAATGCATAATTAGTTTGTATGTTTTTGAATGCTTGTAATTCTGTCACAATGAATTTGGAACAATTTTGTTTCCGCTCATAGGTTCTCTTTGATAAAAGTTCCTTCACCGAGTATATACTGCGCTCTCCCAAATCTTTCATTTGCAATTGGGCTGCCAGCCATTCCTTAATGTCAGTAATGTTGGGGATGATGCCCTAAACTCTCGTGTCCTTTAGTTTGTAAACACATTTTTGAACAAACGCTTGTGATGTATAATATATGATATTTTCTTCACTACTTGTCTTTGAACATTGGATGTTTTATTTGCTTTACCAAAAACCGATAAACTAAAATCCCTTGTTTTCATTATGTAACTTAAGCATGTATGTGGAGACATACAAATGGATCATGTCTTAAGTGATAACCAAAATAGTCTATAGTATATGGATATAGGAGGGAAACCTTATCCTAGTAACGCTATGATGCGACCCGCTTTATAGAATAGTTACAAGTGTTGTAACTTGCTACAGATGGTCTGATCCTGATCATTTATGTGGGGACATGCGAGCGGGAGCGTCCTATACAAAGAGTTTATATAAGACCTGACCACGAAGTGTTAACGTCTTGTTATATAATGTCGTTCATAACAAAGACTTCACTTCACTAGGATGACCATAGGTAACATGATCTCAATCCTAAGTGCGTTGGGAACTCTGTCTTTGAAGATGGTCCTTTGATTTGCATGAGTGTGAGTGGACTGATTGTCGACTCAAACCTACCATATTGAGGATTCGTCTGATTTGGAGCTAGGAACTCGGCTACACAAGATGGAATTCACTCCTTCCTCGAAGCAGGGGTAAGTAGTTAGATTGCTCCCTTAAGGGTTGATCCCGAGGCTTGAACGATGTGGTTCCACACACCTTCTCATGGCCCGAGAGGTGTCCACACATAGTAGGACTATGTTGTATTGTCCATTAGAGGGATTAGTGGTACTTAAGAAGTTAGATATAACTACAGGGGCAAAACGATAAATTGGCCCGACTGTACTTATAAGCATCTGTGAAGGGTTATCATACTATTGATTGATTATATCTGTTGGACACAGAAATATATCTGTAGTAAGAAGAGTTCAGCTGTCGGTCTTTAGTGGAATGTCTGGCAGTTAACGGATGGTGGATCTCATGGCTAAAGAGTTTAGTCAACTATTCTCGTACCGTTGGAGCTTCGAGCCATAGGTCCATAAGGTCCCCTTGGTAGATCAATGGATTCAAGTTGAGAATAAGTTTTTGGGTCAGTTTGAAGTGTTCAAAGCTAACATGCTAACAGTAGTGAAAAACAAGTGTTTATTCCCCCTTCTTTTACCTAGTATAATAACTAAATAACTAAGAGTCTTAGAAGAGAGAGTTCGATTATATATGATATGATTGAATATATGATATGATTGATTTTATGTATGAGATACATTATTTGGAGGAAAATGGATATAAATATGATTTATATCTAGTGGAGGAGAAAACACTATAGTTTATATGTGATATTAAATTATAGGTTAATGAATATTATATGATTATATTTATTTTTTTAATTGGACAATTATAGGATAATTGTGCCGGCGTTTTCTCTATAACTGTGTGTTAGTGGGAGGTTTCATTAAGTTTTTTGTAACTGAAGAATAAAATGAAAATCGTTTTCATTTTGCAATGAGATCACATAATTCTCTTAAGAGGTGTATACAGCATATCGCATAGAAAACTGAGAGACTACACGATAGCTCAAAGTTTCTACAAGATCGTATACACGCGCGCCTCTTTCTAAACGATCACATAGGATTTGCTAAACGATCGTCTAGCTATTTTTTAAATGATCGCTTACCAGTGTTAGTTAAAAGATCGTTTATATGATCGCAACCTATTTACTAAACAATCGTATACCTTCTTCTAAACGATCAAGCATTGTCTATGCGATAGACTCTGCATTCTCCCATTTGCTTAGTTGTTGTATGCGATCTTCATTTCCTTCTTCCCTCTACCAAATCCAACAGAGCCCACACCTCCTAGATTCTCACACCGAGAATACGAAGGTTCTAAGTGGTGGTGTCATCCCCATTGTTGTGTTCGTGTGGAGGCCATTCGTGAGTAGACGACCGGATGTTTTGGTGGACGATTGCTTGGATGTTCTAGGGAGAGCGAGAGGAGCAGTCCCTTTTCGAGAGAACGAGATTTTTTTGTGGAGAAGTGTTCTTCAACTGGTATGTTTTCTTGTTTTCTTGTTATTTATTGTTCAAAGCATGCCGGTAATTTATAGTATGATGTATATCTATTTTGTTAGATTGTAAATGTGGTAATTCAAATCTTTCCCGAAAGTCTTAACCGCAACTCCCTACTTGAGTAAATATTCTAGGTTTAATTTCCAAAATATGTAACTCGAACCCTAGACCTTTTCTTGCAAGATTCCTTCTACAAACTTACTTGAAATGGTGTTCATGATAATACCTTAAAATTTCAGCTTGAAAATCCAAGTGGTTCGGTCTAGATCTACGTTTCTTCGTCGAGTTCCCGAAAATTCCTGAAAAATGAGCCTTCAACTCTTATTTCCTTCTTCGGCCCTCTTTTCGGGGATAACTCCCTTCTAAAGGCTCAATTTCTGAAACTAGACTCACAGTGCTTTCCAATGGTACCAAATTCGTCTAGTTTGCTCGAGCAAATCGTCCAAAACAAGCCCTTAAATTCCTCTTCCCTTTTTATACTGCTACCCAGCCCTTTGCATGAAATCTCCTTAAGCCACCTCACCCACTATTGGAGATTAAGGGCCGAGATTAAGCCATCTGTCCGGGTAACTAAAAGAGAAGTTTAAAATTGAACGTTTCGAGCAACTCGATCTTCGTTGGAAAAACTCGATGGAGAAAGGTCCTTACTCGATGGAAAATTCTGTGACTCTTTGTTAAATACTCGATGGAAGGACTCGATACTTGATGGAAAACTCGACGCTGAGAGCTCGTTCGATGCACGCTCCTTACTCAATCGCTCGTACTCAACGTGCAACCCTTCCTCGCTTACCCTTGACGCTCGACCCTTTCCTTGATCGCTTATACTCAATGCTCGACCCTTCTTCGATTACTTATACTCGAGGCTCAATAGCATTTATTCGATGCTTGCCTTGCGCTCACTCGATGCTCAAACACCCTTCAGCACGATTAACACTTGGCCAGAAATTCTCTTTATATGGCCAGATTAACAAGTAAGTGAAAGCTAAGTTTCCATAATTAAATATTTTCCTTTTTCAAACTTTATCCTTTTCCTCAAAATGCACAAAATCCAATATAACTTAAATGTTTAACTCAATAATTTACTTAACTTAAATAATAAACACAATTAAAAAAAGGGAAAGTAAGGTGCGGGTTTTATAATAGGAATCTCATGGTGCAACCTAATGGAGGAGACCGTGGGATAGGTTGACACGTGTCCCTCTCTCACTTACTATGAATACTTTCCCCATTCGCCTTGTTATTGACCCATGCAAATACTCTTCAAATATAGGCCGCTCCCAGGGCGGCACGAAACCGAACATGGATCTCACGTTGTGAACTCTTGGGGACGTGAGAGTTGAAATTTGATATATCATATATACCAACTTCCTCCCACTAAAGTATTCTAATATTCTATTAGGATTTTATTATAATTAGTTAAAACTCGACTAAGGAATTTATCTAAATCCTTTAGATTTGCTTAATATAACATTTATATTGAATAATTTAACAATACTTGATTTCATTTATTAAACTCTTTTAATAAATCAATCATTTATTGTATGCTTATAAAATATTTGCCCAATTTACCTTCCAGGTCGGTTCCCAGGTGGAGGTGTTCCGTTTTCGTTAGTTTAAATACCCCATCCTAAACAAAACCTTTTTTAGACAACGGTTCCTTATGGAAAATTATTTTATAAATTTAATCTTCTATTTAAAAACATTTGAATCCTATTAAAACAAATTAAAAAGATTAACCCATTCTTAATCCCATTAGAAATAACATAAGAATCAACTTTAAACAATTTAAAATTAATTTGGACCTATGTTTGCATGCATTCTTGTCTATAGATTTTAATCTATCTCATTAAAACTATAACTCTTTATAATTTAATGAATTATTAAACCTATGTAACCATGAAACATTCACATACATCATTCCACTATTTATTATAACAATTTTAATATATAGTATGATGCATAGACATGTTTAGGTTAACATACATCACTAACATAACACTTATATTATGATGCATGAGCAGGTTAATTTAATCATGCATCTAAAATATAACCCTTTATATTTAATTATGATGCATGTATATGTTTATCTTAAGGTGGGTATTTTGAATCTATATGACATCCAATATGTAATGAATTCAAATAAATAAATAAACATCCATCTAATGAATACTTAAATTTAAAAAAAAATGAACCGAATTTTGGCACTTGATGCAAAATTAATTGATTAAATTAATATAACTATATTAATTTAATTAATAAAGTAATAAAATTACAAAAAAGGAAATTAGGGAAGAAAAACGGCTTCTGTTTGGAGGCAACGATGGATAAACCAGAGCTTAAAACGAAGATTCAACCATTCAAAACGAGACCTAGGTATCCTACCAAATTTCAGCACGATCCAACGGATAGAACTCCAAAATTCGACAGATTAGTGAAAGTTGTCCCTGAAAAATCAAACTGCACTTTTTCTCTCTGTTGTCTCTTGTTTCGCCTTTGTCTTCCCAGGTTCTTTTCAAGCAATTTTTTTCCACAAACGACACAGGCTTAAAGACTCGAAGCAAGAAATAAATTGCCCAAAAATACAACGGACCCTTACAATTTAATCAAATTAAAAAGTAATCTAGTACCAAAATCGAAAACATCCAATTTTGCAAACCAATATTCAAACGTTCATAGTTCATAATATAATACCCACCTCTAAACGATTTTTTCTTGAAAAA
This sequence comes from Benincasa hispida, assembly GCF_009727055.1. Taxonomy (NCBI): domain Eukaryota; kingdom Viridiplantae; phylum Streptophyta; class Magnoliopsida; order Cucurbitales; family Cucurbitaceae; genus Benincasa; species Benincasa hispida. The sequence goes on along the minus strand of NC_052349.1, from coordinate 27,333,260 downwards.
ATACGAAGAACGAAAATGCAAGAAATTGTCTCTGATACCAATTGTGGATATTGGATCCTACAGCGGAAGCGTTTCAACGAGGAATGTCTTGTATCCCATGATTCGATTTTACATTAAAAAAAAATTGTTACATTAAACAGAATAAACAAATATGTAAATTAGCATGCTTTTAGATAAATGATTAGAACGATTCTTACCTTTGTAGACTCCCTAACACTACAAACAAGTCTCTCCAAGGTTCCAACGAACGGATCTCTAAACGGTCTTGATCACGAACAACTACTTGAACAACCTCGAACACTACCATAAGAAAGACCTCGTTATTCTCTTAGGATTCCAATAGAGGATAAGTGGTATCCAACTATTGGGAGAGTGAGAGGAGAATAGTATTTTTTGGATAGTAGGGAGACTCGGAGAAAATTCTGCACAATAACACTAGGAAGTTGTGTATTGTCAAAGTTTCTCTACAATGAGACTGTATTGTGTGTTTTGTAAAAGGTCATAGGGAGGTCTTTATATAAGGAAGGGTCAAGGTCTTTCTCTAATATATTTTCCTTTTCCTAATATATATGTTCCTTTTCTATAGTTAATTAAATAACACTTATTTAGTTAATTGGCCTATTTAATTAAATAACACTTATTTAATTAATTAACCCAATTAAATAATACTTATTTTATTTTATTTTGAAAAATAATTAAATAACCAATTACACATTAAACTCAATTTAATGTATATATTTAATTATCATATACATCGCATGTACATGTACAATACCATTCACTTAAATTAATTAATTTGAATCTTATTCAAATATTACTTTCCAAATATTCCCATTAGAATACTTGGTGTTTCCAGTATTCATATTCCCATGTTGGCCTCTAAATTGAGACCGATTAATTCTGATACGGTTGTGGCTTGGTCATTGACTATCCACGGTTGAATGTTGAATTTACAGCAACCGGTTGTGTAAAAGGACTGCTGCTTCTTTAGCAAGCCTCTTTTCTCGTTCGTGACCTATAGCCAATTAAAAGAAAACGAAACTATGTTCTGATGCTTAAGACGTTTCTCAAATGAGAGTAATTCAGATTGCATATCAAGCCAGGATATCCCTAGTTTCCCTTGTATACCTACAATAATAGGGTTAAATTCTTCATCCAAACCAAGAAGAACTTAAGAGATCAGGGCTCTGGTGGTTATCGGACTACCAGCCCGTGCCAACTTGTCAGAGTGAGTTTTCATAATCATTAGGTATTCACTCATCTTAGTGTTACCTTTCCTGTTTGCTGAAATACTTGTCACAGATAATCTTCTTCGACTCTCGATTAGACTTCAAAAAGGTCTTAAATGGTTTGCCACAACTCTTTCGCATTTTCAAAGCCCACGAGTTGTACGACTACCTTTGAAGCCATTGAGTTATACAGCCACCCTAACAGTATTTGGTCAATAGTGATCCAAGCCTTATATTGTGGATTGAGACTCTTTTCGATGGTGGTACTCACTGATCCACCAGACACTAGGTCAGATCCTGTGGGTGTCTTTAACGTTTCCAGTTGTTGAAGATAAGCGTTCATCAAAGGAAGATAAAAACATGGGTGGTTAGGGATTCATACCAGAGAGGTGTCTTTCAAGCTTATAGCTTCTTAGGATATGCAAGGCAAGTGTCTTCCATAGTAGGAAGTTCCCTCGATCGAGGTTGATGCTAGTAATCTGGTTGAGTTGTTTATTCAACGGTGGGTTGTAAAATTTCGAGGGTTTAGAACCGATTACACTTCTAGAGGAACTGACATTGGCCATTAAAGCATCTGATACCAAGATAAACAAGCTATACATGGAGGATTTCTTCTATATTATTTCACATACTAAAGAATGAGGCAATGGTACCAATTTATACAACATCTAACCCTAATTAAGGGAAATAAATTAAATATAAAAGAATAATCAAAATACTAGAAATATACAGATGGACACCTAATTGGTAACACGAATACTCCATTAAACAAATTCATAACCGATCGTGGTTTTGGTTTATTCCATTGTCTGAGATATTTTCTATCCTCCGTGACTCCTCTTTGATGATTGGATGCTGAGTTGGTGCCATTTGGCCGTTGACAACAGCCACTTTGGTGTTGTCCCTAATATGAACTACAAATGGTAGATGAATTGAAGTATAAAAAAGTTGACAAATTATTTACTTTAGAATTGAAGTGAGTCCATTTTTTAACCAATTAAAGTTTAATTAATCTATGCCTTTTATTCATCATATGTCTAAATGAAATTTGAAATTTATATTTTATATCCTTACATGGTAATACATAATATTTAGATTAAAAAAATAATTATTTTATTTTGAAAGATCAACCAGATTAACAATTATTGATAAATTAGGTTGATCAATTTTTTTAAATAAATGATTCAGCGAGTGTTTAGTAAATTTGTTTTTCATAACATTTTTTTATTACCTAATCTGAAAATTTTCATGCAACGTATTTATGTTTAATTCAAGTTATGGATTTTAAAATACATAATTACATTAAAAACATAAACTTTTTAATAAATATTGTATTTCATGGTTCCTTTCATTTTTATAACTTTAAATATTAATAATATATTATAAATTGTATAATATTAGAAAATCATAACTATACAAAATTTATAATATAAACTATGTTAATAAAGTAGTTAATAATAGTTGAAAGTTAATTAGTTAATACTAAATGTAACCATATCAACATATCAAAAATATTATTCTAAACAATTTCTTAAATCGGAATCCATTCAAAAATCTAGTATAAACACATATTAAAAAACATGAAATCCAATTTATTTTCAATGAATGCCTAGTTTTTAAGTTTCCATCTCACTGTTCAAACACGAAGACAGTTTTTTTAATTGCTATTTAATTTAAAAAGAAATTTCTATTTAAAAATAAATCAATATGATAACTAAGAATTTACTTATTCATACTCTTCTCATCATTTAAAAACATTTTTTAAGGATACATTTAAAAACATGAAATATTAATCCATTTGTACAAAAATAATATGAAAAAGGAAGTAACTAAATTTTAAAATTCAAACATGGTTTGGATGGAGATCAAATAGTCTAATTTTGAGATGATAGTTGATGCATTCTTTTTCATTAAGCTATACTCGTATTTGTAATTAATTATTGGAGTACGACCAAAATCTCACATTGACTAAATAATTGTTTGAGTGGTTCCAATAATATAGTTATGAAAAAATATGTTTAAAGTAGATAATATCACAATAAGTGTAAAGATATGTGAAAATTTTATTATCTCTTACAGATGGTATCAGTATCATGTTGGTTAAATTTAATGGTGCGGTTATATCTAGATAGTGTTATTGTGTTTTATAATTGAGGTAATAATAGAGAAAATGAAGCTTGATGACATTAAAAATTATATAGTAAAGGTTTTGAAAATATCTTTGAAAATGTGATCCCCAGAAAATTGAAAAATTATGCAGTAACATTTGGGAGTGGGGCCCAATGGGACACGAGGACAGGCCACATCTATTCCTCCACGGTCTGACCAATTGGCAAGCACCACCGACACTGCGGCGTGTGTATACCACGCGTCACCTTTCGATTGGAGTAAGAAGTCATTGCGCGTGGCAGGTCAAATCAAAGGTTTTAATTCCATGCGGACGTCGTTCCGACGGGGACGTTGCAACCTACTGAATTCGTTGACTCTTTCTTCATTATTCCTCCAATTATAGTGTTTTTATACTTTCTTTTATTATTATTATTATTATTATGACTTCACCTCTTTTTAAAGTATATACTTTCGACTTTCTCTTTATTTTCTAGTCACCTTTTTTATACAATATTTAAACTAATTTGCACGGCTGTCGGTGGACTTGGAATTACCATTTGGTAAAATTAAAAAATAAAATAATAATAATAATAAATAAAACTTTCTATTTGTTATATAATTAATCTTTTTGTGTTTAATTTCTAATCAACGAAAATCAAATTCTATTGAAAATTTATTGCATGAATAACATGTAATCTCTTCTCCTATTTTTGTAATGTCACTCTAACAAACAAACACTTATCATCCTATACTATCCTTCCATTCAATATTCATTAAGTCAACTTATTGAGCTTAATCCAACCGATGTTAATGTGAATTTTAAATAAATTGTGAGTAAATATATGAAATTAAAGTAATAATTTAAGGATTAGATTCATAATTGAGTTTATTTATAATTTCTTATTAATTACAAAATACTATTTTGTTGTCAATAAGAGCGTTGCTCAATTGGCATAGTGAAGTTTGATTCTCCTATCCCATAATTTAATTACATTATTTTTTTTATTGTGGCAATTTAAAGGAAAATACTAATTATTAAAGAAAAACCGTACTTTTCGAAACATCATATCAATGAAAAAGAAAAATTCAATCATATATATTTTTTCAGTGAATATGTCAAAAAAGAAAAGAAAAACCCTATTTCCACTATTCTTTCACTCCCACTAATTCTTGATGATTGACAACCTTTTAGGGGATAAAAAAACTCTTTCAAGTACAAAAAAGAATTATTAGTATAAATAAACATTAATTAAGTAAAACCCAATATAGAAGATATGCAATTCATTATTATTGTACTAACACCATCAATTTAATTTTTTTTAGTCACCTTTAGAGAAAGAAAAAGAGGTTTTTGAAAATATTGAATTTCATTTTGCCATACTTAAAAAAAAAAAAAAAAAAAGGTGGTGGATGGAAAGATAATGATGTTGAGATAATGCAAAACATGAAAAAATATATTATATCATTGGAAAGGTTGTTGGTTGCTCCAATGTGTGTCTCTCTCTTTTTGAGGATTAGTTGGTTTTGAAAGCTTTCTTTTTGGAAGTTAAGAACATATCAATGATGGTAAAGTTTAATGGGAATATCTATGTGTATATACATATTTATATATATATATATATTGATAGATATTCTACATTATTCCCTTGTTTATTTTCCATGTTAGAGTAATCTCAACCGTTAGATGCTCTTACTTTTCCTTGGTCAAATGTGAGAGATTATACATTAAAAGACATATATATATTTTAAATTTATACTAATATTCACATGGGTTGGTGGGGTCTCCTTGGAGTTGTATTTTAATATTTCTCTATAGATTGTGAAATAAGTTGTCTATGGAATGCTGTTCTTTATGTTGGGTTTCGCTTAAAAAGGAAAAGAAAGGGGAAAAATATTCCAACTCTCTCTCTTAATTAACTTATAATTTTTTGTCTTTAAGTTAAGACTATATTCCAATTTTGTAGTTTCAAATATATAAATCTCCAAACTTTCTATCATAACTGTCGTTATTTCATTCAATAATAACATTATATAGTGTTGAAAGGATCAAATTTAAATTTCTTATAACAATCTTTTGATTTAAGAGCATAATTCAAATATCTGGGTTAAGAAAAAATCAATTTTAGTTCCTAAATTTATATAGAACTAACAATTTAGTCTCTGAACTTTATTTTGTAACGATTTAGTCCATGTACTTTCAATTTTGTAACAATTTAGTCTCTAAACTTTACTATGTAATAATTTATTCCTTATTGTAAAAATTAGTGTTAAGATTTAATACAATTTTTTGCATAGATAACCCTATAAATTAATTAGAGACTCAATATTTTCATGAAATTCAAGTCAACATCATTAAATAATAATAATTGATACCTAATTTTAATAAATATTTCTTTACACTAGGGATTAGATTCTTACAAATTTGAAAGTACAAAAATTAAGGTCTCTTTGAGCAACCATTTGGTTTTTTATTATTTTTTTTAAATTAAGTCTATTTCATCAATATTTTTTACTTTTAAGTACAATGTTGAATTCTTAACTAAGTTCCAAAAACAAAAACAACTTTTTGAAAGCTATTTTTTTTAGTTCTCAAAATTTGGCTTGATTTTTTAAATTATTACTGAAAAATAGATAACAAAGCAATAAATTTGGAGGTGAAATTAGTGTCCATAGGCTTATTTTTTTAAAAAAAAAAATATCAAATGGGACCTAAATTATTAGATAGTAAAGTTCAGAAACTAGATTGCAAAATTGAAAGTAGAAAGATTAAACCGTTACAAACTAAAGTTCAAAGACCAACAGTGTTTTTAAATCTTTTTTAATATATACATAAAGTTTAATTGGTGTTTTTAAACGATCAATAAATGTAAGAATATCATTTAAATTGTGTGTGTAATTTGACAAAACATACAAAAAATTATTGAAAAATTCCTATAAATAAAAAAATCCTAAAAATATTTACAATTTTTAGCAAAAAGTTTTAAAGTCACTTTTGAAACTTTTCTATAAAGTGTAAATATTTTTAAATATTTTTTATATTAAAAAAGACCCTAAAATTATTATTACATTTAATAAATTTTGTATACTTAGCAAATACCTAAACCGACATTAATTTGGTGAAAAATTTGTATACGTAAAATGGCGGCAAAATTGCCTCCCATTTCAAACTCATACACATCCATATAATAATAATAATAATAATTTCCTTTAAAAAAAAATTGTATACTTAGTAAATACCTAAACCGACATTAATTTGACGAAAATTTTGTATACTTAGTAAATATCTAAACTGACATCATATATAATTTTGTAAATACCAAAACCAACCTCATATAAAATTTTGTTAATGTGATTAAGATGGTTTTTAACTTTAGAGATTTTTACTAAAATTTCATTTACCCATCATTTTCAATCATCTCCATATAGATTTGATTTTTTTTAAAAAAAGAAAAGACTTTAAAAAGTATTTTTTTACCAGAGGAATTAGTCCAAAATCACAATTAGAAGTTAGATGGAAAGGATTAAAGACTACTTTTTTTAACTTTCTATTTTAGTAGAGAAAATTTAGAGGAGAGAGAGTTATATAATATGTATAAATGCTGTAAGCTAAAATAGAAAAAAAAAAAAAAAAAAATCAATCATTTAATTTTGTCAATAGGTTTTGGTCTATTTAATTTAATGTAACTTGTATGAGAAAGGATTTCGTAGTTTAGTGTTAGGTTAATTAGTCCCACGGATTTTCATTGATATCTTAGAGAAAAATTCAATCAACTTTATAAAGAGATAAAATCAATCAACTTTTGTAGTTTCGTCTTTTTGAAAAGTTAATGGTCTTTTTCTTAAAACTTGCATGTTAATTTGATATTAACTTTGATAAGAATAGATATATGAATGCAACTGCATACATCCATCAAAATAATTGGTGCTTACCTACAATTTTTAATACTTTCACATCTTTCAACAGTATATAATTATTCTAGTGTTGCCCTATCATCTATATTAAACATGAAAGGATTAGTTCATAAGTTGCTTTAATTACCTTCCATTATAAGGTCTACAATAGGAAGATTTTGTGGACAAACTCCCCCTACAAATAGAAAGATATTAGAACTGTATTATTATTATTATTATTATTATTATTATTATTATTATTATTATTATTATTATTATTATTATTTACCTAGCCATTTGTTTTATTTAGCCTCTTTCAATTGTGTAGTTTAACAAAATTTTAGTTTTAAAAGAATTTTGAGATTTCTGAGATTTTAGTAGGATTGGAATTAAATAGAATTTGGGGGGGGGGGGAAAATCCTACTAGAATAGCAAGAAAAAATTGCTGATTCATAACAATTGAGATCATTTGCAAAGAATGACTACTTTAAAATTATCTCACAATTATTCGAATAAAAGTATCTTCTCCTAAAATCCTATAGTAAAATTCCTACCAGAATAGCAAGAAAAGTTGTCATGGATTTTTTTTTTCTTAAATAAATAGAGAAAAATAAAGGAACGGAGAAAATAACAAATAATTATCATGTTATGAAAGTCCGTACGTTATACATGCATGTGAGAATTATATAAATTGAACCCAAACAGAAGTTCTCATTTTAATTTATAAATTTAGTCAACCAAATTTAATGGAATATAAATTGTTTTTTTTTTCTTTCCTTTTACTTTTGAGTTTTTATTCTATTTTATATTTCTTTAGTTCTTTATTTCCGATTTTCTTTTGACCTTCAACAATATGTGAATGTATGAGATTCATGCATTTGACATCTTAATCGATGATATAGGTCATAACTACTTATTAAATTATGCTAGGATGATGCTCAAAGACATTTAAAAATTCCACCAAATAAATCAAAAGAACTGCCCACGAAACAAACTAAATAGCCAAAATCTAATTTGGAGTAAAGAAACTTATACACTCATTAATTACATTTTCTCAAGAAAATTGTAAACTGTCGCTGTCGCATGAGCTCAAATTCATAGATCTCAAACACAAAAACCTTATCAAACAAAAACACAAGGCTAAGGTGAAAATGGGCTTATCTTCTTGCGGAATTAGACCCATTTCAGCTCCGAAAGAGAAGAAGAAACAGAGCTTTGAAACCATCAACAATGGCGGCCCTGGGTTGCGAATTCCCCTTTACAGTGTATAAGAACTCAAAGAAAAGGAGACCGAGATCTTCAATTCTCTGCTCAGTACAACCATCTCAGGGAAATATCAAGGTCACCCAAAACCTGCAGTGAGTCTTATTTGTTTGGTTCAACAGCAAAGATTCATTACTTTTGTTTTAACAGGTCATTATTAATGGAGCAGCCAAAGAAATTGGACGAGCTGCAGTTATTGCAGTCACAAAGGCAAGAGGAATGGAGGTTGCTGGTGCTGTTGATTCACATTCTGTAGGAGAAGACATTGGAAAGGTCTCTCTTTCACTGTCTCTATCTCTTTGTTTCTCTCCTCTGTGGTTTTGCTGATCTGTACAGATAAAATTAGGTGTGTGACATGGAAGAACCTCTGGAATTACCCATATTAAATGATCTCACCATGGTTTTAGGTTCAATATCTCAGGTACTAATACTTAATGATAGTAAGTAGTTACTTCATCCGTCACTTTGTCTGCTTTAAGTCTCAAAAGATTGATATTTTATTGCTAATTTGCAGTCAAAGGAAACAGGAGTAGTTGTTGATTTTACCGAACCTTCTAAAGTATATGAGAATGTGAAGCAGGTAGAATCTTCATCTTCCTTCCCCATTGGGCAAACATCAAACTTTTTTCTTCTTTTTTGATGGGTTCTTCTCTCTCTTCTGGAAATATTCGAATTCCCGAAACATCATGTTTCTGCCTTGTTTTGTTTTCAAATTAGGCAACTGCATTTGGCATGAGAAGTGTGGTTTATGTTCCTAGATTAAAAGTAGACACAGTGGCTGCATTATCTAACTTCTGTGAGAAAGCTAGCATGGTGAGCACAGGGTGAGATTTTAATTCAAACCCTCTCTCTCCTCTTTCTCTATCTGTGCGAATGCTTTAATGGATTCTGTCACAGGGTTGTCTTGTCGCCCCAACTCTGTCCATTGGCTCTATCCTTCTCCAGCAAGCTGCAATTTCAGCTTCATTCCATTACAGCAATGTAGAGATAGTGGAATCCAGAGAGAAGTCACAGGTTAATCAAATTATATCAACAACTAATTCACTTTTTCAGTTTCAAAGGGAAAGAAAGAAAAGTAATACTTCTCCATTTTCATTCTGTCATTAAACAATAGACAAATCAACATGCATTCTCTCTCTCACTTACATTAGGTTAGTTAAACATCTGAATCAAGTACATGGCTTTTAGTCTTTCAACTTTTCATTTGTCTAGGAAAAAAATACTATTAGAAATCTGAAGAGAGAGAGAGAGAGAGTAGTAAATGTTGCAGATGGACATTAAATACTGACTTTTTTGGTGGCAGGATCTCCCATCTTCAGATGCAGCCCAAATAGCCAACAACCTCTCAAACTTGGGCCAGATCTACAACAGAGAAGATATTTCAACAGATGTGCCGGTAAGCTGAATCCTCATAAGTCATAAGTAGTCTCTGCCTCATTTAATTTGACGTATCAGTACTCGCTAAGAATAGAGACAAAAGGTAAAAGTAAAACATGAGAATGCTGTACCAGCTAGTATTCTCTTTACTTTCACATCATATAACCACAATTGTGTAATCTCAAAGAATGTGAATAAGAAAAACTGTTTCTTGTGACATGAATCAAAGGAATTTGGCCAGCATGCACCGAACTATAGGTGTACAAGATTTTCATAGAACTTCTAGAGAGATTATAATAATTTATGATGATTAAGACATCAAACTCAGAAGCTCTTTTTTAGAAGGCTCGTTTCAAAAAAGACTAGCTTGCTTATTTTGCCTTTTCGCCTGCTAGGCAAGGGGACAAGTTATAGGAGAAGATGGAGTTCGAGTGCACAGTCTAGTCCTTCCAGGGCTTCCTTCCAGCACCAATGTCTACTTCTCACGCCCGGGAGAGGTGAGTTCTAGGTTGTGTTTCCGTTCTTGTTCAACTAAAATTAAAAGAAGTTGCATGATTTCGAGCTGTGGGACGACTAAATTTAATTTTTCCTACTCATTCTGTAACAAGAGGAGTAGGATTTTTTTTTCCTTCTCCGACACTTATCATGGCTTGCATCACAGGTGTACACTCTCAAGCATGATATCATAAATGTGCAATGCCTCATGCCAGGCTTGCTATTGGCAATTAGAAAGGTGGTGCGCCTTAAGGTACTTGAACATACGACAGTATATACATCTCCCGTTCCTCTTGAATGATCTTCTTCATCCTGTATTGCAAATGTCAAACTGTTGCCTTTCTGTGCTACTCTGACAGAATCTGGTGTATGGCTTGGAGAAATTATTATAAAGCTTCGAAGGTTATCCCCTGGTAGCTCTGTCTGAAACTTCACCACCACTTTTCATTGGACAGAGTGACCATCTACACCTGATAACAAAAAGGAGATAAACTCAGGAGCTCAAGTCAGAGAGAAACGAAGGAGAATTTTTTTTGTTTTTCGTTTTCTTTGTGTACGTGGAGAAATTATATTATTTCGTTCTTAAAGAAGGATTTTCTCTTCCCAATGACCTTTCCTCGGCAAACTTAAAAAAGATGTCTGCAACTTATGCTCCCTAACAGGCTGTACTTCAGTGAACCCGCTGAGACTTGATGGCGACCTCAGGAGCTCAGTTTCTATTTCTTCTGCCCAGAAAAGTCTTTAATATCCTAACTTTGGAGAGTATATCAAGATTTTCAGCTTAATGAGAAAGAAAGAACCACTAAGAAATGGTTACTAGGAGTTTAGGATAGCTGTATGCCCTCATTTTCTTCAAATATTTTTTCATGTGCATTTTTCTTCACGTCCAAACAGACTCTAATGGATTCTTACATCTTCATCCCAACAATTTACATTTGAGGAAAAGCGTTGAGTTCAGCAGATCAGGCGAAATCCAAGGGTCTCAAGAGATTTTGATGCTGCAACATGTCCAAGTTTTCATGCCAATATCTGCTAAGCATCTGTTCCATACAAATTCGTAAAAAGCATTCATTTGGTTATCCAAGTGCAAACGCCAATATGTACCAAATAGGTGGAGGATATTCCAAAAGTTAATTCCAAGCATGTATTTCAGTGGATAAAATAAATAAACATATCAGGAAAAAGGCGGTTTCATAGAACAATATATTATGGAGAAAGTTACAAGAATTTCTCATGGACTTTGACCCAAAGGCAATGAAGAGAAAAGAAAAGGAATGGAAATAGAGATTATATCCCTTTTAAGCTTCTGAGTATATCCACAACATTACGTTTATGTTTTTTTCCATCTCTATCACACAATTGCATTAAAAAGTAACTTTTGTATGTCAATCTGTGCATAGTGGTTCAAGTTCCCACCCACCCCAACATTATTGTGAACTAAAAAGAATTAATTTCTGAATTATATCTGCAAAAACAAGTACCAGTACCATGCCCATTAACTCAGAGATGCACATGCCACTAGTAGAAAAGAATATAGAAGAGATTTACTACTTAGGTCCACATGAATATCAGAGGATGGCCCTGTCATCAAACTTGTTAGCAAGAGCTCTTATCCAGGCTCTATCTTTATCGCCAAATGCATAACTTAAACTTGAGGCCAGCAGTATGAATCCTCCCATCTTTTCCATCTCACTGCCATTTTGCTTTAGATTTTGAACCACCGGTTGTACCAAAACCGAGCGAGTGCCCTCGGGCAGCATTTGCCAGAGTCCAGATTCTGGATAAAAGTTATGAAAACCTTGAAAAGTTTCATAAAGCATCATAGTATTTGTTTAACTTTTAATATCAATGTAGTTTCTCATACGCCCTCAACTTCTATTAGTGTATGTCTAGTCAGAATAACAACCAGGAGTAACATCTCATCACCATATGGAAAAGAGATCAAAATAACACTGCAGATTACTTCAAATTTTGATAGTGGTTGAGAATCAAAACCTGAGTCCATTAGAGAGTAGAAGCTCCAATAGATGCCACATCTAATATATCCTATCTCAATCACCACTTCTCTTCTCTCCTAATGTCACATTAGCGAGTCACAATAGTGAGCCTACCCGAGTAACTACTTATTCCAATGGTCTAAGCCCTTCCCCCCTAAACGTTCTCTAGTACACATGAACTACCAGTGGCCTATCGTTCTTACTTCTAATATTGTAAAAATTCATTCAAAGTTACAACTTAAAACTGCTTATCTTCAACCTATTCGATCAATTTATTCCATTGTCAGCATAAGCTATTTTTAAGGAGAAACAACATTTTCCCCACTAATATTATCGTTTCTAAGACATTTTTCATGTGCACCAGGAGAGCAAAAAATACATTCATAAAAACATGATAAAAACACAATTCTATACCTGAAATCTGAGGGAAATAGAGGGCATCCTTTAATGCAGATAGGCCAATGATCTGAAGCTGCTCCTCAAACCAGGCAAGTAAATCTGCTCCTGATATATCATTTGGACTATTCCAGTATCCTCGAACACATAACGCCCCTTGAATCTGTATTAACTGATTCCAAAGATAAGAAATGATTCAAAAATTAAAACTTAAGACAGTATCACAGAAAGCTAAATAATGTAATCTTTTGAGTACAACGTGTTCTCTTCCTACATATTTGTGAAGTAAAATGTAAGCAAGTAACAAAAATTTGAGAGATACCACTGATATACTGTTTGTATTGCGCAGCAATATGTATGTTGCCCAAGCCAAATCTTCCTTCACATTATCCGATACAATTTGTGACAAGAGAAATATTTGCTCAGTGTCTCCAGGGAGGGTAGCTTCGCCAGATGGAACTGCACCCTGCAGGCAAAGATGGGTACTTTTCCTTATTAAGCAGTAAGCAGTGGCCAAGCAAGTATAAAGTGAATAATATTTGATACTTATTGATCACTATTTAATTGAACTGACAATTCGGAATCTAAAGTAATCAATAAAAAATCAAATACAGGATCTAGCTACTGTGATGGAGAAAAAGTCTCAATGCTTCAACTAGACATCTATTTCATGCCTTGGTGAAGTTAATCTAATACTCACGTCAGCAACTCAAGGACTGCTACAATGCTAGAATGTATAATAAAAAATCTGTCATTGACCTCATCACCGAAATGAGAAGATCATATTCAATAGAAAAAGGTCATGCAGGCAACCTTGATGACGATAATGCAAGGAGGTGGGACTCTTTGTTGTATGGTCCTAGGCTCCTAGCTAAGTCATTATCAGAGATAAAAAGGCTAAATGTAGAGATCTGAGGTGACATTTGAGCCAAATTGATGTAAAAAAGAACAGGATGTTAGAGAAGAAATTGAAGCGAGACAGATGGCTAATGAGAGAGCTTCTATCTACATGAAGATTCCAAGATGAACTCTACAAGCAGAATCATAAGAAGACCGGGATGTCTAGAAAAATTATTGGTTAATGAATTACAATCCTATTCAAAGTCCGGAGAGGCTGGATAGAATTTGAGAAGAATTTGGCTAAATATGTATTCAGCATCTTTGAGCTTAGATACGGTTATCAGTGGAAATCCACCCAACCCAAACGTCTAGTAAGATATCATCTTAAGTTTACAAATCCTGCCACGTACAGGTCATCACAATCTACCACTCCACCATTTAAAGTTCGACACAAGAACAAATCAGGAAACTTTGATACCTAAGCATTCCCTCAATGATAGGTTCTTCAGCCATCAGAAAGGTCCCTCTCGTTTAAAAAATTTCCATCAAATATATTACTCCCTGCCCCAGACTCCCAGTCTCTTCCTCAGAGTACTAACTTTCCATCATCAATACCTACTTGACGGACGGCAGACAATGGCCCTGTAGTAGTGCTAAGGACTACACAGACCAGCAGTTTCAAGTTCCTCTAGTTCTCTCCCTTTTTTATCTTTTCTTTTTTTTTTTTTTACTCTTAACAGAGATTGACGGAAATTTTCTAGTAAGTAGAAAAAGAAGATGAAAAAAGAAGTATACAAGCAAGACAGCAATGTAATATCTAATATGTTACCTTAAGAAACTTTCCCAAGTAGGGGAGTGCAATGGAAAATGCTGCCAAAGAAACGCCTAAAGCTTCAGTTCTCTACGAATAACAAAAACCACATTAAACAGGAGAAATAATAAAAATCCAAGAAGAATAAAGAAAACAAAGGCGTTCCCAGAAAATTGTGTTTGCTTACTAACTGCGCAGGGGTGGTGAGAGCAGCTGAATTCGAGCCAACAAAGTGATTCAATAGAAGAAGAGAACCAAATCCATATCCAATCCATCTGGGTAAGTAAGACTCATCCAACCCAGGAATCCCTAAACCCCATATTACAACGAAATGTTACATTGAAAAAAAAAAAAAAAAAAATCACTTGTTCCCATATCCCTAAATTCTCAAATTTCTTCAGAAAGTACCCATTTCCAGATAGAGAGGGAGAGAGAGATACCGAGTGTGAACCGAAGGACAGAGAGATTGAGTTGCTGATTAGCCGAGTTCTTAGAATCGTCAAGACGAGCAGAAATTGCTGGACCCTTCGTCTTAGTTTTAGCGCGAAATCGGTGAGCGGATGTCAACCGATTCAACGGGCTGGGAGAGGGAATTGAGCTGATCATAGTCTTTCCTTGTTTGGTAATCTAGAAAATGAACTACATTAAAAACTTCTCTGAATTCCACCGAGGGTCAAAGGGCCGGTCGGACACTTCTCCGTTCCATCCTCATCCAAATCCGTTCAATTTGGATGAAAACGGCATTACATAATCACTTATTTACTTTGAGTTGGATGAACAATTATAATCCGATTGCAATATTTTTTAGTACAATCAAATTGCAAATTATATTTATTAAAAGAGAAAAAGGAGATAAAATGACAAGATTAATAACCAAGTTCAATTGTGAAGATAGTTACTTGGTTCATAACGTTCTTTGGAGTTTTTTTTTTTCTTCTTCCTCCTTTAAGTTTAGCCCGTGCACGATATAGGAATTTCATACATTTTTTAATTACATTAAGTTTTCTTAATACAACAGACATGAGAGATCCAAACTCAAAATTTTCTTCAAAAAATAATAAATAAATAACTCAAAAAAAAAAAAAAACAAAAACCAAAACACATATTATCCAACCTTCAACTAAAGAAAATGGGGGCAAATTGCAAAATCATAAATATTCGGCCCTCAAATTTATATAAATATTAAAATTAGACTCTTAATTTACAATAGTTACATTACAGAAATTGAACTCCTAAATGAAAAGTTTGAAAGTGTAATTATAATTATTATCATACTTCAAGGATGAATTTTGCAATTTGCTCAAAAAACTAATCACATGGATAGCATTTTTAGAGACTAATAATCAGGAAAATTACAATGAGTGAAAAATAGAATAGGTATTTTGCAAATATGTCTGTGAGGTATGTGATTTTGTAGATATATTAAAATACTCAAGTTCATAATTTTATCTTTATCATAGTTTGGTTTTACCCTTCTTAGACTTCGTTTGTGATTTCTAGGGTGGCAATTGTGCTTTTTGAAGAATCAAGTGTTAAAGGAAGTAGAATAATGTTGGGTACGTTTTAATTTTAAATTAGAAAAAATTAGCTACCGTGTTTGATAAATTAATATTAAATTTAATTATTTTTGTATAGATAATTAATTTATAATTTATTTAAAATTGTATATGATTTAAATTTCAACTAATTTTATTTATCTAAATTACTTGATAAAAGTTTTGAAAAATATTCTTTAAAAAAATAATCAATTACAATTTAAAAATATATACGACAAAATAAATTAATATGAAAGGATATAATTATAATACATTTATTTAAATAGTGAAGAAGTAGTTAAGAAGTTAACAAATTTGTAGGAAAACTAAAGGGCCATTTGGGATTGCTTTTGAAATCTTAAAAAGTTGTTTTAAGAAAATCTTAACCGCTTAAACTGTTTGGTAAAATAACTTATATATTAATCTTTCCAGAATCACTTATAAAATTGTTTTATCATGCAAAAGTGATTTGATGGAACTTTTAGATTTTAGTTTTCCGAAAAATTTGGTATCTTTTTTACCATCTCAAATTTTCATTTCATTAATTTATTTTCTCACATTTATTCCAAATTTTAATTGATTCAAATTCTTATAACAGTTATTTTTTTTAAAACAAAAATAGTTGCAATTCAAATCATATATATTTTTAAATAGTTGTATGACTAAACTACACTAATTTAGTATTAATTTATCAAATACCTTAATTAGTTTTTTTATTTAAAATTAAAATTTGCAAAACACTTTTTTACTTCTATCTACGAAAGATTTTTCGAGAAGCACAAATTTTAAAAACTACAACAATCCCAAATGAAGTCGCCTAAATCTAAATGCTAATATCTACTAGCTTTTACACATTAGTTAAAATTTAAAAATGATTATGATCTATTAATAAATAATTCACTCTACCAAACAAGATAGCTAGTTAAGTTTTTTCTATAATTTTTTACATTTTGTAAACGCAATCCCAAACGCCTTAACAACCTGTGGTTCCTATTTTCGTCTCACGAATCTACTTTCTCATATGTTTATGTTTTTCAGTTAGTTTGATATCTACTTTCTCATATGTTTATGTTTTTTAGTTAGTTTGATCCTTGTGATGTCCCTCATCTATTTTTTTTATAAGGGCTTTAAAATAATACTTCAATGCATTTAGATTTATTCGTTTCGATTTTTTTTTTTCGTTTCTCCAATTTATTATTTTTAAATACTATATTTGGAATGAAATGGGATCCATTCAGTGTAGATACTGAACTCGGTTTGTGGGAACCATATTTTGAAAGAATTGAGGGAATAAGGAAGAAAAAAATTTATAAAAACTTTTCTAAGAGAATTGGAAGAAAGAGGGAGAGTTTGAGAGTAATGGTAAAGATTATTTTTGTAGAAAACAAACACGCTATTTATAGAATTCTATGATTTATTCTTAATCCCGAATAACCCAAAGATTTTAAATTAAATATTTAATAATATCTACTACTAATAAATAACTAACCAAATAATATCCCATATTAAATGGTTTAAAATATTTAAATCATATTTAAATATTTATCTCTGCTAGAATTTTTAATTTGAATTTCATCCAAATTAAATAATTAATTATTTGAATCCAATTCAAATTAATTAATTAATTCTCTTTTTAATTATTTAATTAAATTTTTTAAAAAAAATTTAAATAACCTATTTATATGGATCTCATCCAAATAAGCAATTAATTATTCGAATCTTATTCAAACAAATTAATTCTCTATATTATATAGTTATTATATGAATCTCATTCAAATAAATTTTATAATAAGTTATATATCAATCGTATCCAATACAATTACATTTTCCCTAAAAAAAAATTGAACACTTCAAATTTTGTTTCAATCATAATTGCTTGTCCTTTGTGAGCTAACAAAAGATCTTTTGGACTATAGATCATAAGTTCCACTAATCTAAGATTAATTAATTAAACTCTTTTTTAATTAGATTAACCTTTATTAATTAAACTTATTCATTAACTATAGGGCAAACTACTATATACCTATAGTTGACCTTTTTAATTAGATTAACCTTTATTAATTAAACTTATTCATTAACTACAGGGCAAACTACTATATACCTATAGTTGACCTCTTATGCACGGTAGGATAAGCAATTATGATATACTTGATGGCTGATTATACTCGGTGGAACTCGACGACATTTTGGTAATTTCAACTCCCTTGAAGCCCAGATGCTCAAATCAACTCCAAATTGCTTCAAATTAACCATGTTCTTCACCAAATGATTAATTTTACCTTTTGATTGCTCAATACCTACAAAATAGGGAAATAAACACGTAAAATTCGATAACGAGCCCGAATTAAGCTAGGAATGAGAGCTATCAAATACCCCAACTTAATTCTTGCTCGTCCCGGGCAAGGTAGGAATACACAAAATATAATATAAAATAATTAAAGACATGCTAGCTTAATTCACAATATTGTTACTGCAGTCTCAACGGTCAATTAGAATGAAATTTGTAATCAAGAACGAAATTCAATTATGATCAATCACTGAAGCACAAGTTTAAGAATGATTCTCAATCTATTTATGTATGAGTGAATCTAGAGTTTGGCTAGTTAAGCTTGCACAATCCGAAAAGTTTTATAAGGTCCTCATCCCGTTTTCCCCTACTCTAGTTCGGTTATTGACCTTGGACATATCACACTTGCAAAAAAAAAAGGGTAACACTAAGACAAGGGTGCCTAAACTCACACACAAAACATAAAGCACATTTATTTTACCTAGAGGGCTAGTTCACTCCCCACCATCGGGAACCTATCATTATTTTCTCACAGGTGCTAACTAGACACGGCGGAGGTAGCTCTTTTCACCTCTATCCATGCACACACACACTATTTTTTTCTTTGCAGGCGCATTAACATATGCCTCATTTTTTTTATGCTTTTTTTTCTATGTTTTTTTTTTTTCCAGAATTGCAACTAATTTTCTTTTCTTTTCTTTTTTTTTTTTTACCCACAGTAGGTCCTATTTTATCCACTTTGTCTAGTTTTGCTCTAAAATAAGTATAGTTACTCCTGAGTCAAAGGTGGACCTTTCGGGGTGATAATAGAAATACAAACTAAATAACCCAATTCTAAGCATGCAAGACTTTAATTTCGCAAAACGATGACTTAAAGATGCATGGAAGATAAGAATTTTTTTTAAAAAAAAAGGGCTAAAATCATAATCATAGTCCTAACATTCTTTCATGCAAATTTTATTACAGGAAGAGTGTGTCATAAACTATCATAATAACAATAGAACAAATAGCAAGCAAGACAATCAAGCACACAATATACTACCCGATGGGTACCCCACCCCCAACTTAAAATGATACATTGTCCCCAATGTATTTCAAGTATAGCTCAAAAAGAATAAAAACAAGGGATCAAAAAATCTCCCCTGATAACAATGTCACACACGAGATAGTGGTGGTCATAGGCTCGCTTCTTAGAAGATGCTCTCCTCTCCAAGGTCATCCCTAAAAAAAAAAATAAAAAAAAAATAAAAAATAAATAAAGAAAGCGGTAAAAGAAAAGAACCAGACAGGTCGAATTTGATATTTTTATTTTGTTTGAAAAAAGGAAAAGAAAAATCAAAAGACTCAAGGACTGAATTAACTGAAAATAAAGACTTGACTCAATTGACTCTTGAGAATAAGAAGAACAAAAATAAAAAAATATACGATATACCAGATGGTAGAACAGGGTGAGGTTTCTCAACCTCTAACTCCATCACTTGGAAGTCGACGGGTTTAGGCTCAGATTCTCCATAGTCCTCATAAACTTGTTCTAAATATGACATGCTATCCTCTAACTCATCCTCAATGTCAACATAGATTACCTCATTGCTGCACGCCTCAGTGATGACATAAGATATGTGTAGCAGAAGTTCGCATCCTCTCTCAACTGAATCAGAAGATTGAGTGATTTAGTCTCTCAAACTCTGAAGATCAGCTCCAACCTCAGTTTGACAACTAAAGCTCTCCTAAAGGTCGCAGATCTCCTGCTCAAAAATAATATTGTTGATAGCAAGTTGTCTAATCACATCTTCTAATGACATACCTGAGTTGGCGGTGTGAGTATGTCGTCATGTCGGATGTGGCAGGGCATGGATCATAGTGGAACTGGTCCCATCCTAGGTTTCCATAGCCATAAGATTCCTCCCATCTAGGCCAGTGAAAATAATCATCCATATAACTAAGATACCCTCCCATGGAGTAGTCTCGTGGCATAGGGTTCCACTGCAAACTTGGGCATGCTTGCTCAGGGTGATCAATCCTACATGCTTGCACTTATTGCGGGTTACCTGCAACCAATTGACTAACCATAGAAGTTAACTTAGCAAGTTGACCTCGAAGGTCACGAACCTCGTCGCTAAGTCGAGATACTCCATTTGATTGTTCCCATCCTAGTTGATGATATCTGTCCATACTTATACTACTAACATAAAAAGGAAAACAAATCAAAAGCAAAATAATACTTTAACTAGAAATTTAACTAACTAAACGTCAATGGCTTCCCCAAAAGCGGCGCAATTTTTGTTCGAATCGAGAATCGATGTCGTTAATTCGACTCCAAACCGAAACAAAAGAAAATTTGTAAAAATTGAACTACTCCAATCATTACAAAGACGTATCAACAATGGTAAGTCCGAGTCAATCAGCAGGGAAGCGTGATTTGTTTCGTTAAGTGAATTTTCTAACCAGAGCAGTAAATTGGGAGTTTTGGTGTGGAAGAGATAAATACATGAAATTGAAATAAAAGGGTAAATGTAACTATAATAGGAGTCTATCTAATTTCTAGAGCAAGAGAGAGTTTCCTATGCAATTTCTTTCATTAGACATCAATTAATTACACTGAATTTGTCAACCCCTCAACCTATTAGAAAATCTAATAGCCCAATTAGCCAAATTCGATAGTAAACCAAATTAGCCCTAATTCAATTTACAACTCTTCCTTCTTAGCAGCATGCAAGTTAAAATTGAATTGCATTACGAAAGGGTTCAATTGTTGAGATAGACAACAAGTCGGAAAGCCATATCTTATAGCATGATTTATTTGGGAAAAATTATATTAAGGCATACATGCATTTGGCCAAAAAAAATCTGACCCTAAATATGCGATGCTAATACGTGCAACTAAATCAATCAATATATGCATAGGCTATGACGATTTTGGAAATAAGAATTTCAATAAACTGATTTGTCAGATCAATTTATAGCCCATTAAAAATAAATCAAATTATCCCAAAGAATTCACACAGTTAATTTAATTAGAAATCCTTCAAGAAATTAAACATAAGGCTCTTGCTCAAAAGAAATTAGATAAGAGTTACTTCTTAATTCATAGACAAATCCGAGATATACGTCCGATCCATCGATTATGACCCAAAAACAAAAGGAAAAACTAACCTAAGGATACTAAAATCTGAAGGGAAAGGAAGAAGATTGAACTCTAACTTTGGCCTCCATCTATTTGGCCCCCAAAATTCAGCATATTTCGACCTAAAATTGAACAGATGTCTTTATAGAAATGAGGCAGCATCGCAACACTTGGAATAGTGTTGCAACGCTAAAGCAGTCGATTAAGAGCGTCAAGGCAGAAGTCCAACGCTGGACCCAACGTTCACTTACGCGCGCTTCGCTTCTTTGTCCATCAAAGATCGTAGCGTTGCAACGTTGATGGGCAGCACTGCAATGCTACCCATTCTGTCCACAAACGTTGGAATGAAGCATCAAGCTACTTTGCAACGGTGGCAAGGTTGAACATACGAAGCATTGTGACGCTCGGGTAGCGTTGCAATGCTGAGCATTCTATCAAAAACTTGATACTCGATGCACCATGCTCCTTTTCTCGATGCTCGGCGCTTGTTTACTTGATACTCGATGGAACTCGATGGCATTTTGTTAATTTCAACTCTTTTGAAGTTTGGATGCTCAAGTCAACTCCAAATTGCTTCAAATTAATCTCGTTCTTCATCAAATAATTAATTTTACCTCTTGGTTGCTTGGTACCTACAAAATAAGGAAATAAACACGTAAAATTCGATAACAATCCCAAATTAATCTAGGAATAATAGCTCTTTTTTAGAGCTATCACCGGGTCCACGATTTGCCTTTGTGTGCTTTTTTTTTCGATTTTGACTTTTTTTTTTTTTTTTTTAATTTTTAAGTAACAAATTTCTTCATTACTAAACTTAATTATATATTTAATATGCAATGAAAACTTAATTAGTCTATACCCATGTTAAAAATAAAATTTTGACTTGACTAAGGTGTACATCTCTCTACAAATAAAAAAAAATAGATAAAAGAGAAATTAGTTATTTAATTTCAAAATAGAAGTTTACATGAAGTTTAAAGACGACCCTCACTGGCGCTTACCCCATAGGGGGGTTGCATTCGTATGCCTCTAAATTAGCTTCGTCTTATTATCGTTGTCGTCTACAGCGAACATGTCTTCGATCAGTGTCAACAACATTGAGTCATCTTGTTTGTTGAATAATATTTTCTACGTTAACTAATGTTTGGTCACACATTGAACCCAACTCTGGTAAGTTGTGTTGTATTGAATATTGTTGCACATATTGGATATAATTATTCTGTACGATGAAAAATTAATATTAAATAATATTCATATCACATATTTGAAAATGTAAGACTATAAATCTCTTACCATGTAGTAATAGTTAGTCCATTTGTTAATTCTTCCTATGCACAACGATCATGACGTGCATGCCAGTAGGGTATATATTCTATGTGAATTCGATGTCAGTCTTGGTCGTGCTTACCTCTCAAATCAATCTGGTGTAGTGTTAAGAGTGTATAGCACAATGAAGGTACCATTTGTCGCAGACCGAACTGTCTCAACACACAATCTGGATGATGCCACTCTACTATATGGAAGCATATAAGAGGGCTAACGGTCAACTAGATGTCTTGACCATCATGACAGTAATTAGGTATTGATGACCAAATCTCTTGCGTGTATGCCGTCCAATTAATCTGACAAAAAAAAAAAAAGATAATTATACACCCAAAAACTTTTAAATATTCATTTATATATACATTTGTTACCTGATTGTGCATCAGTCTGTCAAATATTTGTCGATATACTAGAAATACACCACTCCATCTAAAATTATAAAAAATACAATTAACTTGTATTCTTACCTAAAATGACAATGAAATAAATATATAAAAATGAATAATACCTGGCACTTAGTGGACAATGACTTGGGGCCTGTAACTGAACTTGTGGTGCTATAATTTTAAATCTATCATAAGCCCATACCTATTGTAGTATCAATAGCCCCGCTATTTCCAACGCTTGTGCATTAGTAGCCCGACAAAACTCTATAAAGCCATGCAAGATAGACACGACCCCACGAGTACGTACCATCATGCTCGCAATCAGATAGTAGAGGGAGAAACATAAGATGTACCAGAGTGTTCGACTTGTCAGCAAACAAAAATCCTTCAATAAGCTGCATAATGTATGCTTCTGCATACCTACGTACGTTAATGTCGTCGGCATCAGGAGGCAATTTTGAAAGTTGGATGCTAACCATGGGATACTCAATATGTGCAACCCTAAGAAAGCCAACCTGTTCAACGTAAGGAGTAATCCATGGATCAAATGGGATAGTATGTTATGTAGATGCTTCCCTTCTCCAACAACCCAAAACCACAGTAGAAGAACTATCCCATATCGATTGTAAACGATGTGTATTTTATTGATATAGTTGCACATGATTAGAAGGACCAAGTTCCATTGCCTACGAAGTTCAAATTACATTACATAATAAATAAAGTTCCATTACATAAAAATAAAATTTCATTAAACAAAGTCATCAATGGCCTAAAAAAATAAAAGTTACGTTACATAAAAATAAAATTCCATTAGATAAAAAAATAAAAATTCCATTACATAAAAATAAAATTCCATTACACAAAGCCATCAATGGAGGAAGCACATAATGTAGGTTGTGGACAAGTACACTTATTATGTTCTTCTCCCTTTCAAATTGTACAAGGACACATCGACATATTTACTTAAATTTTGACAACTGTAATAGTTGACAAAAAATATGTTAATACAACAAAAAGTTTTAAATCCAAATAAATAAATATTCCAAACTTTTAAATCCTCTTTTTGCCACAACTTTTAGTTTTCAACTTTTGTAAATTTTCTTAAAAAGAAAAGGTTTGTTCCTTCTTTCTAAGAAGATCCAAATAAATTAATATTTCAAAAAATCTAAATATTTTCTTAAATCAGCCCAAATAAAAAAAATATATCTATGAATTAGTGCGAATAATAAAAAAAAAAAAAATCTATGAATCAACCCAAATGAAAATCTATGAATCATACACTTAAATAAGTCCAAATAAAATATAAATCATACATTTAAATCAACCCAAATGAAAACAAAATAGTAGTGGAAGAAATTTCATATATTGGAACAAAAGGGTAGCCCAAATGTACAAACTTTGGAAATAAATAAATAAAACTTTTACCTAAGGCAGGTAGTAGATCAGCTCATGGCAGTGGAGTAAGATGGCGGCAGTAGCAAGAATATCGGAGACGGGGGGAGGGGAAGGAGCGAGGAGGCGATGACGCGGCTATGAGAGAGGAAGAAAGATGAAAAGTTTCGGNGACTCTCCATATGGATAGTCTGCGTGCCAGGTCATTGCCACTTCATGAGCTATGAAGGAAGTTATGTACCGGATACATATTTAAGGGGTAATCGTGTACCGGGTACATGATTTCAAAACTTATTTTCACCAATACTTTCAACCCAATCCTATTTTTGTTAATAATTATTAAAATAACATTATTTTTTAAAAATATTTCAAACTACTAGTCCATGAGGTCCCCTCGATAGCTCAACGGGATTTAATGAGAATTAGGTTTTGGATTAATTTAAATTATTCAAATTAATTGATGAAATTAATTATATACGATATAATTAATTAAATTTTAGTATGTGATGTAATTACTATAATGTATTTGATATATTATAATATTAAGTATTTATGAGAGGAAATAAATATTTGAATATGATTCAAATATTAATTATATGAATTGGATTCATATTATTAAATTTAAAGTAAATATGATTTATATTAAAAAGTCATTGGTGAGAGAAAAGAAACTATAGGTTATATTGTATATGATACAATATTAAAACTATAGATTATATGTTATATTTGATATAACATATAACTTAATATATATTATATGATAAATTAGTTATCATATTAATATATATTAAATTAAATTAAATTAATTAATTTTTTTAATTTCAAATTAATTTAAATAATTAAAGGAAGGAGTTGTAACTCCCTCCCCTTTTTTCTCTCAAAACGTGCAGGAGTGGATACTCTCTTCGAGCAGTCTTCTCCTTCCTGTAAATTTTGTCCGAGGATAGTTAGTTTTGTGTGGATTTGAGAAATCTCAAAGAAAACAAAAATCAATCCTTCCTCTTCCTCCCCATCTTTCCTTTTTCCTCTCAACCAAAATAGCCCGAGCCCACACTTCTTGGGTTCTCTGCCTGAGAATACTGTGGTTTTCTATTGGTGGTGCCCATTTGGTCTTTTCGCTTCTGTTTGTGATTTTTACAAAGGAGAAGGATTTGTGAAGTTTGGACTCTTCAAGAGTAAGCTTTTCTAAAACTCTAATTTAATTCTTTTTATTTTATGTTTAAGCATGTTGTGTTTAAGTTAAATGCATGATCTATCTTTTACTCTTGTAAAATTTAATTTTAAAAAAATTGGGTTTGGGACGATCCTTTACTTCAGCTCAAGGGCCCTATCTATCTTTTACTCTTTTGTAAAATTTAATTCTAAAAAAATTGGGTTTGGGACGATCCTTTACTTCTGCTCAAGGGCCCTTCAATGGGATCTTTCAATTGGTATCAGAGCATGGTTTGTAATCCCAAATTTCATTTTTTTTAATTGATTTTACAGTTTATGGTGGGTATGTGCATTCTTTAATTTTCATGTGTGTGCATTCTTTAATTTTCATGTGATGATTGTTTAAGAATGTATGGTTTAGAATTATTGGATGTTTTTTGGGATTGGTCATTGTTTACTATTTTCATTTACATTTTGGTGTGTAAAGACCCATGTTTTGGGACATAATCTTTGCTAGAGAGTCTGTATTTGATTGTCCTCAAGTCATTCGTGGCTTTCCTGATGTGCATTTGGAGAAAACGGGACCATTTTCGGCAGAGATTTGATGGAGATCACTGTTGTGCAGTCGGGACTATATCGTAGCATTGCAACGCTGTGCCCTAGCGTTGCAACACTACAATGAAGAACAACATTGTGTTCTTTCCGTAGTGTTGCAACGCTGCAATGCGGATAGAACCAACCAGTTCTGGTCAAGTTCGGTTCGTGGCTCACTTGGTTTGGCTATGGTTCAGTCAGTTCGAGCGGTTTTGGTTCGATTCGATGGCTGGTTGGTTCGGTTTGAGCGGCTCAAGGCCCAATTCACTTGTATTTGAACCCGTTGATATTTATTCTCGTAATAATTAATAGTTTGGTTAATTAAATTAATATAAGATTATATTAATTTAATTAATTATTTAGTTTCCAATCTCGGTCCAATAATTTTTTGTTTATTAATTATACACGTAATGTATATTTTAATTTTATATATATGTCATATAGTATAAAATCCTACCATAGGTTATGAATTTTAATTTCATGCATCATTCTATATTATAAGTGTTTTAATATATGTATATGCATGATTTAAATTATATAGCATGCTCATGCATCATTTATATTATAAATGTTATAATATATAGTTTAATGTATGTATGGATGTATGCTATTGTATGTTTTATTACTTTATTATATAAATGGTATATATGTTAGTAATGAAATGAAATTCCATGAAACATGACACTACTTTAGGTTAATTTATAAATGTTATAATTTACTGAAGTATGTCAGCATGTGATGTGTGGTTTTAATTTATTTCATTTGTTTATAATTGTTATAACTAAATGAAATTAGAATTAAATAATTTATTTCATAGGTTAATAATCATTTTAAAAATTTTTTTAAAACATGATTCATATAGACCTAAGATCATGTTTCTAATGAGATTAGAAATCTTAGTTTAATCTCTTAATCGATTTAATAGGATTAAATTGATTCCTAATAAAAGATTAACAATGTAACAAATGTATCTATAAGGGACCTTTTGTTTAAGGTGAATTCTATCTAGACTGGGGTATTTAAGTTTACGGAAACGTAGCACCCTTACCTAGGAATTTACCTGGAAAGGTGAATTAGATAGATTCGTTACATGCATACAAGTTTGATTAAAGTTTATTAAAAAGTTTAATAGACCTTAATCAAAATTGTTTAGATATCCAAAGATAAATGTTGTTTTTAAACAAATTAAACTAACTAGATTTTTTTAATTAATTAACCCTAGGTAAAATGCTCAGTGGGAGAAAAATGGGGTATATGATACTTCATTTTATCCTCTTCACGTTTCTTCCTTAAAGTTCTCACCATGAGGTCTATACTCGACCTCGAGGCACCATGGGTGTCCCCCTACGGGTGTCATTTGTATAGATCAATATCAAGATGAATGAAGAGAGTATTTATAGTAAATGGGAGCAGGACGTGTGACAACACATCCTTCGGTCTCTCTCGTTAGATTGAAGTAAAGTTTCATGCATGGCCTCGTGGCACCGTGGTGTCCTCCTAAAGGATGGAATTTTTGCATGATGCTTTATTTGATCTCTAGAAATGGATAGGGCTGCTTTAGTTTCATGTCCCAATCGGTTTTCTACTATGGTTGGCTCATTGGGGCAGAACTGAGTTGCACTTACAAGAATTGTTAAGCAAGTTAACAAATTTTGAACTGAACAATAGTGATTGTTAGTATAGTGATAAGGTGTCGTTTCTGTCTAATGGTTGAGAATGTCTCATTTCAATGAAGGGGCACTTGATCACCCTATGGTGAATTTTGTCATGCCTCACTGAAACATCACTGGAAAATAGATGTCACTTAGGGTACATAGACTATTTTACTAAAATTGATCGGTTGTCTTGTTGGTTTAATGTAAATAAACTAATAATAAATAATTTGTATGGCTTCAACAAATCTTATTTCACTATGACTTCTATGACGTTAAATCTGCTCGCCGTTGAAAAATTAAAGGGCGACAATTACGCTTCATGGAAAAACACGATCAACACAATTCTAATAATCGATGACCTTTTTTTTTCCAAATGGAGGACTGTTCTCCCATTCCAGCTTCAATTCTGCTCGAAATGTTCGAGAAGCATACGAGCATTGGACAGGGGCAAACAAAAAGGCTTGAGAGTATATCTTGGCTAGTCTTTCTGAAGTTTTGACCAAGAAGCATGAGCCCATACTCACAGCCCGTGAGATCATGAAGTCTCTGAAGGGAATGTTCAGACAACCTTCCGCATAGCTCAGACATGACGCTCTCAAACACATCTTCAATTCTCGTATGCAAGAAGAGGCATCTGTTCGAGAACATGTTCTCAACATTATGGTCCACTTCAATGTGGCAGAGATGAATGGGTCCATCATCTATGAAGCCAACCAGGTTAGCTTCATTTTGGAATCTTTACCTAAAAGTTTCCTTTACTTCCGTAGCAATGTTGTTTTGAACAAGATTGACTACAACCTAACCACCCTCCTCAACGAACTACAAACCTTCTAGTCCTTGTTGAAAAAAAGGGACAAAGGGGTGAATCAAATGTTGCTTTATCCTTTAAGAAGTTACACAGAGGTTTGACCTCTAAGGAAAAATCTGTACCTTCTTCCACCGATACCAAAAAGTGGAAGAAGAAGAAAAGTGGACAAAGGAAAGCTAACCTACCAGCAGATGCTCAAAAGAAAGCCAAGGTTGTAAAGGGAATTTGTTTTTATTACAACCAAGAGGGACATTGGAAGAGGAACTGTCCCAAGTACTTGACAAAAAAGAAGAAGACCAAACAAGGTAAATGTGATTTACTTGTATTGGAAACATGTTTTGTGGAGATTGATGATTTTGCCTGGATTATAGATTCTGGCACCACTAACCATGTTTGTTATGTTGGGATTGGTGTTCTAATCCTCTCAGAGTCTCGTAGTTCGTAAACTGTACACGTTGTTATGAATAAAATAAGAGATATTTTATTTTGCATTTACTCATATCCAATAAACAAAGCTCCATGGTTATTGTACGAAAACTTAAGCATGTATATGAGATATACAAGTGGATCATGCCTTAAGTTTTAACCTGAAAAGGTCTATAGTATAAGGATTAAAGAGGGATACCTGATCTTTGTGACACTACAAATATGGCGCACTTTGTAGAGGTTTACAAGTGTTGTGAACTAATAAGATGGTAGATCTTGACCTTCATGTGGAGACGTGCTACCGAGGGTGTCCTATACAAAGAGTTTGTATAAGACCAGACCACGAGATGATTCGTCTCTTTATATAACACTGTTGATACTTGAGACTTACATCTTATCTAAACGAAGATAAGTGACATGACCTTAATCCTGAGTGCTTTGGGAACTTCTGCCTTTGAGGGCGGTCCTTTGATTAGTATGGGTGAGAGCGGCCAGATTGCCAACTCAACAAGCCTACCTTTTTGGGGATTTGTCTGATTTGGGAGCTGGGAACTTAGTTACACAAGACAGAATTCACTTCTTCCTCAAAGTAGGGGTAAGTAGATAGATTGCTCCCTTAAGGGCTGATTCTGAGTCTTGAACATAGTGGCCACAACCTCTCTTTGGAAGAGAGAACTTAGTCATAGTAGACTATGACTTATGTTCATTAGAGGGATCAGTGGTACTTAAAGAGTTAGATGTAACAATAGGGGCAAAAAGGTAAATTGACCTAGCTGTACTTACGAGCGATCTGTGAAGGGCTATCTCACTATTGATTGGTTGATATGGACACAAAATATATATGTAGTAAGGAGAGTGCAGTTGTCGGTTTTTAGTGGAGTGCCCGACAGTTAACGGATGGAAGATCCTGTGACCAAAGAGTTTAGTCAGTTATTCACGTACTATTGGAACTTCAAACTACACGTCCATAAGGTCCCCTTGGTAGCTCAATGGATTCAAGTTGAGAATCAGTTCTTAAGGTTGATTTGAAATGTACAAATTGACAAGAGGAAATTCGATTATATATGATATAATCAGTGAGATACATCAAGTGGAGGATTAATGTAAATGAGAATTACATTAAGTACCAAAAAAATAGAAAAGGAACTATGGTTTATATGTTTCATGAGATGAAATATTAAAAATATAGGTTATAAATATAATATGGTAAGTTGATTATCATACTTAATTATAATAATATTAATTATTTGATAATTATCTCTTTTTCTCTAATAACCAATAAAGTGGGAGGTTATTGGTGGTTTTATGGTAACCGTGAGATAAAAGGAAAAATGTTTTCCAAAATTTAGAGTTGCTACTTTTGGAAAGAAACTCACAGAATTCTATCAAGTGAAATCGTTTCACTAAACGATAGCTAATAGAGAGACTAAATGATCGTGGAGTGTCACTATACGATAGTTCACTTAGTTGATCGTAGCTAAACGATCGCAGGGTATTGTCTAAACGATAGGCTGCCTTCTTCTACATGATTGAGCACATTGTCTATACGATAGATCGTGTCATCTCCCACTTACTCAATCGTCTACACGATTGTTTTTCCTCCAGTCTCTTCCTCTAACCAAGTTCATACAGAGCCCATAACTTCTGGATTCTCATACTGAGAATAATAAGATAACAATTGTGGTGGTGTCCTCACTTAACTCGATTGAGTTCAAGGTTCTGGAGGCCGTTCGCTGGGTTCGTGTTGTTTGGATGGTGTTTACTATGGATCGTGCTGTGTTGCGGTCGTTATGTTCAAGCGTTCGTGTACTGCTGTCTTGAAGATTGATCGAGCGTTCGTGATTGAGGGAGTTTGAAGAATGAGTCTTCAAAGGATGATACTCTATCCCTTGATTATCTGTCAGCATGTTGTAGTTTCGTATTGTGCATGACCTGTTAGTTTTCGTTTTGTACTGTAGTGCGAAAAATACAGCTGTCGATCTTTAGTGGGATGCCCGATAGTTAACGGATGGTGGATATCGTAATTAAAGAGTTTAGTCTGTTATTCACGTACATTGGAGCTTCAAGTTATAGGTCCATAAGGTTCCCTTGGTAACTCAATGGATTCATGGTGAGAATCGGTTTTTGGGTTAGTTGAAGTGTTCAAATTAACAAAAGGGAATATGATTATATATGATATAATTAAATTGATTCAATTATATATGATATAATTGATTTGATGTATTAGATACATTAATTGGAGACATTAATATAAATATGATTTATATTAAATGCAATAAAGGAGAAAAAATACTATGGTTGAAATATTAGATATAATGTGATATTAAAACTATAGGTTATAAATATAATATGACAATATTAGTTATTATATTTATTTATAATCAAACAATTATGAGATAATTATTGGTTAGTTATTATTTTCTCCTTTAACCGTGTTTGAGTGGGAAATTACTATCAGTTTTAATAACTAAAGAATAAAAATGAAAATTGTTTTCATTTTTAGGATTCACAACACATTCACTATATGATAGCCTATGAGAGAGTGAACGACGAGGCATCAAGATTACTAGACGACAGCTTCTCGTTTACTAGACGATCGAGTACCTAGTCTATACGATAGACTTAGACATTATCCCACTTAATCGATCGTTTACTCGATTGTTGAGTTCCTCCTTTCCTCTACCAAATCCACACAGAGCCCACACCTTTTTTATTCTCACACCGAAAATACTAAGGCAATCGAGTGGTAGTGTCGAGTGTTGTTGTTCGATAGTTGAGGAACGAGTCTTACTCGATGGGGTTCGAGGATCTGACAGTTCGTGAGTTGCACTGGTTGTTCGTTGCATTCGTGCTCGTGATCGAGTTTGCTGGGACGCGTGACTGGTGTAGATCGAAGGAATACTTGAAGAAGAGTTCTTTAAAGGTATGTCACTCGATTCCCTTTGGTTTTAAATGAAAAGCATGATGTGATTTACTCAATGATGCATAATTATTCTTATATGTTTGTAAATGTTTTTATTCTTTCACAGTGGGCTTGGAATGATCTTACTTCCGCTCAATGATTCTTTTGTAAAAGAATTCCTGCATTTTGATATTGCGATCAAATCTTATGACTTTGATCAAAATGTTGATGGCCCTTGTGTATACAAGATGATCAACAACAGTTCGGTAGCTTTCTTAGTGTTATATGTAGACGATATTCTACTCATTGGGAATGATGTAAGTCTACTGACTAAAGTTAAGAACTGACTAGTGACCCAATTCTAAATGAAAGATATGGGAGAGGCTCAGTTTGTTCAAGGAATTAAGATCTTTAGAGATCGAAAGAACAAAACGCTAGCTTTATCTCAAGCATCGTATATTGCAAGATGCTTGTCAAGTATTCGATGCAGAACTTCAAAAGTGGCTTGCTACCTTTCAGGCACGGACTTATATTGTCTAAAGAGCAGTGTCTTAAGACACCTTAAAAGGTTGAGGAAATGAGACGGATCCCCTATGCATCGGCTATTGGCAGCTTTATGTATATAATATTATGTACGAGACTTGACATCTGCTATACAGTAAGGATATACAGTAGATATCAGTCTAACCCAAAATTTGATCAATGTACCGCTGTTAAAAATATCCTCAAGTATCTACGAAGAACGAAGGACTACATGCTCGTGTATGGTTCTAAGGATCTGATCCTTCTGTACATGTGATTTTCAGACTGATAAGGATTATAGAAAATCCACATCAGGATCAGTGTTCACTTTTAACGGAGAGGCAATAGTCCGAAGGAGCACCAAGCAGGGATGCATTGTTGATTCCACTATGGAGGTCGTGTATGTAGCGTTTTATGAAGTTACTAAGGAATTTGTTTGGCTCAGGAAATTCTTGATGGATTTGGAAGTTGTTCCAGACATGTCAAAGCCCATCACACTTTATTGTGATAATAGTGGTGATGTGGCCAATTCCAAAGAGCCTAGGAGTCATAAGCACGACAAACACATCGAGCGGAAGTATCATCTCATTCGAGAGATTGTGTATCGAGGAGACGTGATCGTCACGAAGATAGCTTCGGAGCACAATGTTGCTGATCTGTTTACAAAGACCCTCACAACTAAGGTGTTTGGGGGTCACCTACAAAGTATGGGTCTATGGCATAGGCGACGTTTAGACTAGGGCGAGTGGGAGATTTGTACTAGGCATTTTGTGCCCTAGTTTACTGTTTTGTATACTTTATATTATAGTTTGACTTTTACACTGTACACTCCACTAACTTTAGGTCGAGTGGGAGATTGTTTGGGTTGATGTCCTAAATCTCGTAGGGTTCTATAGTTTGTAATTGTAATGTACAAACATTTTATTTATGTAATAAAATATTTGATGTTTTATGTCAAAATTAGTTGTATTAACCACAAACCAATAAACTAACATCTAGGGTTATCTTGTAGCTTAAACATGTATCTAGAGACATACGAGTGGATCATATTTAAGTGATAACCTAAATGGTCTGTAGTAGATGGATAAGGCTGGATATATTATCCTTGTGATACTATGAGTATGACCTACTTTGTAGGTGTTACAATTGTTGTAAAGTGCTACAAATGATCAGATCCTGATCATTCATGTGGAGACATATGAGCGGAGATATTCTAACAAAGGAGTTTGTATAAGATTGGACCACGAAATGTTTAGTCTCATTATATAACATCGTTCATAATAGAGACTTACATTTCACCAGGATGACCATAGGTAACATGACCTGAATCCTGAGTGAGATGTAAACTTCTGTCTATGAGGGCAGTCCTTT
Source organism: Benincasa hispida (assembly GCF_009727055.1). Taxonomy (NCBI): domain Eukaryota; kingdom Viridiplantae; phylum Streptophyta; class Magnoliopsida; order Cucurbitales; family Cucurbitaceae; genus Benincasa; species Benincasa hispida. The sequence goes on along the minus strand of NC_052349.1, from coordinate 27,299,375 downwards.
GATTTGTATGCATGAGAGTGGCCAGATCGCTGACTTAACAAGCCTACCATTTTGAGAATTCATCTTATTGGGGAGCTGAGAACACAGCTACTCAAGAAGGAATCCACTTCTTCCCCAATGTCGGGACAAGTAGATAAATTGCTCTCTTAAGGGCTAATTTCGGGACTTGAACAATGTAACACCACACTCTCTCTTGGCCCGAGAGGGGTTTGATCATAGTTAGACTATGGTTTATTGTTCATTAGAAGGATCAGTGGTATTTAAATAGTTAGATGTAACTACAGGGGCAAAACAATAATTTTAGCCTAGTTGTACTTATGGGTAATTTTTGAATGGTCATCGTACTATTGATTGGTTATATCCAATAGACATAGAACTATATCTGTAGTGCAAAGAGTGCAGTTTTCGGTCTTTAGTTGAGTGCTCGAAAGTTTCGAATGGTGAATAAGTTAATCAAAGAATTTAATTAATTATTCACATATTGTTGGAACTTCAAGCTACAGGTCCATGAGGTTCCATCGGTAGCTCAATAAGATTTAATGAAAGTCCATTTTAGATTAATTTGAATTGTTCAAATTAATTGAGGAAATTAATTATATATGATATAATTAATTAAATTTTAATTATATGTGATATAATTACTATAATGTATTTGATACATTATGATATTAAGTATTTATGAGAAGAAATAAATATTTGAATATGATTCAAATATTAATTATATGACTTGGATTCATATAATTAAATTTAATGTAAATATGATAAGCCATTGGTGAGAGAAAAGAAACTATAGGTTATATTGTATATGATACAATATTAAAACTATAGGTTATATATTATATTTGATATATCATATGGTTTAATATATTATATGATAAGTTAGTTATCATATTAATATATATTAAATTAAATTAAATTTAGTAATTTAAAATTAATTTAAATTAATTAAGGGAGAAAGTTGTAATTCACTCCCCCATTTTTTCTCTCAAAACGTGCAGAAGTGGATGCTCTCCCTGGGCAGTCTTCTCTTCTTGTAAATTTTGTCAAAGGATAGTGTGTGGATTTGAGAAATCTCGGAGAAAATAAAAATCAATCCTTCCTCTTCCTCTCCATCTTTCCTTCTCCCTCTCAACCAAAATAGCCAGAGCTCACACCTCCTAAGTTCTCTACCTGAGAATACTGAGATTTCCGATTGGTGGTTCCCATTTGACCTTTTCGCTTTTGTTCATGATTTTTACAGAGGAGAAAGATTTGTGAAGTTTGGACTCTTCAAGGGCTGGTTTCTAAAATCCTTCTTTATTTTATGTTTAAGCATGCTATGTTTGAATTAAATACATGATCTGTCTTTTATTCTTTCGTAAAATTTAATTATAAAAAATTGGGTTTTGGACGATTCTTTGCTTTCGCTCAAGAGTCCTTCAATGGGATCCTTCAGATGCCATGTCAGAAGATGTTGTATTTAAAGAAGGTTATGTATTTCATAGCAAGATTGAACTGAAGAAAGCAATATACATTTTGCCTTGAAAGGTAATTTTCAATTGGAAACTGTGAATGCTAGTCGAATGCAATTGGTAATGAGGTGTAAAAAAGATGGATGCAACTAGTTTATTCGGTCATCATTGGTTTCTAAGGGTCAGATGTGGATTATTCGTTACTTTTTGGACAAACATGTTTGTTCAATAGATGCTGTCGAAAGTGATCATAGGCAAGCAACTTCATTCATTGTGAGTATGTGTGTTAGATCTATTTTAAAAACAAATGATAAGATATGGTGTTGTCTAGATATCGTTGCCTACATGAGAATGAAACATGAAGTTAGCATTAGCTACGACAAAGCTTGGAGAGGGTGTGAAATTGCATTAAGATCAATATAGGGGTCAATGAAGGATTCATATGCCCTGATCTCCACTTTTTCAGCTGCTTTGATTAAAAAAAATCCAGGTATAAAACTACCTTTTAATATTCATTTCACCATATTTGTTTTGAAATTATTGAGTCTTTACTTGGGACTTGTACTAGTTATCAATTTTCTTAGGGACGTATACAACACAAGAAGTGGATGACGATTGTAGGTTTAAATGATTTTTCATGGCTCTATATGTCTATATTAATGCATGTAAACATTGTTTACCTATCATTTCTATTGATGGTGCACATCTAAAAAATAAGTACTTTGGCACTATACTTTCTGCATGCACCCTAGATGGGAATTTGCAAATTGTCCCTCTTGCATTTGCTATATTTGATTTAGAGAATGATCGCTCATGGGAGTGGTTCTTCTGCAATTTGAAGGCTACTTTTGGTGAGCCGGATGATCTCGTTATAGTATCTGATAAACATCCCAGCATAGCTAAAGGCATTAGGAGTGTGTATGTTGCTGCTGAGCATGGCTTGTGTGTATACTATCTACTCAAAATCCTTAAGGATAGGCATGTCAAAATTGTTAGACCACCCATTTGATTTGTGTGGAAAGGCATATACAGTTACTGAGTTTGAATTTTACATGAGGCAATTGGAAGGAATAGGTTCGTCTCTTAGAATTGAGTTAGAAGAGGTTGGGCTTTCTAGGTGGGCGAGAGCGTTCTTTACTAAAAAGAGGTATAGTTTGATGACGATCAATATTTCTAAGAGCATAAATTCATAAGAGCTACTCGAAAGCTTCCTATCATCCCCCTCTTTGAGTTAGTATGTTTGTTGATACAAAGATGGTTCTATGAATGTCGTATATTTTCTAGCTTCCAACGGACCGATTTATCTCATTGGGCTGAGTGCGTTATTTGATCAACATCGATTGAGAGTCGCACAATGGACGTGAGTTATTTTTTGAGTACTATGTATTTGTTCTTATTAACAATTATCTTATATGTGTTACTAATGTTGTGTATGTTATTTTTACAGTTGTATCCTATAAATGAGTATGAATTCGAGGTTCGTAATCAAATGAAACATTTTCAAGTCAACAATCTTTATCGGACAAGCACATGTAGAAGATGGGATATGGACATGATTCCTTACTTTCATGCATGTGATGTCTTTTTTCGTAGGAACATTGACTTGCAGCCATATGCACATGAATTTGTTCGGATTTCTAAATTAGACCAAGTTTATTGTTCGAGTGTGTACTCTATAAGTGGTGTTGATTAGCTCATTTCAACGACTTCTCCAGATGAAGATGGTATTCTCCCACCCAATTTCAAACGGTCGGCTGGAAGACCTAAGAAAAAGAGGTTTTTATCTCGCAGGGAGAAAGCATCAAGAAACAGGTGCAGACGTTGTGGCTTAAAAGGTCATAGTTCTAGAACATGCAAAAATCTACTTTCTAGTTAGCCGATATTGTCATTTTAAACAATGCAAGTTTATGTTTCTTGCTAGGATTTTCTTTAAAAAAAAAAAAGTCATTTGGTTTATGTTCAATAGATTATTCTATTTTTATTTATTAGATGATTAATATTTTGGTTGTCGTTGGTTTCTTTATACTTTTATCTTATCGATGATTACTGAGTAATTATCTTGTATGAATGATTTTGGTATTTTGTTCTTCACATGATTTCTAACAACATTTTAGTTTTCATGTAAGGGTATTCTTTTTCATTTTTGTTATGCTAAAGAGATAATTTTATCTTACTAACAGGTATGGTTATGGTGGGTTCAGTTGGCATTGTAACTTGATCCTGATTCCTAAAAAATAACATGTATCACAATTGGAGTGTGGGGAATAATTACATGGTATCTACTATTTTTGTGTTCTTCTGTAGTAGGTAGTAGAATATATTTTAGGTTTGGTTATGGTTGGTTCAGTTGGCATTGTAACTCAATCCTGATTCATAAAAAATAATGTGTATCATCTATGCTTTTTTTCTTTTATCAAATAGTTTTGGGTAAACGTCCAGTTTAAAAACATTGGTTATGTCAATAACATTTACATATAAGTTGTATAAGTTGCATCACAGGTGAAGCATGGGGAGCAATTACATGGTGACTACTATTTTTGTGTTCTTCTCTTGTAGTTAGTAGAAACTTTTTTAGGTTTAGACGTATTATATAATAATTTTTAATATCCAACAATCTATTTAAAATGTGTAAAAGCAACTATTATTTCGCCCTAGGTAAATTTAAGAACACCAAAATTAATTTTTATACAATAATATGTTGTAGTGTTCTAGTAAATAAGAAGTTTAGATGCAACTATCTTAAGCAAGAAAATACCCAAAATATAATCATAAACATAATCCAGTCTAACTAGAAAAACATAAACCTAAACATACTAAGTAAAGAGTACTAATCCAGTCTACTACTAAAATGCATCAACATATTAAGATATTCTTACGAGTTTGAAGATACCAAGAACATAAACCTAAACAAAAGAGTTTGTGCAAACAAAAAAGTGGATTTATAATGAAGCTTAATTATGGTCCTGGCTGAGGTGCAGGTCAAATAATGGGTGATTGTAAGTATATGGTACCAGTTTGGTCAATGCATCGATATATATGTCGGTCGTTGGGAGTTTCTTCCATTTTTTCCATCAACGGATTGGCGATTTGGCATGTTATACGCATATACTCTTGGCACAACCAAGAAAAACTTTTGTAGACTTTGTGTATGTGTCCTCGTGATGACCAATGTCCTTTGTTGCATATTGTTGTCTATCTATTACAACCAAAACATCAAACAAATGATTAGAAAATAAATAGATTTTAAGTACCATAGACGCTTTTGCTTATGCGTATATACCTCTGTAAGGACCCTTCCCCTTTTAACAACCGATGTGTTTCCAATCTCATGCAACACGATTGACCCACTAATCTTTAATTACATTTTAAAAGAAAAAAAAAAAGAGAAGGAAACAGAGTTAGTTATTATCATGTATGGCAGATTATGGTGTGTATAAATAGGTTACGTCTTACCATTGAACTAGTACTTTTATTAACCGTTGTGTATGTAGGTGCATGTTCCTGTGGGAGGTTTCACATCGTTAGAGTCGTTGAGTTATTATTAGTTAGAGTATATAGCCCAAGATGGTTTGCTTGTATATAGTACTTTAACAGTAGTTTTTCCTTTTAAGCTATAATTAAATTTCTTATACACTTTTCTTTCATCAATTGAATGGATTAAATTGTTTTCTACATCATCAAACTCGTCCAAATGAGCATGTTCCTAGAATTGTACAATCATTTTTTAACTACTCATATAGATTATTAAATAATTGTAGGTAAGTATTCTTAACATTTTGAATCCCTCATCCTTTTGCTGTTGTCCCCTACCTCTCATTTTCAAGAGTATTAGTCTACTCTGCCATTTTAGTGTTTGATCCAATCATTTGGTGAGAGGGGTTCGTTTTATTGCTTGGTCATCATCATCTTTGTCGTCTTTCCAGAACTGTAGTTGTTGGTTATTTGTTTCTCCATCATTAATTTCTTTTTCTTTTTCATTTTCTTCTTTCTCTTGTTCCAATTCATCCAACTCCCTAGTGAAGTCAGTTGTCTCCTGTTTGATCCAAAATACAGGGCATTTAAGACATGCGCTATGCCAGTTCAAGTTGATTTTTTTTTATCTCGATTTGTGATTCTTAATGGACTCCCACTTCTTCTTCATGAACCTTTGATCATATAAAGATGTGATAACCCTTCTTAATGTTATTCATCTATGTAATGTACCACACTTCTATTTTCCAACCCTCTTTCAAATTGTCGTCTTGTTGCCTCTTCTTTAGCTACGAATGGTTTAAAGTACAACAGACTCATTTCTTCCTCAATAGCCAATATTAAAGACTTTTATTGTCGGTTTTGACCCAATTTTAATGTCAGTTTTAAACCGACATTAAAACCCAAAATTATTGTTTGTTTTTTATGATTATTGTCTTTTTTTTTAATGTCATTGTCCAATCCATTTTTAATATCGGTTAAAAAGTATAACATGACACATCATCATCGAATGCTGTGACTACTGCAACGAAGCACGTATGACATATTATTCATGTATGCATTGTAAATCTTACATTTAATCTGCAAATTTTACTATAAAATTATAATTTAAAAGGTCGTACAATAATTCAGGCCTTGAAAACACAAATTACAAGTAATACGAACATTATGATTTTATAAACATTATGAGTTTACTATCCCTTTCCACTTGGTAAGTATGAATCCCTTCATAATTCTTCTTGAACAGACCTTCCAGCTTTAGTAGTGTCTGGTTATAGGCATCTTTATCTGACCACTATTGTTCAAAGGATCACACACAAAAAAGGTTTAAGACAAAGGATTGAAAGTGAAAATGTGATCAGAATTTATATTTGACTAACCGTGTTTATTGGGAATGTGCATAAATGGTACATTCAAGGCAAAATTCTTGTAGTGAATATGTTGGATCTAGAGTTCCCCAAGAAAAAGGATAAAGAGGTTGTGATACTAAATCTTTACTCCTTTGTTGCACTTGCAAAACAAGAAAACTCAATAGTTGAATAAATGAGAGAATCTTCTTTTTCAAGATCTTGAAGAAGAGAAGCTTGGTTACCTATATATGAGCTACGAAGATGATGGAAAATTTTCAGCAGCATAACGATACTACCACAACAAAACCAAAAATTTACCTTGAACCTGTTCAAAGAAACACGCTCCCAAAAATATTCCACGACCATTTGTTCTCAACAGAACTATTAGAATTCCCAAAAAATAGATATTCAAGAACACATACATCAATAAGCAAATTTAGCTTACAATGTACTTCAAATCTCAAAAGTTGTCACAAAAACAATAATGATTTATAAAAACTCTCCTTGTAGGTTTCTTCAAACATTCAAACATAAGCAACAATGAGTTACAAAAACTCAGATCTAATTTGTCACTTGACTTTAAATCTCAAAAGTTGTCATATGGGCATGCGATCTTATACCTCCAGATTCATGGACTCAGTTCCTATCAATGAAAAGAAAAGCCAAAAAACAAAAACTCAACAAAGTTCAAAATTCCATCAATTCAAACATATATCACAATAAATTGTGTCCTTAGAGTTACTCTTTCTATAAATATTTCAAGAAAATCTAACAATGAATAAAAGGGACATTCAAGCAGCATAATCAATTAACAAGCAAAACATCCAAAAACATGTCATATCACAAGCACACACTCTTAACAGAGGGACATTCAAGCAGAAAAGCAAATGGTCCTATCAACACTAAATATCCAATGGAATGGATATAAACTATTTTGCTAAGAAGAGCAAAGTATTTGAAAAATAAATGAACAAAGAAAGAAAATTGTTGCTTATGATACAAATCATTGGAAGAAGGCAAAATTGGATGACTACCATGAATCCATAAGCTTATAAACTCAAACAACTTAATGAAAATAAACAAACTTTATGAACCCAATTATGATTCTTACCTACTTAACAGTTTTAAAACATGTCCAATGCAATCTTTCTATCTTGAATAATGAAGAATTAACCTAACCCACAATGCATGAATAACCCACAAACTACCATAGTGCAATCGAATTCATTTAGACAAATAATGCATATACCAAAGGATGCCTAAGAAGTTTCACTACCATAAACCACTCAATGGAAGTCATAAAAAACTAAGCTATGACTACCATAACTGCAGGATAGTCATAGCATTCCAACACTAAATATAATCCAAAACTTTAGAAGCATTCAAAGAATTTTGCTAATATGACAAGAAAATCTTACCTTTCCAAGAAAACTACTCAAACAGCCCACAATCCACGAGCTTTAAGAACTGTTCTCTAGCCAACTATGTCAGTCCAACATTAACAAATTTCAAGAAGCTTAATCATTGGAACAAAACATAAAATTAATGAAATAACACATGAACCACATCAACCAAGTAAGACCAAATTAGTTTATATATAATTGAAAGAAAAGGATTTTGGTATATAATTGAACCAGACGAAGGAAGACTATCGACCAAGTACATATTTTTTAACAATTTCATTCCAACACGGACAAATTTCAAGAAACTTAATCATTTAAACAAAACATAAAATTAATGAAATAACACTTGAACCTCACCAATCAAGTTTAATCAACCAAATAATCAAGTTAGCATATCCGAATGGGCTAACATTATGTGCTAACTTAACAATAACTCTGGTACGAGATGCCTCCTTTGGCGAGCCATTACATCTGTAACAAGTGCATCCCTATCATTTTCATGAATGATGAAAATCAAATCTTCAACCAACTAATCTTTACCACCTCTCATCGGATCCTATGAGAATTTGAGAAAATTTTAGAACCCAACATCTAGGCATTATAAGGTCTTAGGTATTTTTGTGATTTAAATAAAAGGAAGAAGGGTAATGCAATTTACTTTTATTACAGCACTAAGAGAAGCACAAAAAAATGTTTTACTCTATCCTGGACAAACAAATCTATATGCATCTTTCCTTTGTATAAAACTGTTACAACGTTTACTCCAACTTTTTCAAGCACCCTTGCAAAGCTTTTACTATACAAATTAAAACCCAAAAAAAAAAATTATGCATGTCTGCAGAAATATTGGCAAACCTCTACCTCTAGCAAGCTCAAATAACAAGCTGAATTCTCAAACTGGCATTGAAATTTCTTGAGATTTTAAAACAAAATATTTTGGGCTATTTTACAATTTGATGAGGCTGAGGAGAATAGCACTTCTGGCAAAAGAACTTCTACATTCATATGATAATGCAGTAAAATACACCCGAATGCTATTTTATTCATACTTAGCTCCATTTCTCACGCATAAAATATAACAAGACTTGTGAAAAAGACAATTTACCTAGCATCTGATGGTATGGAATAATCTGCAGTTTCATTAAATAGAATCAAGTGTGGAAGCAGGGCAACTGAATCTTCAATCTTTGGATCCTGTACAATACCCTCTAGTGAAAATCTTTGCAGAGACTCTTCTCCTTCCATTATGCTGTAGTTGACATTCAAGAAGTCAAAAATTTACGTATTGAACGTTTTATAGGATAAAAAGAAAAGGAAGAATGTGTTTACCTTAAAAAGATGGATCTGTGAAGACCTCGACCATGAAAATAGTCCTTCAGATTTATCAAATTATACGACGAACAACGAATAACCACCGAAAGAACAACCACAACGAACGGCGAATAACCACCTCCATGACTGGACCCACCTCCACCTCCACGACGAACAACTGTTGGGGTTGATGCCCTAAAGTCTCGTGTCCTGTAGTTTGTAAATAGTTTATACGAATGCTTGTGATGTAATATATGATATTTTACTTCACATCTTGATTTTGCTCAGTTGAATGTTTTATTTGCTTTACCACAAACTAATAGACCTAAAATCCCTGGTTATCTTTATGTAACTTAAATATGTATGTGGTGACATACAAGTGAATCATGTCTGAAGTGATAACCAAAATGGTCTGTAGTATATGGATAGAGGAGGGAAACCTTATCCTGGTAACGCTACGGATGCGGCCTGCTTTGTGGAATGGTCACGAGTGTTGTGACTTGTCACAGATAGTCTGATCCTGATCATTCATGTAGGAGACATGCGAGGGAGAGCGTCCTATACAAAGAGTTTGTATAAGACCTGACCACGAAATGTTAACGTCTCGTTATATAACACCGTTCATGACAGAGACTTCACTTCACTAAGATGACCATAGGTAACATGACCTCAATCCTGAGTGAGTTGAGAACTCCTGCCATTGAGGGCAGTCCTTTGATTTGCATGGGTACAAGTGGGCAGGTCACCAACTTAAACCTACCACTTTGGGGATTCGCCTGATTTGGGAGGTGGGAACTCAGCTACACAAGATGGAATTCACTCCTTCCCCGAAGCAGGATTGTTGGGTTTTGTCTCCCACTTGCTTGTTCGCACTACACGATTGTTGGGTTTTATGTCTTAAAACTCACAATTTGTAAAATGATAAAACTTTTCTATAATCAGTATACTTATTATTGATTTCATAAATTGTATGAAAGTCTAAATCTAATCATCTAAGACCCATGACTATTATATGAGTACTTAAACTTTATGTGGAGACATAAGAGTGGATCAGGTTCGAGCAAATAGTCAAAACGATCTATGGTACATGAATAAGGTTGGGTACCTTATTCTGGTAACACCATTGGATGCGGCCTATTCTGTAGTTGTTACAAAGAGTTGTAAAGTGCTACATACGATGTGATCCTAATTCGTACATGTTATGACATGAGGAGTGGGGGCATCCTATGCAATGAGTTTGCATAAGATCAAGACCAAGAAATAAGTCACTCTTACTTAATAACATTGTTTACTGTATAAAACTTGACTATTTCACCTAGATGACCTAGGTAACTCGATCTTAATCCTGAGCTAACTATGAACTGTTATTTATTAGGTATTGCCCTTAGATTTGCATAGGTGAGGGTTTGCTCAATAGCGCCGGCTCAATAAAACTCCCA